>NC_056739.1:453682034-453982034 GCF_019279795.1 Protopterus annectens
TTTTTAAAACTGAAAAAGGGAAAAGGGGCATTTTTAACACTGGAAATGAGAGGAGGTACCAGAGAAATGCAGGAATCTTCTGTGGGAAGGTCTGATGGTTATGTGTAAGTAGGCCTCTTTTAGGTTCAAAGTGGCCATGAAGGCCTTGGTGGAGATGAGTGTAGTAGAGTTGGTAGTGACAGCATTTTGAAGGTGGGCACTTTCAGGTAATGGTTTAAGGAGATGTCTAAGATACGTCTCCATGGGCCGCCTTTTTTGGGAAGCAGGAAGAGATGGGGGTAGAATCCTTTTCCTTCCTGCCCTGCGGGAACTGGTAGTATAGTACCCAGCTTTAGAAGGTCTATCAAGACCTGTGGAAGGAGATGCTGTTGTTTTTTTGGGAGGGAATGGGATGCCTCTCATGGGTGGTTTTACTTTCCAGGACAGGAAGTATCCTTTTTGTATGAAGGTCAGCACCCATTTGTCTGATGTAATGGTTTTCCATAAGGGGAGGCAATGGAGAGGCAGACTGAAAGTGGCAGGGGGAGAAGGCAGTTACACATTGTTGGGCCTCCTCCTTCTTGAAAGACTGCCTTGGTTGAGGATGCTGGACAGCGGGTCTGGGAGTGGTAGGTCTTTTTGCCCCTATTCTAGATCTGGAAGAGGAAGCACCAGCTTGGGCTGGGGTATGCCTTACAAAAGTGGCTTTTGCTGGATAGTTACTGTAGTACTTGGGAATAGGAGACACCAGCAAATATTTTAAGTCCTGTAATTTTCTGCCTTTTTCGTGCAGATTCTTAAACAGATCTGTAGACTGCTTTCCAAAAAGGAAGTTATGGTCCAGGGGGGCATCTACAATCTTAAGACTTAAAGTCTTCAGGAAGCTGTTGAAGTCTTAGCCAGGAGTATCTCATGAGAACTGAAGCAGATGCTGCAGAGTAAGCAGAGCCTTCTGCAGCATCATAGCTGCATCTAACTGAATGTCTGGCTACTTGCATAGCCAAAGAAACGTTTGAATTCATGTCCGCTTTGGTGGGGCAGTCAGGAATAGTAGCCAGCAAGGAAGAGGCTTGTGAGACCAAGTCCAGAGCATATTTTTTCATGCGTGTCTGATACTTAATGGCTCTAAAAGCCAAAGTGGAGGAGGTGTAGACCTTCTTACCTATCCTACTCATAGATTTGCTGTCTTTATCTGTGGGTAGGAGTGAGGCAGAGGGAAGGAGTCTGGATTGCTTATCAGGATGGGTGGCAATCACAGCTGGGTCTGCCAAGGGTGGTTTGATGAGGAGTTTCTGTTAGTCATGCACCTTGTAAAAGTGATCTGGTCGCTTGGGGACAGTTGGCTGAGAATCTGGAGTCTTAGAAGCAGAATTAAAGGCATCTAGGTATGCAGGAAGGACAAAGGGAACGGCAGAAGGGGAGGGGGATGCAACCTGAAGAAGCTCAAAATACCTATTTTGTGTACCAGACATTTGTGAGGTATCCCATTTAAAGTAATCTTTCATTTTAGTGATAGTCTCACCAAATGTGATATCCTCAGAGGTTGAATCTCCCTCTATGGATTCATTAGTCGAGTAGTACTCCTGCAGTGAATCTATTTGGGAGGTGTAGGAAATGGAGTCCTCAGAGGAGGAGAATGAAGTGTCATTCTTCTTCCCTGTCTTGAGATGTCGGGGGGGGGGGGAGGCTGAAGCAGGCCTAGGGCTGAGCAAAGTAGTGGGGCTGAAGCTCAAGGCCTTAGGGCCATAAAGGCCTGCATCAGAGTAGTGAAGGACTGCCAGTCTGGAAGGCCTTTAGTAAAAGTGGTTTGTTTGGTTTTTGGTTTCTTTTTAGCAGGAGGAGACTGTGGCATAGGCCTGGAGTCAGGTCTACTAGTAACAGTGTCCAAAGGCAGGATCCGGTTGGAGGGTCTGAAAATTCTGGTTCCCCCACGACATCAACAATAGTCGGTGTCTGTGTAGGTTCCGAGGACGTGCCTGTTGTCGGCTGAGCAACGGCTTCTGCAAAGGTAGTTGATGTCGACGGATCCGCCAGGCATTTCTCAGCTCCTAAAATCAGCAGCTGGCGGGGTGTCCGGTAACAGACCACAGAGGAAGAGGGCCTGTCAACTAGGCCTTCTTATGCGGAGGTTCTGATAAGGCCCGCGCTGGTATTTACCTTTTGCAGACATCTGCTGTTAATAGCTACAACAATCCAAGCCTAAGCAATAATCGCAAGGTGGGAAGAAAAAAACCCCAACGGGTTACTTAGCGTTAAGATGTCTGATGTGAAGTAGTGAACACACAATGCGTTGGTTGTCTGTGGCTGAAAAGTTCTGAGGTCTGTGCGTGCAGATACCACATTTAAGTCCCTGGTTTATGGCCTTATGTGTGACGTCTCACGCAGCTGCAACAGCCAAGCTGAAGCTTTTGTATAGAAGCCGACGTACGAGTCGCCTGAGGGCAGGAAACACTGCAACATAGGAATAGAAGGATATCAGATCACATCACCATGTGCCCCAGCACCGAAAAATCAGAGTGGCCACAAGGGGATTCAGGGACCACTTGTGTGGGAAAAGAGTGTTCCTGCTCAGAGGGTCTGCTTCCATATTCTATCCTACTGGGATGTGCATTGCAACCAGAAACTGTTGACATGAAACCATCCACTGCCTAAATCTAATGGCCTCCCAACAAAGAGGATATGAATGGGTCTCCCCCTTGTTTGTTCAAATACCATACCACAGTCATGTTGTCAGTCTGAAATGAAATCACACCTTGGGGGGGGGGGGTCCTGAAAAGAATACAATGCAAGGAAGGCTGCCTCAACTCCAGGACATTTTTAAACACCTTTATTGAATAAACACTTGTGACATAGGTAAATTTACATTTACATAAAAGTAATCAAACTATTAAGTTCAAGTTTACAAACAATATACTTAACATATATTGCTACATATTGTGCAACCTAAGCAACATTATATAAATTATCAAATTCCTGCTCCATTTTTTTCCTAAACCAGAAACATCTTTATTAAACCACACCGACACAGTCTTAGTTGCAAGCATTTTACATCAAATCATACTGACACTCCCAATTGCAATTATACATCACTTATAATCTACCCAATAATTTTCAGTCAAACACTGCACAGCTCATTTAAGTCCCGCCTTTTTTTAAACTTTATTCCTCCCCTTTATGTATTGCTCCCATAATTCCCATTTTTTTCCCATGTAGTTTGCTCTTAGTCTTTTCTGAAGATCTCAATTTCAGTTGTTTTCTCTCTCTTACTATAGTTACTACTCCTAGTAAAGTACAGTTTTGTACCTACCATAAATGTAGATGTTCGAGTGCTCATACAGCTGCAGTCATTACAGATGGGGTTATCCTGCCGTCAGGCGGGTCCTCGGTCGGCCGAATTCCAAAGTCTAGGTCCGGCGTTGGTTGTCGTCGCTTCTTCCTGACGTCAGTGCGGCAGGGGTATAAAAGAGCCAGCCGACGCCATTTTCTTCAGTTTTTCTTGCCCCAGATGTCAGGTGCCCCCAGAAGGAAGGCAAAACATAAATTTATGCAAACATGCAATATAGAATAATCAAAAAACAGTAGTTGCAAGCAAACACACCATAAGAGAATACCCCAAACAGGTTGTATGATAAGGTGTATGTCATAAGGCCTGTCCGAAGAGGGGACGGAGGGGGGGGGTAACCTGGATGGCAGCTGTATGAGCACTCGAACATCTACATTTATGGTAGGTAGATAACTGTACTATGTTCATCGTGCATACAGCTGCAGTCATTACAGATGGGAAGAATCCCAAAGCTAAGTAGGGGTGGTAGGCACTAAGTGGAAGTAGGAGGAGAGAGGATGCCCTGCAAGACTGCTGTGGCAAAACCCCCTCTAGATTTAGAGTATAGTGGTAGGTGATAGTGCTTGGAGAAAGTGTGGACTAAACTCCAAGTGGCTGCTTCCAAAATGTCCTTAGTAGGGACCCCCCTGAGGAAGGCTGCAGAGGTAGCTGTGGCCCTGGTGGAGTGGGATCTGATGCATGTAGGCACAGTTTTTCCATGAAATGAGTAACAAAAGCGTATGCAGTGGGCTATCCATTTTGAAATTGTTTGGAAATAGCTTTTCCTTGAGCACCTGTAGCATAGGACACAAAGAGTTGCTCAGATTTCCTGAATGGCTTTGTCCTGTCCAAATAGTAACGAAGTTGTCTGTGAATGTCCAAGGAATGTAGTAGTCTTTCCCCTTTGTTCTGTGGATCAGGATAAAAGGTAGGTAAGTGGATAGTCCGATTCAAAGCTACACTGGATACTACCTTTGGCATAAAGGTAGGGTTGGTTCGTAAGGAAACTCTGTCCTGATGGAAGATGATGAATGGTTGCACAGCAATGACGGCCTGTAGCTCAGAAACCCTGCATGCTGAGGTGCTAGCCAGAAGAAAGGTGGTTTTCCATGACAAATATTGTAGTTCTGTTGAAGAAGCTGGCTAGAAGGGAGGAAGGGTCAGCTTTTCCAATACAAAGTTGAGGTCCCAAGCAGGGACTGGTGGTTTCCTTGGGGGTTTTATATTCTTTGCCCCTCTGAGGAACTGCCTTAAGAGAGGATGAGAGAATAAAGGAGGATCTGTGTTGTACTGTGCAGAAATGGCTGAAGCGTGGATCTTGATGGAGGAGAAGGAAAGTCCACTGTTTAACATCTCAGCTAGGTACTGTAAAATTTGAGGTATATTTATTACCCAAGGATTCTGGCCCTTTTCTTGATTCCAGCACAAAATTGTTTCCATTTGGTGGAGTAGGCTTTTCTAGTAGAAGGTCTTCTGGCCTCCAAGATGACATCCTGCACCTCCTTGGAGAGGAGAGTTTGTTGGGAAATCAAGGAATTCTCCATGCAGCTAGATTTAGGGTTTTGAGCTGGCTGTGAAGGGTTTTGTGGTTGTGCTGGGACAACAGAAGAGGGACTAGAGGTAGGATCCATGGTGGGGAATGTGTCAGACTCTTCAGGAGCGGATACCAGTGTTGTCCTGGCCAGTCTGGGGCAATGAGAATCATTTTCGGCCTCTCTGCTCTGGCTTTTAATAGAACTTTGGGCAGCAGAGGAAGAGGCGGGAAGGCATAGACTGTCAATGTTGTCCAATTGAAAGACAGTGCATCCACTTTCCAGGCCTGCGGATGATAGGTCCTTGAACAAAATTTTTTCAACTGGTAATTTCTGTGGGTAGCGAAGAGATCTATGTCTGGCTGTCCCCATGCCAGAGTTATCTTTGTGAAAACTTGAGGATGCAACTTCCATTCGTGTGGATCTGTCATATTTCTGCCAGTGTGTTTTCCTTCCCTGGCAGGAATTGTGCCTGTAGTTGAATTTGCAATTCCAGTGCTGTGTTCCATAGGGTCATGGCTTGCCTGCACAGGGGGTATGAATGAGTTCCCCCCGGTTTATGTACCACATCACTGTGGTGTTGTCTGTCCTTATCAATAGCTGGCCTGGATGCAGTAGGTCTTTGAAGGTCATAATAGCATTTTGCACAGCTAGCATTTCCTTTTGGTTGATGTGTAGGTGCTTCTCTTTTTGGGACCATTTTCCCTGAATGCATTGATCTGTCATATGTGCTCCCCAAGCGTAGTCTGAGGCGTCTGTTGTGATGATTTGAGTTGCTTGAGGTACACAGAAAGGGAGACCTGTGTTTCTTTGGCAAGCTTGAGCCCACCACAAAAATTCATTTTGAAGGCATGGAATGAGTGGCATAATTGTTTCCAAGCTGTGGCTGTGTTGAGACCATAAGTTTTTTAGGTACAATTGAAGTTTCCTCATATGCAGCTTTGCACATGGGATTAGTAGGATGCAAGATGCCATGAATCCCAGAGCCTGCAGGACTTTCCTTGCAGTTAGCCTGGTGAAAGTTGCCATTTTGCTGAAGTATTGAGACAGTTGCCCTTGTTTGTCTGGCGTGAGGCAGGCCATCTGGGTGGTTGTATTCAAGCTGGCACCCAGGAAAATTATTTGTTGAGAGGGTATTAGTTTTGATTTCTTTTTGTTGACTGTGTTTCCCAGGAAGTTCAACAGTTTTATTACAAATGCCAGGTGCTGCAGTAGTATGTCCTTGCTGTCCGCTTGGATCAGGCAGTCATCCAGATATGGGTATATTTGTATTCCTTGTAGTCTGCAGAAGGCGATTACTGATGCCAGGCATTTCGTAAACACTCTGGGCGCAGTAGATAAGCCAAAGGGCAATGCAGAGAATTGGTAATGTGTTGAACCTGCAAGAAATCTGAGGTATCTTCTGCAATCTTGTATGATAAGGACATGCAGGTATGCCTCCTTGAGGTCCAATGTTACCAGCCAAGACTCCTTTCCCAGCATGGGAAGAAGCTGCTGTAATGTGAGCATCTTGAATTTTGGTACCTGTAGATATGTGTTTAGGATGAATAGGTCTAAGATAGGTCTCCAATCTTTGTCTTTCCTTGGTACCAGGAATAGTCTGGAATAAAACCCTTGACCTTGTTCTTTTGCAGGTACCTCTTGAATCACTTTCATGTCCATGAGAGCTGAAATTTGTTTTTGTGCCTCTGCCCTTTGACTTTGTGGCAGGTTCGGCATGCCTCTCATTTTTGGAAGGGTGTGAAAGTGGAACCTGTAGCCTCTGTCTATAATGTCCAGAATCCATTTGTCTTTTGTAACAATATGCCAATTTTTCGAGAATAATGCCAGTTTTCCGCCCAAAGGTGCTGCCATTAAAGCTTTGCTTGGCAGGTGTAGGGGAAGTCATTGTGTCCGTTTTCTAAATGACTGTGATCTATCTTCTCCACCTCTTGGAGTTGGTGCTTGCCACTGTCTGGCTCTGAAAGATCCTTGAGGTTGCCCTCTACCCCTTGGGTGTCTGTATCTGCCCCTTTGAGGTCTGTCCGTGGCTGGAAAGGACCAATTTTTTGAAGGCCAGTTTCTGCTGAAACGTGGAGGTTGTACCTGCAGAAAATCTTTCACTGTTTGCATTGATTTCGCTTTTCCTCCATTTTCTTTAGTACCTCCTCAGCTTTAACACCAAACAATACATCTTTTTGAAGAGGTACATCTAATAATTTAGCTTTGACATGATCTGGTAAGGTTTGCTCTTTGAGCAAAGCATGCCTACGTATAACAGACCCCATAACAGCAGCTCTACATGAGGCCTCTAAAGCATCAAAACCACACTGCAAGGTATGCTTACCCACTTGCTCTGCACCATGCAACAAATCCTGCAACTCTTAAATCTGGTTGTTCTGGTTGTGTCATTTTGCTTTTCAACTGAGATAACAAAAATTGTTGATACTTTAACATATGGAACTGACAGTTTAATGCCCTCATGGTTAAAGTGGCCGAGGTGTACACCTTTTTGCTCCACCTTTCTAAAGCTCTGGAATCTCTCTCTGAAGGTAATGGGTTTTTAGCAGTAGAGGCCTTAATTCCCTTGGGACCCTGTGAAATAGTTTCTGGGTCAGCAGTATGGCTTTTATATAGGAACTGGTGAGAATCAGGAACCCGGTAATACCTGTCTGGTTTAACAGGAGCTGGAGGCAAAGAATCTGGATTAAGGCTGGCTTCTGTGTACACATCATCCAATATATCTAAAACAGGAGGGATAGCCAGGGGCCTATGCTGGGGGAGCAGAAGAAATTCCCTGAGCCTTTTCTTGGAATCTGAGTAATCTTGGCCTTCCCAATGAAAGTGTTCCCTCAATGTATGCAAGGTTTCCCCAAAAGAGTAGTCCTCGGGGGGGGGGGGGGGTCGAGGGAATAGACTCCTCTGCATCAGAGTCTTCGAAAGGAGAATAGGCATAATCCTGGTCCTCAGAATGTTCTGAGGTAATAGAAGCTTGACCTGAGGAAGGGTAGTCTTTCTCTAATCTGGGTCTTTTGTCAGAGGGGGGTTGAGAACCCCTGATAAGAGTAATCAAATCCTCAGCCATTTTAAGCATCTGCTTTTTAGGCATGGGGCCTTGAGAGGGGGTCTAAAGACCCTGTTTTTTGGTTTTCATGGCTGTTTTAGATTTAGTGAAAGCTTTAACAGAGAAGGAGGAAGGCCTGAAGACACCTTGAGAAATGGCAGGCCTGTCTAAATTCTGAGTTTCCCCGCCAAGAGTGGCGTCAGTATCTGCAGTGGAGAACCGGTAGTCGGCCTTAGCTTGGTCTCAGTAGTCGGTGCGGACCTCGTATGTCGGTCCTTATCTTTGTGTCTTTTGCTCAAAACTGGAGTCGGAGTATCCGATGACATAATATAATTAAATTTTTTGCCAAAATAGTGAAGGGTGAACTCCGCCCGGCGCTTAATAGTGCGCTTGTTGAATCTAGCACAAAAACAGCAGGCCGAGACGTCGTGGTCTGGGCCTAAGCAAGGTATACAGAAAGAGTGGAAATCCTTAAGCGGTATTTGCTTCCCACATGAAATGCAATTATTAACTTTGTCTGACATCGGTCTGAGGCAAGAAAAGTTTCCCCAACGGGGTACTTAGCTTTCAAGAAGACTTCGGCTGAAATACTTTCGTAAATCTCAGGAGCTGGCCGACCGGCACTTGCGAACTGCTTCTGCTTCGGGCACCGCGCGGCAAGAAAGACTGAAGAAAATGGCGTCGGCTGCCTCTTTTATACCCCTGCCACACTGACGTCAGGGAAGAAGCGACAACCGACGCCGGACCTAGACTTTGGAATTCGGCCAACTGAGGACCCGCCTGATGGCAGAATAACCCCATCTGTAATGAGTGCAGCTGTATGCACGATGAACATTTGCTTTTTTGTCAGCCGGCATAATTAGACCCAGCAAGACCTTACAATGCCTAGGCAATTCTGTATTCATAGCTCAGAAAAATCATCTCCCTCGTCACACTAATCTACCCACCCAATATCTCCACTCCAACAGTGCATTCCAAAGGGAATCTTTTGAAGTCCACCAACTCACTGCATTCCCAGAAAATATGTTCCTAATTACCTCTTTCTTGCCTGTCACACCTCCAACATTTGCTGTTGACCAGAGGAAAAAAGTACAGTTTTGTACCTACCATAAATGTAGATGTCCGATAGATATGCAACTGCAGTCATAACATATGGGTTGTCCTGCCTCAGGCAGCCCTCGGTCGGCCGGATTCGTAAGTCTGGGTCCGACGTCGGCTGATGTCGCATCTCTCTCCGACGTCACAGCGGCTGGAGTACATAAGCATCAGCCGACGCCATCTTCTTCAGTGTTTCTTGCCCCAGATGCCAGGTGCCTTCCAAGGAAGGCTGAAATCAAATTTGTAAGGCAAAAATAGGTTTTCAGACAAAATAAATAAGCAATAAACAGATACACCATAACAGATATCCCCAGCTAAGGATAACAGGGAGAGGAGTGAACCCAAGGCATAGAGGGGAAGGAGGGAGGGAAAACCCGACTGCAGTTGCATATCTATCGGACATCTACATTTATGGTAGGTACAAAACTGTACTATGTCCTTCAAGAATGCAACTGCAGTCATAACATATGGGTTGAATACCATAGCTTAGCTGGGGGAGGTGGTATGCTCTAGGATAAGGATGGTGTAGCTAGCAATCCCTGCAGGACTGCCGAGGCAAAGCCTGCTCTGGATTTGGAAAATAAAGGGAGGTTGTAGTGTTTGGAAAATGTATGCACAGAGCTCCATGTGGCAGCTTCTAGAATTTCCTTTGTAGGCACCCCTCTTAAGAAGGCTGTGGAGGTGGCTGTAGCTCTGGTAGAGTGTGGTCTGATATTGGCTGGTACACTCTTTCCGTGGAAGGAATAACAAAATCTGATGCAATGTCCAATCCATTTTGAAACTGTCTGTTTGGAAATTGCTTTTCCTTGTACTCCAGGAGCGTAGGCTACAAAAAGCTGATCAGACTTCCTACTGATCTTGGTTCTGTCTAGATAGTAGCGAAGTTGTCTGTGTATGTCCAAAGTATGCAACAGTCTTTCCCCTTTGTTCTCAGGATTGGGGAAGAAGGTAGGCAGGTGGATTGCCTGATTCAGAGAGACCCTAGATACCACTTTTGGCAGAAAGGAAGGGTTGGTTCGTAAGGAGACCCTGTCTCGGTGGAAAATTATGAATGGTGGTATTGCCATTAGAGCCTGTAATTCAGAAACCCTTCTTGCTGATGTAATGGCTAGCAGGAAAGCTGTCTTCCAGGAAAGAAATTGCAAATCCGCAGAAGCTGTTGGCTCGAAGGGAGGTAGAGTCAATTTTTCTAACACAAAATTGAGATCCCAAGCTGGTACTGGTGCCTTTCTGGGAGGCTTTATATTCTTGATTCCTCTTAGAAATTGCCTTAGCAAAGAATGTGAGAACACAGGTGGCTCAGTGTTGTACCTAGCTGAGATAGCTGAAGCATGTACTTTTATGGAAGTATATTAAAGTCCCTTGTTTAGCAATTCTGCCAAGTACTCCAGGATGAGTGGGATGCTCAGAACTGATGCGTCTTGACCCCTGTTGGTATTCCAAATATGGAATCTCTTCCATTTGGCTGAGTAAGCCCTTCTGGTGGATGGTCTGCGGGCTTCTGTTAGTATCCGCTGAACTTCCTTGGAGAGAGATAAATTGAGGTTATTTATGGGATCTGCCAAGCTGTTAGCTGTAGAGTCTGGAGGTTGGGATGAACTGTCCTGAAGTTGTGCTGAGTTAACAGTTGAGGCCGTTTGGGAAGGGCCCATGCTTTGTTGTGACATATGCTCCGTAGTAGTGGATACCAGTGTTGTCTTGGCCAGTCCGGAGCTATTAGGATTCCCTTTGGCTGTTCTGCTTTGATCTTTAATAACACTGTGGTCATCAGTGGCAGAGGTGGAAATGCATAGATGATTAGGGAGCTCCAATTGAATGAGAGAGCATCTATCTTCCATGCTTGTGGATGATAGGTCCTTGTGCAGAACTTTTGTAGCTGATAATTGAGTTGGGAGGCAAAAAGGTCTACGTCTGGCCTGCCCCATGCCGAGGTTAGTTGTGTAAAGATGTCTGGATGTAACCTCCATTCGTGTGGGTCCAGGAAATTTCTGCTTAGACTGTCCGCCAGGACATTGTCTCTGCCTGGAACAAATTGGGATTGTAGCTGTATGTTTAGACTCAGTGATTTTTCCCAAAGATTCATTGTTAGCCTGCAAAGGGGGTAAGAATAAGTACCTCCCTGCTTGTTTATGTACCACATCACAGTGGTGTTGTCTGTCCTTATTAGAAGGTGGCTTTGTTGAAGTTGATGACCAAAGGCCTCGATGGCATGCATTACTGCCAACATTTCTTTTTGGTTGATATGCAGATGTGCTTCTTGTGGTTTCCATTGTCCTTGAATACATCTGCCCTCCATGTGCGCCCCCCATCCTTGGTCTGAGGCGTCTGTGGTAATGGTATGTGTTGTCTGAGGTTTTTTGAATGACATGCCTGTATTTGACTGACTTGCTGAGGCCCACCATAGAAATTCCTTTTGAAGACATGGAATGAGTGGGATAATTGCTTCTAGGTTGTTGTTGTGTTGGGACCATAAGCTCTTTAGATACCATTGAAGTTTTCTCATGTGTAGTCTTGCTAGTGGAACCAGGAGAATGCAAGATGCCATGAACCCCAGGGCCTGTAGGAATCTCCTTGCAGTCATCTGGGTGAGTTTTGCTAAACTTTTGAAGTAATGAGTTAGCTGCTCTTGCTTGTCTTCTGTCAAGTAAGCCATTTGAGAGGCTGTGTCTAGTTTGGCTCCTAAGAAGGTTATTTGCTGGGATGGCAGAAGTCTTGACTTTTGAATGCTGACTGTGTATCCCAAAGCCTGTAGCAAGTTTATGACATAATTCAAGTTTTTTGTCAAGGTTAGTTGGTTGTCCGCTTGTATGAGGCAGTCATCCAGGTAGGGGTAGATTTGAATCCCCTGCAGCCTGCAATGAGCAATTACTGATGCCAGGCATTTCGTGAATACTCTGGGCGCAGTAGATAAGCCAAAAGGCAATGCTGAGAATTGATAATGCTCTGGCCCTGCAAGAAATCTGAGGTATCTTCTGCGCTGTGCCTGATAGGGACATGCAGGTATGCCTCCTTGAGGTCCAGAGTAATCAGCCAGGACCCCTTGCCCAGCATGGGAAGGAGTTGCTGTAAAGTCAGCATTTTGAACTTTGGTACTATGAGAAAAGTGTTTAAAGCGGACAAGTCCAGTATTGGTCTCCATTGATTTTCTTTTCTTGGAACAAGGAACAGTCTTGAGTAAAATCCCTGACCTTGTTCTTGCTGAGGAACTTTTTCTATTGCCTTGATCTGAGCAAGCAGAGTAATTTGTTTGATAGCCTCTGGCTTCTGATTTTGTGGAAGATTTGGCATGCCTTGCTTTCTTGGTAAGGTATGAAAATGGAACCTGTAACCATGGTCTATAATGCCCAATTCCCATTTGTCTTTTGTCAGTTTGTGCCAATTTTCTGAGAACAGAGATAATTTTCCGCCCAAAGGAGCTTCTTTTTGCTCCTTGGTCGGTGGAGTTAGAGTAAAGTCATTGAGATTGTCCCGGAGTGACTGGGGAAACCCCTGTGTCACCTCTTTGGTTTGCTGGTTGCCACTGGCGTCCCCTGTAGGATCCTCTATATTGCCCTCTCCCTCGGGCACGCCTGTTCTTGCCCCTTTGAAATCTTTCAGGATTAGGAAAGGACCAGTTTTTAGAAGGCCAGTTCCTGCTGAATCTGGGGGGCTGAACCTGGAGGAAATCTTTGACTGTCTGAACTGACTTGGCTTTTTCCTCAATGGACTTTAACACCTCTTTAGCTTTATCACCAAAAAGTTTGTTCTTTTCCAAGGGTGCATCCAGAAGTTTTGCCTTAACATGATCCGGTAAAGGCTGCTCTCTTAACCATGCATGCCTACGAATGACCGCTCCTGTCATAGCTGCCCTACATGAAGCTTCCAATGCATCATATCCACACTACAGAAAATGATTACTAACCTGCTGAGAGTTATGAACAGCCTCCTGCAAAGACTTCCTATCTAAAGGTTCAGGAGAGGCTAATTTTTTCTGTATATCATCCAACAAGGAATCCTGATATTGAAACATATGAATCAGACAATTGAGAGCTCACATAGTTAAGGTAGTAGAGGTGTAAACCTTCTTCCCCCATCTGTCGGAAGGCAAAGGATTTTTGGAAGTAGCAGAAACCACCTTAGGCCCTTGGGCAATAGTTTCTAAGTCTACAGCATGGGCCCTAAAGAAATGTGAATGTGTTTCAGGGACCCTATAATATCTGTCAGGCTTGACACGAGCCGGGGGCAGAGAATCAGGGGTAACACTGGAGTCAGAGTATAGGTCATCCAAAACATCAAGCACAGGAGGAATTGCTAAAGGTCTGTGTTGTGGCTTTTTAAGGAATGTTCGAAGGCGCTTCCTGGAATCTGAATATTCCTGGCCTTGCCACTGGAAATGCTCCCTCATACAGTGCAGAACTTCCCCAAAAGAAATATCCTCAGGAGGGGAGGCCGAGGGAATGGAGTCCTCTGCATCCGAATCCTCATAAGTCTGAAAAGGGGGTTCCTGGGATTCGGAATGGACAGAGTCCCCAGAATCTTCATCTGAAGATAGGGGGTCAGGTGGCTCAACCCTGGGCCTCTTATCAGGAGGAGGCTAAGATCCTCTTTCAGGATGGGCCTGGGAGCCTCTGATCAGGGAAATTAAGTCTGTGGCCAAGGACATAATTTGAGCTTCAGGATTTGGCTGAGGCAAAGTTTTAGCAGGGGGATGCTTGGCCTGACTTGCAGGCTTGGCCTGGCCTGCTGCCTTAGCACGTGTGTAGGCCTTGATAGACATAGACATGGGAGGCCTAGCTGCCCCACGTGCTGACTGATGTAATGGCATCGGATGCCTGTCTTTATATCACTGACGACCTGACGTCAGTCCTCAAGTGACAGCAACCGATGCAGAAATACTAAGTCTCTGGTACTCAGGCTGGCCGAGGGCTACCCTGGCAGGGATAACCCAGAACTCAAGACTGCAACAGTGAAACACGAACAACATCTAGAAACACGAAGAACATCTAGAATAATTCCTATTGGCACAATCAAGATCTGCTCCCGATTTGTACAACATACTCCATGCAAAATACATCAATACCTGCATACAACTATTTCAGACATGGGCAATGATGCCTTTGTAGCCTGACAACTTACCAAAAACAGTTACTCCTATGAAAAGTGTCCAGATTGTTCTTAAAAAATCTAAACTAGTACTTGATAATGTAATTTTTTTAGTCTATCCATGCATCAGCTACTGTCAAAGAACCAATTAGAACACCTCTCATTCCTATAAGATTTTCTACATAGGCTATCTGATGATTCTCTACTTTTTAATAACGCCAAACATTCCCAGAAGTAGCTGTTTATAAATGCTCTCAAACGTCTATATGAGATTCTGTACAAGTTCAGGTACTTTAGTCTTTCATAACAACTTAAAATGTTCACATCCTTGGATACTTGTGGTATACTTCCTCTGTACTCTTTCCAGTTTGTTCACGCTTGCTTTCTAGTAAGGCTTCTATACTGTTATTACATACTCGGGTTTGGGTATAATATAACTAACATACAATGATTTTCATCTCTGACATAAATCTTATTTTACAATTTATTGCATTAGTAAGCAGCGGTGGTGCAGCGTTAACGTTGTTGCCCCACAGCAAGAGGTTCTCCCGTTTAATTCTCAGCTGGAGCGCCTTCTGTGTGGAGTCTGCATGTCCTCCCCGCGTTTGAAAGGCATGCGTAGAATGGGCATGCCTTCGTTGAAGGTTGGGCGTCGAGCTGGCACCTTGGCACCATAAAAATCTACTGCCAATCATTAGCGGACCGGAGTTCCGCTGTGGCAACCCCTAACCGGGAAAAGCAGAAAGAAGAGCAACAAGTTGTATAACTGTCATTAATCGACTGGTTGATAAGATTAGAAAAACTCAGAGCTGGATCTACCAATATACCAGGTCCTTAAATTAATCACCAGTTTCAATCACTGTCAGCTGTATTAAATATTCACCTTCCAGTGTTCGTGTCTTTCGGCTTTTCCCGATTACAGGTCGCCACAGCAGAACTCTGGTCCACTAATAATTGGCAGTTTATTTTTACGTACTGGCTTGCCAGGCCTGAAGCACAACCTTCAACGAAGGTACGCCCATTCATGCATGTCTCCACACACAAGACACTCTATCTGAGAATCGAACCAGACAGCATCTTACTGTGAGGCGACAATGCTACCGCAGCACCACCACCGCGGGTATTCACCTTCCAGTGTACACCTCCAAATCTCATGCTTATTTTTTGATGCATTTATTAACATATTCTCCTGTGTCCAAATGGTCACTTTAGTCAAGTTCTTTTGCACACATGCCCTTTTTTAACACATGTAATCACCCACTTCAAGTCATCTGCATACAGACTGTAGGACACCTCACATAAAAAAGGCAGACCTAAACGATACAACCTGAACAAGGGCTCATGACAGAGCCCTGTGGGACACCTTGACTGTAGCCTAGAATTTCACCTGTCCAGTTGCTATATGATACTTGCCATTCCTATTTGTATGCTCCATGTTATCAAGATTACATCAATACCTAGTTCTAATTTACTGATCAGTGTTTTGTGTATGATCCTATCAAATGCTGAAGTCTATATAAATTATATCACAGCACAATTTTTCATTTATGGCCTTTAATTACACTGTTACAGAAACATCACATTACATGTGGATATAAATCCGTTTTCAACATATGCATGCTGATACATGGTTTCATGTCACATCCTTTCCAAGTCAGAGAATAATTTATTCAAAATAACCTTCTCCATTACTTTTCCACAACATGAAAGTAAACTTTTGGGTCAGTATGACTGGGTTTCTGCTATTCAATAAGCAATTAAACGTGTCAGAACGGATGAGAAAAGAGCAAGAGGTTTATTATTACTTACAGAATCTGTGAATCCAGACTGCTGATTTGCATGCTCTAACTGCTTTTGTAGAGGGATTGGGGTGCTGCCAGACAGGAAACCTGAACAAGCAAGAAAACAGAGGCAGCAGTTAGGGGGAAAAACAGATGAATACAGTCAATATAAAGTTTAAGCTCTAAACTCTATGACAATTACTCGGGTTCTGTGGCAGAGGATAAATCCTCAAATGTAACTCAAGACAATCCAAGAAATTAGCAGCTCAGAAAGCTGGAAGAGCTAGGTTGGGAAAGAGAGGAGTCTTAAAATCAGCATACTCTGGAGGGTTGTGGTGGGTCCTTCCCCAGTCTTTAACAGGCACATTAAGAAGCACAGACCAGTCTCCCTGAAAACAGGCTTGGGGGGGCATGGGTGGGACTAGCCCAAGGCAGTGATGACAGCCCATGTGTGGGACAGTCTAGAGAGTACACGTGCCTCTTCATTGGAGCATATGGAGTTCTTCCATCATGATACAGAAATCTACACCACCATGACAGATGATGTTAGTGCCATACAGAAACAAAAAAATATATACACATATATATATACACACATATATATATATATATATATATATATATGCCTTGATATTTGCCAGTGTGATGGCTCCTCTATTTTCCTTCACCTCACAGCGACTGAATGGGCTAGGAACAACTATTGCTCTGGGAAGGCCACTGAATCATGAGAGGGCTGATGGCAAGCAGGTGGTAAACCATCTACATATATACTAAATCAATTCATTTAGTAACAAAAGTCCAGTAATCAGAAAGGTAGAAGATGACTCACCTTGCTGAGGAGGAAAATGATTGTGAACTCCATAGCTTTGCTGTTGGTGTGGTATATACTGCATAGCCTGGAAAGCAGATGATGCTACATAAGAGAAAGGAATGAAAATCAATGACAACTTTGGAAAAAAGCTACTCCAAGTGCTAGGTACGGTCAAAATCAGTTCATCAACTTTATTACGGTATGTAATTCAAAGCAGTGATGAGATGCACATATGTAAAGAGAATCACAAAATTAATAAATTTATTTTCATATCAAAGAATTAAAGAAAAATGTTAAAAAACAGTAAAAGTAATGGCTAACCCTTCAGTTCGTTTAAAAGATAAAATAATAAATCAGACTAGGAAAGTGATAATGAATAACTGGAATACTGTTTGCATTAACTAGAACATATTTTTATTTACTTAAAATTAGTGCATTAAAAAAAAAAAAACACAGAAAACTGCCAGCTCTGTGGTATAGATGTTTTGTCCCTGATTATGCCCCATACAACAAGGACTTGATTAGTATTGTTGGAGAGAAGGAATGAACAGCAGATGCCAGCTCTCACATCACGCAGGATTGGAAAGTTCTACACACAAGCTTCATCTGGTGGAAAACTCAAGACTGCAGCTATCACACTACGAATGTTCAGGTGTAATCCTCTCAAGGATTGCACACATTAAAGTTGAGAGCACCAATTTTCTGGAGTGCGCACACACACTAAAACCAAGTGTAGCAGGTACTGCACTGTATGTTCTGACCAAACAGGAGTTGACTGCATTCAATGCATCTTCTAACCCTACTGACAGCTACATTCATCAACTCTCACCTCCCTCCCCTGGTGATTTAGTAAACTGGGGTTTCAAAGGAACAAATGGTCTCCATTTCCTCAGTGCATGCAAGTTTTTTTAGGGGATAGAAATCAAAAATTAAATTTTTAAAAAGGCATCAGAAAACAAAAGATAAAAACGAATGTGCAGGCAGCTATCTAGACATACGCAGCACAAGAATGTTTCAAAAATTCACTAAAGATCTTTGAAGATTTCTGCAAATGGTTGTAGTGTGACAGAAGTGTTGCGTCTGCAGTTACTTCCTTTGTCTGGGAAGTTTACTGCAGTATCTCTATAAAGGAAGACTTCTATTGCAGCATGTTTTCTACTTGTTTTGTCACAGCTTTCTAACAGTGTGTTGGCTTTCTAGCAAGGATTATGTGCTTTTTGCTGCAAGTCAAATTGTGACGAGTATAAATATCCAAGTCGCACTTGTCCAGTTTAGCAGGTTTTTTTTTATCTATCAGTTAACTGGGTAAGTGGGTACAAGACATTTTTTAACCACTACCTGGGCCAGTTACCAAACATACACCACCAAGAAAGTTAACATGCACAAATTTGTACATAGCTATCACATTTAAATTACATCTTAATTACATAAAATAAAACATTGGTTGTGCAGGCAACGATACAATGCAACAGCAGTGACTGACTTACAAGGAATTACATTTTTACAGCTTAAATCTGAGTTATGCTGTAAAATGCAAAATACAGGCACAGTGTGTGTTTTGACCTGTATATCCAATAGATCAATCTCCTCGTATTTTGAAAACTTAGCTAGTCTGTTCTGCCCATTTGTATCTTGCAAAGGATAGTTTCCAACAAAAGAATCCCATCTGTGTTTTGATAAAAATAAGCAATACAGAAAGTTGGAATCAGGAGGCTATGATCTTGACTCTGGTTATTTGGAAAGAGAAACATATCCTGCACTGTCACTTACTGGGACAGCCAAGTACATTCCAAACGAAATTTCAATGGAGAATTTGAAAACAGATTAAGGTGTGTCCATTTAAATACCTAGATTTGAAAGAAGGAGAAGGCAAAAAGGTCATATGAGGCATACTCTCATTCTGACTGTATTGTCACAGACATTTTCTATGGCAGATTGCACAACTGATACTGAGCAAAGACATGGTGGGATGCTTAAACAAAACATGGTGCTTTAGAATGCAGTGTTTGCTTTTATGTTGTTACATCCTGCATGCTTAAATGTGAAAGATTGAATTTGCCTCAATGTCAGCTATAAAGTGTATTTTCAGAGCAAAAGCATCAAGTACAGCAATGGGCATTAACAGAAGTCAGGACACAACATATTTCACTGAGTAGAAACAAGGTAGCAAGCTGGGTAGATAAAAGAGCTAAGCAAGAATGCTTTTATCAGGTATGAATGCACAAATGTGCTGTACATCAAAGCACCTATCACTGAGCTAATACTGCCCAAACATAGGTGAAAGTCAAAATAACATAGGAGAGCAACATATTGAAAGATATAGAACAATACAAAAACTTACAAGATGACAGCACACTAACATGATGACTAGAGCTCTCCCAGAGTAAAAACTGAAAATTCAGTTACTGACAAATTACACAGTTTGGATGCCAGCAAACAAGTAGTTTGGAAAAAATAAGTGAAAAATCAGCCAAAAAAAAAAAAAAAGAATTGAAAATCTCTGGGGTTGGAAGAACTTTGCAGCTGTTCAGCAAAAAACATTATAAGTTTTAGCTTCAATACAGCATTGTCACCTCACAGCAAGAGGTTCTCCAGTTCGATCCTCGGCTGGGGTGCCTTCTGTGCGAAGTCTGCACGTCTTCCCTGTGGTAGCGTGGGTTTCCTCCGGGTACTCTGGTTTTCTCCCACATCCCAAAGACATGCTGTAGGTGGATTGGACACACTAAATTGGCCCTAGGTGTGTGTGTGTGCACCTTCTGTGGAAGGTTGGGCGCCGGGCTGGCAACTTGACACCGTAAAACTCCACTGCCAATTGTGAGCAGACAGGTGTTCCGCTGTGGCAACCCCTAACTGGGAAAAAGTCAAAAGATGAAGAAGAATTGGAGATGACTTCCAGACTTATATATATATATATATATATATATATACACACACACACACACACACACACACACACACACACACACACACACACACACACACACACACAGCAAAATGATAACAGTCTGGAAAAAATAGAAACTAAGTACACATTTGTGTACACTTACCATAAATGTAGATGTTAGAGTGTATTCACTTTTGCAGTCATCACCTATGGGTTTATCCCTGCTGGGGTAGCCCTCGGCCGGCCAGAAGTCAATGTTTTTGTGCTTTGGTTGCTGTCGCCTGTAGTCAGCTCGTCAGTGCTATAAAGCAAGGCAGCCGACATCATTACATCAGTTTTTCTTGCCTTAACCCATCAGAAGCACAAAGCAATAAGGTAAGGTGGCCCTTTGGGCTAATACCCACCTTGAGAAGCTTTTGTCCCGCTAGGGGAATAGGATGAAAGGGGGATGGATGGGGATTGGAACTCAGGCCGACTGAGGGACCGCCTGACAGCAGGATAACCCCAAGTGTAATGACTGCAGCAGTGTAACACGAACATCCAGGACTGCAACAATGAATACACTCGAACATCTACATTTATGGTAAGTGTACACAACTGCACTATGTTCTTCATGTTTCACTGTTGCAGTCATCACCTGTAGGAGGATTCCCAAAGCTGAGGAAAAGGGTGGAAGGATAAGGACAGAGGTATAGGCATGGGTCACTGCAGAGGCAAACCCTGCCCTAGATTTAGAAAAAAAGAGGAAGATGGTAATTGCTTGGTAAAGGTATGGACAGAGGTCCAAGTGGCAGCTTCTATGATGTTACTGGTGGGGACTCCTCTGAGGAAGGCTGTGAAAGTGGAGGCTGCCCTAGTGGAATAGGTATGACTAGACTTAGGTGGGGGGTTTCCCATGTAGTCTGTAGCAGAAATGGATACAGTTTGATATCCATTTGGAGATGGTTTGCTTGGAAATTGGTTTTCCCTCAGCCCCTGGGGCAAAGCTGACAAGTAGCTGGTCAGTTTTTCTAAAGGATTTAGTATGGTCCAAATAGTATTGGAGTTGTCTGTGCACATCTAGAGCGTGCAAGACCTTTTCTTCTTTGTTCTAGGGGTGAGGGAAGAAGGTGGGTAGGTGTATGGCCTGGTTGAGGGTCACATCAGACATCACACTGGGCATAAAGGAGGGGTTAGCTCTCAGGGAGACCCTGTCTGCATGAAAATGATGAAGGGCTCGACAGCCATGAGTGCCTGTAATTCTGAAACCCTTCTGGGTGAGGTGATAGCTAGTAAGAAGGCAGTTTTCCAGGAAAGGAATTAAAACTCTGCAGAAGCAGCAGGTTCGAAAGGAGGTAAGGTTAGTTTTTCTAAAACATAATTAAGGTCTCAGGCTGGCGTGGGTGGCCTTCTGGGAGGTCCGACATTAGATGCCCCTCTGAGGAATTGTTTAAGCATAGGGGGAGAGAACAGGGGTGGGTCTGTATTATAATGGGCTGAGATGGCTGAGGCAAGAATAAGAGAAGGAGAGGCCACTTTTGAGCAACTCGGCTAGGTAATCCAAGATAACAGGGATGGAGGGGTGAGAGGTACTGGTCCCTCTGGTCTGGTTCCAGAAGCAGAATATTTTCCATTTTTCTCTTAAGATTTTCTGGTGCTGGGCCTTCTGGCCTCTGTGATGATGTCTAGGACCGGTTTGCTTAGCAGGGAGTGTGCTAGTTTTTAGGGTATAAACCATGCTGCAAGACTGAGAGTCTGCAAGTCTGTGTGCAGTATTTCCCCACTCCCCTGAGTCAAGAGGTCTGAGATCAGGGGGATGTGCCTGGGGGGGCAGTAAGGCCAGGCTGTGCAGTAAAGGGTACCAGTGCTGTCTGGGCCAGTCTGGAGCTATGAGTATGGCCTTTGGTCTCTCCTCCCCTATTTTGATCAGTAACTTGGGAATAAGAGGCAGAGGAGGTAACGCGTACACTTAAAGGGATTTCCAGTGGAAGGTCAAGGCATCCACCTTCCATGCTGGGAGGTTGTACTCCCTGGTACAGAACTTTTGCAGCTGGTGGTTGAGGTATGAAGCAAAGAGCTCCACCTCTGGAGTCCTGCACTCCTGAGTGATTTGCAGGAAGATGTTCCTGTGGAGCTGCCATTCACTGGAGTCCAAGAGGTTTCTGCTTAGGTGGTCTGCCAGGGCATTGTTGGTATTGGGCAATAAGGTGCAGAACCATGAGGTGACCGTCAGCCAGAGGTTCACGGCTAATCTGCAGAGGGTAAGATTGGGTCCCCCAGTTTATTGATATACCAACACAACTGTGGTGTTGTCGGTCCTTATGAAGAGGACCCCTGACCTGAGCTGAGATTTGAAGGATGTCAGGACGTTTTGTACTGCCATTTCTTTTAGATTGATGTGTAAGTGAAGGTGCTGGGCATCCCAAAGACCTTGGGTGCACCTTCCTGATAGGTGTGCTCCCGAAGCAAAGTCTGAGGCATCAGTAGTGATGGTTTGCCTGGTGGGCTGTTGAGAGAAGGGAAGCCCCTTGTTCTTGGCAAAGGCCTCTGCCCACCAGAGAAACTCTGCTCTTATACATGGGATCAGAGGGACAGAGGTCTCTAGAGACTGAGTGTGCTGACACCAAAGATTCTTTAGGTACCACTGGAGTTCTCATGTGAAGCCTGGCCAGAGGAATTAGAAGGATGCAGGATGCCATGTATCCCGGGGTTTGTAGGAACTTCCTCGCAATGAGGTAACTTCTGGAAGTCAACTGGGTAGAAGCAGGAAGCTGTGCTTTTCTGGGGATAGGAAGGCCATTTGGGATGCTGAGTCTAGCACAGCTCCCAAGAATATGATCTGCCTGGTGGGAGTTTGCTTGGACTTTTTCTCGTTGATGGTAAACCCTAGGGAAGTGAGAAGGGATTTGACAAAGAGGAGGTCCTGGAGCAGCTTTTCTTGGTCTTCTGCCTGAATGAGGCAGTCATCCAGGTAAAGGTAAATCTGGATTATTTTCTGTTTGCAAAATACAATGATTGTAACTAAGCATTTGGTGAATACTCTGGGTGCAGTAGATAAGCCAAAGGACAGCGCAGAGAAATGAAAGTGCTGTGATCCTGCTCTGAATCACATTAATTTCCTGCAGGATTCCCTTATGGGGATGTGTAGGTATGCATCTTTTAGGTCTAGGGTCACCATCCAGGCATCTTTGGTCAGCATAGGCAGCAGCTGCAGGAAAGTTAACATTTTGAATTTGGGGACCACCAAGGAGGTGTTCAGAATGGATAAGTCCAGGATAGGGCGCCAAGTGCCCTCTTTTTGGGGAACAACACAGGCTCTACTGCCCCCTGGGATATGAAAGAGCTTGGACCCGTTTCAAAGCCTCTGCCCACTGACTTGGAGGCAAGTTTGGGTACCCTCTTGGGATTGGGAATTTGCTGAAAGAGAACTTGCATCCCTGAAAAATTATCTTTAAGACCCATTGGTCCTTTGTTATAGAAAGCCAATTCTTTTTGAAGAGGGAGAGCCTTCCTCTAGTCTTTGGTGAGTGAAGGGAGAGCAGAGGGTGGAGGGGGAGTCATTGTGAGTTTTTACCATAGTAGGTGGGCTTAGAACTCCCTGCCTTTGGGGCGGAGGGGGTCCACTGTTTGCTTCTCTGCTGGCCCTGGGAAAGGGACCTTGAAGGTCTGTCCCTGAGGGGTTTCCCTTGGCATTGCTTGCTGGGTGCAGGGAAGGACCAGTGTTTAGAGGGAAAGTTCCTGCTGAACCTGGGAGGTTGCATCACAAAGAAATATTTTACTGTCTGCATAGATTTTGCTTTGTCTTTCATCTTTTTAAGCACCTCGTCTGCCTTTACTCCAAACAAGCGGTCTTTATCCAGAGGTGCGTCAATACATTTAGACTGGACATGATCAAGGAGAGAGGTTGTTCCTTCAGCTATGCATGTCTTCTAATGACAGATCCTGTCACTGCTGCCCTGCTACAGGCTTCTAGGGCGTCATATCCACAGTGCAGAGAATGTTTGGCCACTTGGCAAGTTGAGTGAAGTAAGTCTGCTAATTCTTTTGAATTGCCACAGTCAGGAAAGGTAGAAATCTTTTGTTTTAACAGTTCCAAGGTGTGCTGCCGATATTTTAACATATAGAACTGACAATTTAGTGCTCTGACAGCTAAGGTTGCAGAGATGTATACTTTTTTACCCCATCTGTACAGAGCTCTAGATTCCATGCCACAATGAAAAGGATTTTCGACAGAGCTAGTCTTAGCTCCTTTAGTTCCCTGATTAATTACCTCTGGGTCTGCAGGAAGATTTCTGTACAGGAATTTGTGTACTCTATAGTACCTGTCAGGTTTACTGGGAGCAGGAGGGAAGGCTTCAGGGGGTAAGCTGGATTCATGGAAAACATCATCCACCACTTCTAAAATAGGGGGGTGGCCAGGGGTCGGTGCTGGGGTAGGTCCAGAAACGCAGAGTCTTTTCTTGGATTGAGGAAAGTCCCGAGATTCCCACTGGAAATGTTCCCTGAGGGAGTGAAGGGTTTCCCCAAAGGAAATGTCCACTGGAGGGGAGGGCAGAAGGAATGGATTCCTCTGCATCAGAATCCACATAAGCAGTCAGAGGTGGTTGTTCCTCTTCAAATTCAGAATAGTCAGATTCTGACCTGTTCAGGCAAAATTTCTGAAGGGTGGCTTTTTCTTTTAGAAGTGTCCTGAGTACCTTGGATAAGGGAGATGAGATCCTCTGTCACTTTAAGCATTTATGCTTGGGTGGTGGGTCAAGAGCGAGATGGTGGCTTAGCATATTTTCTAGGAGTGGCCTGGCTTCTGGGCCTGAGAGAGACTGAGTCTGAGAAAAAAGGTAGTTAAATGAGAAGCCACAATTTTTTGTCTAGATTCAGCAGTGCAAAGGGTCTCCTCAGAAGCCGGTGCCTGTGCCACAGCTCTGGACCCAACCAAGGCAGAGACAGCCAAAGGCATGGAAGACTAAGAAGATTTCTGCGGCATACCGGACTCTGAAAGGGTCTCTATAGAGGCCTGCACAGATATTGTATCGGACATCAGGGGCTGCAGAAAGTGCCTCACTGAATTCCGGAGAAAGTACAGTTATGCACACTTAACAAATGTAGATGTTAGAGTGTATTCACTGTTGCAGTCATTACATTTGGGTTATCTGCTTTGCAGTAGCCCTCAGTCGGCCTGATTAACAAAGTCTTGGGTCCTGTGTCGTTGCTGTCACTTCTTCCATGACGTCAGGTCATCAGGGGTATAAAACATGCAGCCGTCATTACATCAGTTTTTCTTTCCCCGGATGTCAGGTGCCCCCCTAATGGGGAGCAAATAAATTTATAAATATCAGGAAATACCTCCAACAAAAAAGCAAATACACCAAAAAGCTTTTAGAGCATAGTACATGAGAGTAGAGGTATAACCAAAAAGAAGAAAGGGGGCTGGAGGGAAGGTAACCAGGACTGCAACAGTGAATAAATTCGAACATCTACATTTATGGTAAGCTTCGTGTTTCACTGTTGCAGTCATTACATTTGGGTAGATTCCCAAAGCTAAGGTTGGGAGGAGGAATTTAACTAGAATTAGGACCAGCTGTAAGGCCCTGCAAGACTGCAGTGACAAAACCAGCTCTGGATTTAGAGAAAAAAGGCAAATGATAATGCTTGGTAAAGGTATGTACAGAACTCCAGGTAGCAGCTTCTAGGATGTCCCTAGTAGGGACACCCCTGAGAAAGGCTGTAGAGGTAGATGCAGCCCTGGTTGAATGGGGTCTGATGCCCTGAGGAGTAGGGTTTTCCGTGGTGCTTATAGAAGAAAAGGATACAGTGTCCGATCCATTTTGAAAAGGCTTTCCCCTCTGTCCCTGGAGCAAATGCCACCAACAGTTGTTCAGATTTCCTTTGAAGTTTAGTCCTGTCCAAGCAGAATCTAAGCGGTCTGTGCACATCTAAAGAGCGCAGTATCCATTCCCCTTTGTTCTGTGGGTTAGGAAAAAAGCTAGGCAAATGAATGGACTGATTAAGAACCACACTGGATACCACCTTCGGCAGGAAGGAGGGATTTGTTCTGAGGGACACCCTGTCTGCATGAAAGATGATGAAAGGTTCCACTACCATAAGGGCCTGTAATTCAGATACCCTTCTTGCAGAAGTGATAGCCAACATGAAAGCTGTTTTCCAGGAAAGAAATTTTAAACCTGCAGTAGCTGCTGGCTCGAAAGGAGGAAGAGTGAGTTTCTCCAAGACAAAGTTAAGATCCCAGGCTGGAGTTGGAGCTCTTCTGGGTGGCCTTAAGTTTTTGGCCCCTCTGAGGAACTGCTTGAGCAGTGGGTGAGAAAAAGAGGGGAGGCTCCATGCTAATATGAGCTGAAATGGCTGAGGCATGAATTTTGGAGGAGGAAGAGGACAAGCCCTTATGAAGCATCTCAGTCAAGTATTGTAGAGTCTGAGGTAAATTGCGCACTGCTGCGTTCATTCCTTGAGATTGGTTCCAAGCAGAAAATCTTTTCCATTTTGCAGCATAAGATTTTCTGGTACTGGGCCTCCTTGCCTCTAAAATGATATCCATCACTGATTTACTGAGGGATGGTAAAGGAGAGATTAGTTAATTAGTCAGGCTAAAAACCGAAAATGTACAAGCCACCAAATGAGAGCCGAATGAAGGAAGAATCTTTATTTAACAAGCTGTAATCCACCACAATTAACTCTGTCAGTACAAACAATGCGTTTTCGTATGAAACACTTCATCAGATGCGAGATACAGAACTCACATTCACATGCTGTTTAAATATTGTGACATCATGACAAAACCTAAGTTCATTGGATGTTATTAATGAGTTACAAATCTGATAAAAAACCAAACATACCAGTTGAACTGATTTAAGCCCTAAAAAACACTTTATATAAAAAACTACAATTCTTAAAACACATAATTGTAAAAATGCTTATAAATGTATGTGTGAACTCCTGCATAAAAACCTAAGTTAATATAAATAATATCATATCATCTAACTATATACGGTTAAACACCATACAAAACTTTAAAGTTTAGCTGATCTAAGTTTCAGAACTGGAATAATGGACAACATCCCATTTAATCCGGGAGATCTATTGGCCTCTAATATAATTTGCCAGTACAGTTCTCGGTACTCCAACCTGGTCTCCCACATTCCGCCCCTAATTTCTTTCGGGACCAACTCTAAAACGTAAGAATTATAACTGGCTTGTTGACAAAGCAATTTATGACGAAATAAAGCATTTTTGGGATTAGCTTTATTTATTTCATAATTATGTTCATAAATCCTAGTTTTTAATTTTCATTCGGTCTTCCCAACATAAAATGAGCCGCATGCTTTGCATGTGGCTAAATACACTAAACACGAACTATTACAATTAGCATGGAAATTAGAGACAATGCGTCTATTTCTGTCTTTAACCATCACAGATGGTACATTAGAGATATGCCCACACTGAGAACACGCCCCACATTTAAACGTGCCACATTTAGATCTACCTTTCTTAGGACCATTCAAGTTCTTATATTCAAACAACCTCTTAAAATTTAAATCTCGTCTGTAAATAAAATGTAAAGGGCCCAATACATTAGCATCAATATTGGAAAAATGTTGAAACCTTTCCCATTCACGATGTACTACCCCCCTAATAATATTAGAATCTCCATTAAAATCTAAAATATATGTATCTTTAATATCATGGTCATTATTATACAAAGTGGTGTTAATCAAAAATGTATTTATAGCTGGATCTTGTCCCAGTATAGGTGCGAATCTATTACTTCTCCCCAACTCTACCTCATGTGTTACTTCTGTTATTAAATCTAGTGGGTAACCCGTATTACTGAACATCTCACCAACATTTTTGCATTCATCATTAAAATCAACATGGTTTGAAGTCATTTGACTTATCCTAACTAACTGTCCCTTAACGATGTTTCTCTTTTGAAAGTAAGGATGCCCACTGCTAAAATGGAGTTATGAGTTGGAGAAAGTCGGTTTCCTATAAATTCTAGAAATAAACCCACTTTCCCCATTAGAAATACTAATATCTAAAAAATTCAGGGTATAATAGTCTATATTATAAGTAAAATCCAGGAAGTCAGTAGTATTTTTTATATAAATTAAAAAATCCTGAAATCTCTGCTCCGTGTCGGTCCAAAGAATACAGATATCATCTAAAAAACGTTTATATAGGAACCAACCACCTCTAAAATCACTATTCAGAATATAATGATTCTCCCACCAAGAAAGAATATTAGCATATAGGGGGGTGCACCCTGCTCCCATTGCCACTCTCTTTTTCTGTTTGTAAAATTCCCCTTCAAAATACATAAAGTTATTGTTCAAAATTAATTCCATGAAAAGGAGAATGTTATTGAAGTCTGTAGAAGGGAAATCACTAAAATTCAACATGTACTCCTCTAACCATCTTAATCCAATCTCATGGGGGATACACATCCATATAGGTCCACTATATCCAAGGTTACAAAAATCAAGGGTTCCTTACATAATTCAGGTTTAAGTAATCTAAGTCCCATGAATCCTTTAAAACGGTCCCCAAGCTAACTTTTTAAGTTTAGTGTCAATATAATGTGACAAAGGAGAAATGATAGAACCTTCAGAAGATACCACCAACCTAAGTGGTGGATCCAAAATATTTTTATGAACTTTGGGAATACCAAAAACAGAAGGTACCCTGGGACATGAATTATATAAAAAAATTGTGTAAATCGAAATCTAAAGAACCTTCCATTAGTAAATCATCCAATAATAAATAGTTTTAAATCAATAATTTTTTTATCAGATTTATAATTCATTAATAACATCCAATGAACTTAGGTTTTGTCATGATGTCACAATATTTAAACAGCATGTAAATGTGAGTTATACATCTCTCATCTAATGGTTTTCATATGAAAATGCATTGTTTGTACTGACAGCGTTAATTGTGGTGGATTACAGCTTGTTAAATAAAGATTCTTCCTTCATTTGGCTCTCTTTGGTGGCTTGTACATTTTCAGTTTTTAGTCCATTTTTTGGCCATTTCGTGTTGGTTTTAGTGTTTGGTGATGGCGGAGCAACCAGGAGTGGAATCAGAGGAAGATTCATTCAGAAATGGTAGGGGGGAGCTGCACAAGATGATCGGCCAGCTCTCTCAACTAATAGAACTTCTTGCACCGGCCTGCCAATCCCTGGTGACGAGTTTGTCAGGTGTTCCCAACAACCAGGAAGCGTGGAGGAACTCTGGTTCAGGCATGGCGTCTACATTGGGGGACGCTATACGTATTCATCGGAAAATGCCTTCTCAACCTTTTAACGTCCAAGATGACACCAATGGTTTGTCTAATCTATTTTCAAACGGGGAGGATACTATCGACCGTCCTAGGACTTCGGCGGAACATCCGAATCGTATCGCAAATACATTAACACAAGGTGACTGTGAGAGTTTGTAATAAACCTATTTTGCATTTTAAAGATCTGTTATCTAGAAAATATGATTTAAAACATAATAGCGACCATGAGCAATCATCTTTTTATACTCCCACGTATAGGGAGAATTTGGACTACTTATATTTTCTAATGGACAAGTTTAAGTGGCTTGAATGTGACAATGTATATTTACATGAGTGCATTAAACATAAAATAGTCCCGAAAGGCTTGAGAATTTGGAAGTTTCCTAACAGGGTAAAACCTGGTTCGGACTTCCATAATAACCTTAAGATTTTTGATAAATGTGGCCTGGACGTAGTGAAGGCCATTATAGAAGAAAATGAAAAAGAAAAAACCTTTATGATGAAAGAAATGGATAAAGTAAATGTGACTATATTGAATGATTTATTGTTTACTGTTGAAGAGGAAAAGGTCAAATATCATGATATTTTTGCACATACATAGGAAATGCACTGGAAACATGGCTAGAAAGGAAAAGAAAATTCAGAGAGACCTTAGGGAATATGATGAGGGTATAGCTTATCCACGCCCTAAACCATTTAGGATGCCCTATAGGGAGAACAATGAGAATGGTTTGGTGTCAGATGGTGAATCCAACCATTTTTCATTGGATTATCACTATAATGATTCCAGAGGTCAGACAGATTCCCCTTTAGACCATCCTTTTGTCCCCCCAGTGAGGAGGTCCGACCGGATACAGAACAAACCACGGACCATCTACAATCACAAACAATATTACAGGTTATGAATGGGGGAGAGAATACAAATGACCATTCTGGAAGTCTTATTTCAGTTTCAGATAACATTCATAGTTATTTAGGTTATAATATTTTTAATTATAGTCATATTTCCATTGACAAGGGCCACTTTGATTTATTTTCAAAGGGTTTTAAATACGTACCACATAGGAAGACCGATGTAGTTAAGAGTATTATTGATTTAAAACTATTTATTAGGAAAAATAATTTAGCTCTGTACTTCGAGAATACTGGACAGGCGATTCATTCGAACCCATCTTTAAAAAAGAAAGGGACTTTTAACCCACCTATGCACCCTCAATTAAAGAATTTGGAAATGGTTCTTGAGAGGGAGATTAGGAGAGGAGTGGATAAGCACAAAATTACTCTGAATCTAACTACTAGGGAGAGAAGTTATTTAGAAGAATTGAGAAGGGACAGTACCATTAGAATCACGCAACCGGATAAAGGGGGAGGTACTGTCGTTATGGACACTATTTTATACGAAGCTAAAATGAAAGAGGAACTACAGAATTCTATTAAATATGGTCTTTCATCAGTGAATGAAGTTAATATGGCAAACGCCAAGATCCATTTATTATTGGATGATTTACTAATTGAAGGTTCTTTAGAATTCGATTTACACAATTTTTTTATATAATTCATGTCCCAGGGTACCTTCTGTCTTTGGTATTCTCAAAGTTCATAAAAATATTTTGGATCCACCACTTAGCTTGGTGGTATCTTCTGAAGGTTCCATCATTTCTCCTTTGTCACATTATATTGACACTAAACTTAAAAAGTTAGCTTTTGGGGGGGGGGGCAGTTTTAAAGGATTCATGGGACTTACTTAGATTACTTAAGCCTGAATTATGTAAGGAACCCTTGATTTTTGTAACCTTGGAGATAGTGGACCTATATGGATGTATCCCCCATGAGATTGGATTAAGATGGTTAGAGGAATACATGTTGAATTTTGGTGATTTCCCTTCTACAGACTTCAATAACATTCTCCTTTTCATGGAATTAATTTTGAACAATAACTTTATGCATTTTGAAGGGGAATTTTACAAACAGAAAAAGGGAGTGGCGAAGGGAACAGGGTGCGCCCCCCTATATGCGAATATTGTTCTTTCTTGGTGGGAGAATCATTATATTCCTGAACAGTGATTTTAGAGGCAGTTGGTCCCTTTATAAACATTTTTTAGATGATATCTGTATTCTCTGGACCGACACGGAGCAGAGATTTCAGGATTTTTTAATTTATATAAAAAATACTACCGACTTCCTGGACTTTACTTATAATATAGACTATTATACCCTGAATTTTTTAGATATTAGTATTTCTAAGGGGGAAAGTGGGTTTATTTCTAGAATTTATAGGAAACCGACTTTCTCCAACTCATACCTCCATTTTAGCAGTGGGCACCCTTACTTTCAAAAGAGAAACATCGTTAAGGGACAGTTAGTTAGGATAAGTCGAATGACTTCAAACGATGTTGATTTTAATGATGAATGCAAAAATGTTGGAGAGATGTTAAGTAATAGGGGTTACCCACTAGATTTAATAACAGAAGTAACACATGAGGTAGAGTTGGGGAGAAGTAATAGATTCGCACCTATACTGGGACAAGATCCAGCTATAAATACATTTTTGATTAACACCACTTTGTATAATAATGACTATGATATTAAAGATGCATATATTTTAGATTTTAATGGAGATTCTAATATTATTAGGGGGGTAGTACATCTTGAATGGGAAAGGTTTCAACATTTTTCCAATGCTGATGCTAATGTATTGGGCCATTTACATTTTATTTACAGACGAGATTTAAATTTAAGAGGTTGTTTGAATATAAGAACTTGAATGGTCCTAAGAAAGGTAGATCTAAATGTGGCACGTTTAAATGCGGGGCGTGTTCTCAGTGTTGGCATATCTCTAATGTACCATTGGTGATGGTTAAAGACAGAAATAGACACATTGTCTCTAATTTCCATGCTAATTGTAATAGTTCAGGTTTAGTGTATTTAGCCACATGCAAAGCATGCGGCTCATTTTATGTTGGGAAGACCGAACGAAAATTAAAAACTAGGATTTATGAACATTACGAAATAAATAAAGCTAACCCCAAAAATGCTTTATTTCGTCATAAATTTGTCAACAAGCCAGTTATCATTTTTAAGTTTTAGAGTTGGTCCCGAAAGAAATTAGGGGTGGAATGTGGGAGACCAGGATGGAGTACCGAGAACTGTACTGTCAAATTATATTAGAAGCCAATAGATCTCCCGGATTAAATGGGATGTTGTTCATTATTCCAGTTCTGAAACTTAGATCAGCTAAACTTTAAAGTTTTGTATGGTGTTTAACCGTATATAGTTAGATATTATGATATTATTTATATTAACTTAGGCTTTTATGCAGGAGTTCACACATACATTTATAAGCATTTTTACAATTATGTGTTTTAAGAATTGTAGTTTTTTTTATATAAAATGTTTTTTAGGGCTTTTTTAATCAGTTCAACTGGTATGTCTGTTTTTTTACCAGATTTGTAACTCATTAATAACATCCAATGAACTTAGGTTTTGTCATGATGTTACAATATTTAAACAGCATGTGAATGTGAGTTATATATCTCTCATCTGATGAAGTGTTTCATACGAAAACGCATTGTTTGTACTGACAGCGTTAACTGTGGTGGATTACAGCTTGTTAAATAAAGATTCTTCCTTCATTCGGCTCTCATTTGATGGCTTGTACATTTTCGGTTTAGTCCATTTTTTGGCCATTTCGTGTTGTAATTAGTCAGGTTGCTAGGTTCAGGGTTTGCAGCAGAGGGTGCAGAATCTGGTTCTCCAGCTGCGACAAAGTACAGTTTTGTACCTACCATAGATGTAGATGTCCGATAGGTATGCAACTGCAGTCCTGACATATGGGTTGTCCTGCCTCAGGCAGCCCTTCGGTCGGCCGGATTCCAAAGTCTGGGTCCAGCGTCGGCTGATGTCACCCTTTCCCCGACGTCAGAGCGCCTGGGGTATAAAAGCGTCAGCCGACGCCATCTTATTCAGTGTTTCTTGCCCCAGATGCCAGGTGCCCTCTAAGGAAGGCTAAATTTTGAAAATAGAGAAAAAATTCCAGACAAGTACAACAACATAAAAAACAAATACACCATAAAAGATTACCCCATGTAGCTAAAATGAGGGGTAGAAACCCAAAAGAATACCACAGAGGGGTAGGTGGGAGGGAAAACCTGACTGCAGTTGCATACCTATCGGACATCTACATTTATGGTAGGTACAAAACTGTACTATGTCCTTCAAGGATGCAACTGCAGTCCTGACATATGGGTTGAATACCATAGCCAACCTGGGGGTGGTAGGCACTAAGACAGATGGTGTAGCTAAAATGCCCTGCAGGACTGCAGTAGCAAACCCTGCTCTGGATCTGGAATATAAAGGCAGGTTGTAATGTTTGGAAAATGTATGCACGGAGCTCCATGTAGCAGCTTCTAAAATGTCCTTTGTTGCCACCCCTCTTAAAAAGGCTGTGGAGGTGGCTGTAGCTCTGGTGGAATGTGGCCTGATGTCAGCTGGCACAGTTTTTCCATGAAAAGAGTAGCAGAATCGAATGTAATTTCCAATCCATTTATAAATTGTCTGTTTGGAAATTGCTTTTCCCTGCACTCCAGCAGCGTAAGCTACAAAAAGCTGGTCAGATTTTCTGAAAGACTTTGTTCTGTCCAAGTAGTAGCGCAACTGTCTGTGTATGTCCAAGGTGTGCAGAAGTCTCTCTCCTTTATTTTGAGGATTAGGAAAGAAGGTAGGCAGGTGAATAGCTTGATTCAGGGACACCCTGGATACCACCTTTGGCATGAATGACGGATTGGTTCTCAAAGAAACTCTGTCCTGATGAAAAATGAGAAATGGTTGTATTGCCGTAAGGGCCTGTAGCTCAGAGACTCTTCTTGCTGAGGTTACTGCCAGAAGGAAAGCTGTCTTCCAAGACAGAAATTGCAACTCTGAAGATGCTGCTGGTTCAAAGGGAGGAAGAGTTAATTTTTCCAGCATGAAGTTGAGGTCCCATGCAGGCACTGGTGGTTTCCTTGGAGGGTTGATGTTCTTTATACCTCTTAGAAACTGTCTTAGCAATGGGTGAGAAAATATAGGCGGATCAGTGTTATATTTGGCAGATATTGCTGAAGCATGTATTTTTATGGAAGAATATGAAAGGCCATTGTGGAGCATTTCAGCCAAATATTCTAGGATCTGTGGAATGCTCATCACTGATGGGTCTTGACCCTTTTTGCTGTTCCAGATAAGAAATCTCTTCCATTTTGCTGAGTATGTTTTTCTAGTGGAAGGTCTGCGCGCCTCCAGGATGATATCTTTTTACCCTTTTGGAAAGTGTATCCTGAGGAATAGTCATGGAATCTTCCAAGCTGTCAGCTTCAATGTTTTCAAGCTGGGGTGTAGTGTCCTGTAATTGTACTGTGTCAGAAGAAGTGGCCATTGAAGGAGCCACGGATTGGTGTGTGCCAAGCTCCGTAGCAGTGGGTACCAGTGTTGTCTTGGCCAGTCTGGAGCTATCAGTATGACTTTCGGTTGCTCTGTCTTGATCTTCAGTAACACCTTGGTCATCAAAGGAAGAGGTGGGAAGGCATATACTGTTACAGAGTTCCAACTGAAGGAGAGAGCGTCCACCTTCCATGCTTGAGGATGGTATGTCCTTGTGCAAAACTTTTTCAGATGGTGATTGAGGTGGGAGGAAAAAAGATCTATGTCCGGCCTTCCCCATGCTTGAGTTATTTGTAAGAAAATGTCTGGATGCAACATCCATTCGTGCGGATCCATGATGTTTCTGCTTAGGCTGTCCGTCAGAACATTGTCCTTCCCTGGTACAAACTGGGATTGCAGCTCTATTTTCAATTGTAGGGAAATATCCCAGAGATTCATTGCCAGTCTGCAAAGAGGGTAGGAATGGGTATCTCCTTGCTTGTTTATGTACCACATAACTGTGGTATTGTCTGTCTTTATTAGTAGATGGCCCTGATGCATGAACTTTTCGAAGGCCTTGATTGCATGTATCACTGCCATCATTTCTTTTTGGTTGATGTGCAGGTGCTTTTCTTTTTGTGCCCATTGTCCTTGAATGCATCTGCCCTCCATGTGCACCACCCATCCATGGTCTGAGGCGTCTGTTGTTATGGTTTGACTTGTATGAGGCTTGCTGAAAGGCAGACCTTTGTTTATCTGGCTTGCTTGAGCCCATCACAGAAATTCCTTTTGAAGGCATGGAATGAGTGGGATCAATACTTCCAGGCTGTGGCTGTGTTGAGACCATAGACTTTTTAGATACCATTGTAGTTTCCTCATAAGCAGCCTTGCGTGTGGAATCAGAAGAATGCAAGATGCCATGAAACCCAGGGCCTGCAGGATTTTCCTTGCAGTCATCTGGGTGTGTGTTGCCAATTTTCTGACGTGTTCTGGTAATTGTTTTTGTTTTTCTTCCGTCAGAAACGCCATCTGGGTGTTTGCGTCCAGTGTGGCACCCAGGAAAGTTATTTGTTGGGATGGTACGAGACTTGATTTCTGAATATTGACTGTGTATCCCAAGGCCTGCAGTAGGTGAATGACATAGTCCAAGTTTTTTAACAAGGCTTGTTGGCTGTCCGCTTGTATAAGGCAGTCGTCCAGGTAAGGGTATATTTGTATCCCCTGAAGTCTGCAATGTGCAATTACTGATGCCAGGCATTTCGTGAACACTCTGGGCGCAGTAGATAAGCCAAAGGGCAATGCTGAGAATTGATAATGCTCTGAGCCTGCAAGAAATCTGAGGTATCTTCTGCAACTTTGTCTGATTGGGACATGCAGGTATGCCTCCTTGAGGTCCAGAGTTACCAGCCAAGACCCCTTGCCCAGCATGGGAAGGAGTTGCTGTAAAGTCAGCATTTTGAATTTTGGCACAATAAGGGAAGTATTCAGTGCGGACAAGTCCAGAATGGGTCTCCATTGGTTTTCTTTTCTTGGAACAAGGAACAGTCTTGAATAAAATCCTTGGCCTTGTTCTGCAGAAGGAACCTTTTCTATTGCTCTTATTTGAAGTAGGTTTGTTATTTGTTTGAATGCCTCTGCCCTTTGACTTGGTGGCAGGTTTGGCATGCCATGTCTTGTTGGTAGTGTATGAAAATGGAATCTGTATCCTTTGTCTATTATGTCCAGTATCCATTTGTCCTTTGTAATATTGTGCCAATTTTGTGATAATAAAGATAATTTTCAGCCCAAAGGTGCTTCTAATTGAGCCCTGGATGGCGGAGTCAAAGTCAAGTCATTGAGATTGTCCCTGCGGCGCAGTGGAAGGTCCTGCCCCACCTCTCTGGTTCGGAGGCTGCCATTGACGTCCTCTGTAGGAGCCTCGAGTTTGCCCTCTACCTCTGCCACGTCTGTTTTTGCCTCTTTGAAATTTGTCTGTGTCTGGAAAGGACCAATGCTTAGAAGGCCAATTCCTGCTGAATCTTGGAGGCTGTACCTGGAGGAAATCTTTGACTGCTTGCACTGATTTTGCCTTTTCCTCTATTTTCTTTAAAACCTCTTGTGAAGTAGCACCAAATAGCTTTTGTTTCTCTACTGGTGCGTCCAAAAGCTTAATTTTCACATGGTCTGGAAATGTTTGTTCCTTTAACCAAGCATGTCTGCGTATGACCGCACCTGTCATTGCTGCTCTACATGAAGCTTCCAATGCATCATATCCACACTGAAGGAAATGGTTGCTAACCTGCTGAGTATTATGAACCAATTCCTGCAACCCCTTTCTATCTAATGGTTCAGGGGAAGCCAATTTCTTTTGCAAGTCATCCAACATGTATTCCTGATACTGAATCATATGAAATTGACAATTTAATGCTTGCATAGAAAGGGTGGAAGATGTATATACTTTCTTGCCCCACCTTTCTAAAGCCCTAGAATCTCTTTCCGAAGGGAGTGGATTCTTAGCAGTAGTGGAGGAAACCCCTTTAGGCCCCTGAGAAATAGTTTCAGGGTCAGCAGTATGGCCCTTGTACAGAAATTGATGTGTGTCTGGGATCCTGTAGTACCTGTCTGGCTTGACAGGAGCAGGGGGGAGGGAGTCAGGGGAAACACTAGATTCTAAGTACACATCATCTAAAACATTTAAAACTGGAGGAATAGCTAAGGGTCTATGCTGAGGTAGCTTTAAAAATTCCCTTAACCTTTTCCTAGAATCTGAGTATTCTTGGCCTTGCCATTTGAAGTGTTCTCTCATGAAATGAAGCATTTCCCCAAAGGAAAACTCCTCAGGAGGAGAAGCAGAGGGAATGGATTCCTCTGCATCAGAATCCTCGTAGGCCGGGAAGGCCTCCTCCTGGTAGTCTGAATGTGCAGAATCACCTGAGGCCTCATCGGAGGACTGGGGGATCTACCTGCTCAACCCTAGGCCTCTTGTCAGAAGGCGGCTGAGAGCCTCTATCTGGATGTGGCTGAGAACCCCTGATTAGAAATAAGGTCCTCAGCTAAACTTAAAGAGAAACAGATCTTGGAGGGAGAAACTTAGCCTGTTTGGCAGCCTTAGCACGTGTGTAGGCCTTAATGGACAGACACTGGAGGCCTGGCAGCCCCACGTGCTGGAGTAGTCTTATCCACTGAAATGGTGTTAGAAATATCCTGGGCTTCGGTCTCAGAGGGGAGAACAGAAACCGGCACCGAGCTGGCCTCCAGTACCGAAGTAACCAGTGGGGCGGTGTCGTCGGTCTGTAGCGGTTGTAAAACCGGCTCAGAAGAGACCGAGACACTCGCGGTAGGCCTAAGCGTGGTGTCGGCCGAGACTGCGGACCGTGGGTGACTGTCCTTATCCTTCCGTTTTTTAGTTAATGTGCTGTCGGAAGCTCCGACGGCATGATATAACAGAAATCTTCCCCAAAATAATCCTGTGCAAACTCTGCCCGACGCCTAAGAGTGCGTTTATTGAAAGAAGCACAAGCTGTACAGGCCGAGACGTTGTGTTCTGGGCCTAGGCAGGGTAAGCAGTAAGAGTGGAAATCCTTATGAGGTATTTGTTTCCCACAAGTTAAACAATTATTAACTTTTACAGTTTTATTTGACATCGGCGGAGGCAAGAAAAGGTCCCCAACGGGGTACTTAGCTTTTTTGAAGACTTCGGTAGCTGAAAACACAGGAGCTGGTCGTCCGGCACTTGCGAACTGCTTCTGCTTCGGGCACCGCGCGGCAAGAAAGACTGAAGAAGATGGCGTCGGCTGACGCTTTTATACCCCAGGCGCTCTGACGTCGGGGAAAGGGCGACATCAGCCGACGCCGGACCCAGACTTTGGAATCCGGCCGATCGAAGGGCTGCCTGAGGCAGGACAACCCATACGTCAGGACTGCAGTTGCATCCTTGAAGGACATCAGGGAAGGAGTTAGAGGCAGGTGCCATGGAGCCAATCATGACACACTATGCGAGCGTGGGTACCAGTGTTGGCAAGGCCAGTCTGGTGCAATTAAAATCGTCCTTGGCCTGTCCTGTTTGATCTTTAGTAGTACTTTGGAGAGCAGAGGAGGAAGGGCATAAACTGACAGTTTTTTTCCAGCTGAAGGATAGAGCATCCACTTTCCAAGCTAGACTGTGGGGAATCCTTGTGCAAAATGTCCACTTGATGGTACTGGGGGGAGGCAAACAGGTCTATATCCGGGCTCCCCCATTTATTTGTCAACATGTTGAAAAGACTTGGTTTCAGCTACCACTCGTGTGGGTCCATGAGATTTCTGCTAAGTCCGTCTGCCAGTGTATTTAGTTTTCCTGGCAGGAATTGAGCTTGTAAATTCACTTGGTAGCTCAAGGCTATGCTCCACAATACCATGGCTAGTCTGCAGAGGGAGTAAGAATGAGTACCCCCCTGCTTGTTTATGTACCACATCACAGTGGTGTTGTCCATCTTTACCATTAGTTGTCCTGGAAGAATGTGGTCCTTGAAGGCTGTCAGAGCATTCTGTACAGCTAACATTTCCTTTTGATTTATGTGCAGGTGCATTTCACTTGGGTTCCATTTGCCCTGAATGCATTTCCCTGCCAGGTGAGCCCCCCATGCATAATCTGATGCGTCTGTTAAAATTTGGGTGGCAGGGGGTAGTGTGAATGGTAGTCCCCTGTTTTGGTGGCAGGCCTCTGACCACCAAAGGAACTCTAGGCGTAGGCAAGGTATGATTGGAATTCCTTGCTTCTAGATCCTGTGAATGTTGACACTATAGACTTTTGAGATACCATTGTAGTTTCCTCATATGCAGCCTTGCATATGGAATTAGAAGAATGCAGGAGGGCATGAACCCCAAGGCTTGTAGAATTTGCCTTGCAGATAGTTGGGTTTTTGTGGCCACTTGTTTGAAAGTAGGTTGTCAAATGAATTTGTTTCTCTGGCGTGAGGAAAGCCATTTGGGAAGTTGTATTCAAGCTTGCTCCCAAGAATGTAATTTGTTGACAGGGTACCAGGTGTGATTTCTTTTAATTTATGGTGCACCCCAGACAACTCAGTACCCTTTGAACAAAGGCCAGATGATTCAATAGAATGTCCTGGCTTTCTGCCTGTATTAGGCAATCATCCAGGTATGGGTATATTTGAATAGTTCTTTGCCTGCAAAATGCAATGACTGGAGCTAGGCACTTTGTGAATAACCCTGGGTGCAGTAGATAAGCCAAAGAGCAGTGCAGAGAACTGATAGTGCATGTAGCCTGCTTTGAAACGCAGGTATCTTCTGCAAGACTCCCTGATAGGGATGTGCCCTAAGTCTAATGTTGCTAGCCATGCATCTTTGCCTAGCATAGGAAGCAGCTGGTGAAGCGTCAGCATTTTGGACTTTGCAATCACCAGGAAGGTGTTTAGAGTAGAAAGGTCCAGGATAGTATGCCATGTATTGCCTTTTCTGGCTACCAGGAAAAGTCTTTAATAGAAACTTTGTCCCTTTTCCTTCGCTGGTACCAAACCGAATAGCCTCCATGTTTACGAGAGTACCTGATTTTGGGCCTCCGTCCACTGATTTGGGGGTAGATCTGGCCACCCGCTTGGAGTTGGTAACGTGTGGAAGTGAAATCTGTATCCTTGGGACACTATATTTAAAACCCATTTGTCCTTGGTAATGAGCTCCCAGTTTTTGGCCTGCAGACCAATTTTTCCTCCTAAAGGAGTAATCAGTTGGGAAGTGCTTGGAAATTTTAAATGCAAGTCAATGAGACAGTTTTCCATAGGGGGGAGTCTTACTACTCCCAGATTTGGGTGTGGAACCCCCCCCCCCACTACTTAGTATTGTGTGTCCCTTGGGACTGAAACCTGGGATTTCTGCTGTGTCTGAGTTTTGCTTGAGAAGACCTAGAAGGGGCCGGAAAGGACCAATTCTTAGTAGGCCAGTGCCTACTAAATCTAGGAGGTTGAACCTGTAAGAAATCTTTGACAGTTTACACAGATTTATCTTTATCTTCCATCCTTTTATGAACTTCCTCAGCCTTGTTGCCAAACAGGCAGTCCTGATTTAAGGGAGCATCCAACAATTTAGCTTTAACATGATCAGGCAAAGTTTGCTCCTTAAGCCAAGCATGCCTTCTGAGCACAGACCCAGTAACAGCAGCCCTGCAACAGGCCTCTAATTAATTAAATCCACATTGCAAAGTAAGTTTTCCAACCTGTTCAGCAGAATGCATTAAATCCTGTAATTCTTTATGTTCAGCACAGTCAGGAATCAACATAATTTTCTGTTTAAGCAATCCAATAACATGTTGTTGATACTTTTAACATATGAAAAGTACAGTTGTGTACCTACCATAAATGTAGATGTTCGAGTGTATTCATTGTTGCAGTCATTACACTTGGGTTATCCTGCTGGCAGGCTACCCGCAGTCGGCCTGAATTCCAAAGTCCTGGTCCGGCGTCGGTTGCTGTTGCCTCTTCTCTGATGTCAGTGCGCCAGGGGTATACAAGATGCAACAGACGCCATTTTCTTCAGTTTTTCTTGCCCCAGATGTCAGGTGCCCCCAAGAAGGTAGGCAATACATATTGCTTATAAAAACATACAGTAAAAACAATACCTTCATCTACAAGCAAATACACCACATAGGTTGTATAGGATAGAGAAGTATAGATAAGTCCCAGCAAAGAAGGGGGGCTGGAGGGTGGGTAACCTGGAGTGCAACAGTGAATACACTCGAACATCTACATTTATGGTAGGTACACAACTGTACTATGTTCATAGTGTTTCACTGTTGCATTCATTACACTTGGGTTGAATCCCAAAGCTGAGTTAGGGCGGCTGGGTCTAAATAGGATTAGGAGTGGCTATGAGGCCCTGCAGGACTACAGTGGCAAAGCCTACTCTGGATTTAGAGTAAAGAGGTAAGTGATAGTGCTTGGTAAAAGTGTGCACTGAACTCCCAAGTTGCAGCCTCCAAAATTTCCTTGGTTGGTACTCCTCTGAGAAAGGCTGCTGAAGTGGCTGCTGCCCTGGTAGAATGTGGCCTAATATTCTTAGGCACTGACTTGCCATGCTGTGCATAGCAGAAACAAATACAGTGTCCTATCCATTTTGAAAGTCTGCTTTGAGATAGCCTTTCCTTGTGATCCTGCAGCATATGCTACAAACAGTTGCTCAGTTTTTCTGAAAGCTTTTGTTTTGCCCAAGGAGAAGCATAGCTGCCTGTGTATGTCCAAAGAGTGCAGAAGTCTCTCCCCTTTATTCTGGAGATTTGGATAAAATGTTGGCAAATGAATGGTTTTGTTAAGAGCCACACTGGATACTACCTTTGGCATAAATGTTGGGTTTGTCCTTAGAGAAACCCTGTCCGGATGAAAAATGATAAAAGGTTCCACTGTCATTAATGCCTGTAACTCTGAGACTCTTCTTGCTGAAGTTATTGCGAGGAGCAGAGCAGTTTTCCATGACAAGAACTTTATATCAGCTGTATTGGCTGGCTCAAAAGGAGGCAGTGTGAGCTTTTCCAAGACAAAGTTGAGGTCCCATGTAGGTAAAGGTGCTCTCCTTGGGGGTCTTATGTTGTTTGCCCCTCCGAGGTACTGTCTTAACAGTGGATGAGAGAAAATAGGGGATTCCGTATTGTAATGAGCTGAAATGGCAGAGGCATGGATCTTAATTGATGAGAAGGATAGGCCTTTGTCCAGCATCTCAGTTAGGTATTGTAAAATCTGAGGAATATTTGGAACAAGTGGTTCAAGTCCTTGTGCCTGGTTCCAAGCACAGAATCTCTTCCATTTTTTTTGCACAGGATTTCCTGGTGCTGGGACTCCTGGCTTCCAAAATAACATCCATAACAGCTTTAGAGAGAGGTGTGTTTTGAGTGGCTATATTATTTGCCATGCAGACAGATTTAAGGTTCTGAGTTGGCTGTGCAGGATCTGATTGTTTTGTTGAGTCAGAAGATGAGGAATTTGAGGTAAAGTCCAGGCTTGGCCTTGAGACAAGCTCTTTAGGATTGGGTACCAATGCTGCCGTGGCCAGTCTGGGGAAATCAGAATCATTTTTGGCTTCTCTTGTCTGACTTTTAGGAGTACCTTGGGAAGGAGAGGCAATGGTGGGAAGGCATAAACTGTTAGGGTTTTCCAGATGAATGATAAGAGCATCCACTTTCCATGCTTATGAGTGATAAGTCCTTGTGCAGAATCTCTGTAGTTGGCAGTTGTGAGGGGAGGCAAAAAGATCTATGTCTGGGCATCCCCATTTCCTTGTTATCATGCTGAAGACCTGTGGATCTAGTTTCCACTCGTGGGGGTCCATGAGGTTTCTGCTTAGTTAGTCTTCCAGAGTATTTTTCTTTCCTGGCAGGAATTGTCTGCAGACATACTTGATAGGTCAGTGCTGTGTTCCACAAAGTCATGGCTTGCCTGCAGAGGGAGTAGGAATGTGTGCCCCCTTGTTTATGTATCACATAACTGTAGTATTGTCCGTCTTTAGTAATAGTTGTCCTGGATGTAGTAGATCCTTGAAGGCTGTCAGGGCATTCTGTACAGCTAGCATCTCTTTTTGACTGATATGAAGATGCATTTGGTCCGCGGGCCACGTGCCCTGAATACATTTTCCTGCCATGTGTGCCCCCCCAGGCATAATCCGATGCATCTGTTGTTAGTGTCTGCCTGGCTGTGGGTAAAGTGAAAGGCTGTCCCTTGTTGTGGTGACTGGCCAGTGCCCACCATCGAAACTCCTGTTGCAGGCAGGGAATACAAGTTATTGTTTCCAGGCTGTGGCAATGCTGAGTCCAAACACTTTTTAGATACCATTGTAGCTTCCTCATATGTAGTCTTGCATATGGAATTAGCAGGATGCAGGATGCCAAGAAACCCAAAGCCTGCCGAATTTTTCTTGCAGGTAGCTGGGTCTTTGTCGCCATCATTTGAAAGTAATGAGTCAGTTGCCTTTGCTTGTCTGGCGTGAGATAAGCCATCTGGGCAGTTGTATTTAAAGCTTGCACCTAGGAATATTATCTCTTGAGAGGGCACTAGTTTTGATTTCTTTTCGTTTACTGTGTACCTTACGCAAATTAGTAATCTTTTTACAAATGCCAAATGCTTTAGTAGAATGTCCTTGCTCTCTGCTTGAATAAGGCAGTCGTCCAAGTAGGGATATATTTGAATTCTTTTTTGTCTGCAAAATGCAATTACTGGTGCCAGGCAATTTGTGAAGACCCTGGGTGCAGTAGATAAGCCAAAGGGCAGTGCCGATAATTGGTAATGCATTGAGCCAGCTATGAATCTGAGGTATCTTCTGCAAGATTGTCTGATTTGGACATGCAGGTATGCCTCTTTGAGGTCCAAAGTAACTAGGTAAGCCTTCTTGCCCAGCATGGGTAGAAGTTGCTGCAGTGTCAACATTTTGAATTTTGGAACATCCAGGAAAGTATTTAGAATAGACAGGTCCAGTATTGGTCTCCAGGCTTTGCCCTTTCTGGATACCAAGAAAAGTTGAGTAAAGTCCTTGCCCCTGTTCTTGCTGTGGTACTTTTTGAATAGCCCTCATGTCCATGAGAGTATAAATTTGTTTTTGTGCCTCTGCCCATTGATTTTGTGGCAGGTCTGGCATACCTTTTGACCTTGGTAGGGTGTGAAAGTGGAACCTGTAACCCTGAGAAACAATATTCAGCACCCATTTGTCCTGGGTGATCAAGTGCCAGTTTTGTGAGAAAAGTGCTAGTTTTTCCCCTAAGTGTGCTGCCAAAAGGCAAGTGCTTGGCGTTTGTCGAGGAAAGTCATTGGAACTGTTTCCTATAAGGTTGTGATTTGTCTTCTCCGCCTTTGGGGGCTGAAGCACCCCATTGTTTAGGTCTGTATGAGCCTTGGGGCTGAGATCTGCCTCTTGGGCGTCTGTATCTGCCTCTTTGTAGCCTGTCTGACACTGGAAAGGACCAATTTTTTGAAGGCCAGTTCCTGCTAAATCTAGGTGGCTGAACCTGTAAGAAATCCTTTACTGTCTGCATTGATTTTGCTTTATCCTCAATTTTCTTTAACACCTCTTCTGCCTAAACACCAAACAAAGTATCATGCTGTAATGGAGCATCCAATAATTTTGCTTTAACATGATCATGTAAACTCTGTTCTTTTAACCAAGCATGCCTTCGAATAACAGAACATGTAACTGCGGCTCTGCAAGATCCCTCTAATGAATCAAAACCACATTGCAAAGTATGCTTTCCCACTTGTTCAGCTGCATGCAATAAATCCTGCATTTTCTTATTCTCAGGACATTCAGAGCTTGTAAGCATGTTCTGTTTTCGAAAAGACATTAGGTATTGTTGATATTTAAGCATATGAAACTGGCAGTTTAAAGCTCTTACAACTAAAGTAGCAGAGGTGTAAACTTTTTTACCCCACCTGTCCAATGCTCTAGAATCCCCATCAGAGGGAACAGGGTTTTTTGCAGTGGAAGCCTTGACCCCTTTGGGACCCTGAGAAATAGTTTCTGGATCAGCAGCAGGATTTTTATAAAGAAATTTATGACAATCTGGAACCCTGTAGTACGTATCTGGCTTAACTGGAGCAGGGGGTAGAGAATCTGGAGTCAAACTTGATTCAGAAAAAACATCAACAATATCTAGTACAGGGGGGATAGCAAGAGGCCTGTGCTGAGGCAATAAAAGAAAATCTCTGAGCCTTTTCTTGGATTCTGAATAATCCTGGCTCCCCCAATGGAAATGTTCCCTCATGGTATGCAGGGTTTCCCCAAAACAGTAGTCCTCAGGAGGAGAGGCTGAAGGGATAAGATTCTTCAGCATCAGAGTCCTCATAGGGAGGAAGAGAATATCCCTGTTCTGAAGAGGAATCAGAAGAAATAGAAACCTGGTCAGAGGAGTCATAGTCAGTGTCTTGCATAGGCCTTTTATCAAGAGGGGGATGGGAGCCCCTGATCAAAGTAATTAGGTCCTCGACCATTTTTCTTTGGCATGGATGACTGTCCAGGAGAATGCTGTGCTTGTTTCTTTGTCTTTAAAGGTGTTTTAGACTTTGCCTTGGCTGAAGAGGTCTTGACTGTAAGCTGTGTAGGTCTGAAAACACCCTCAGAAGCAGATGCCTGCTCAGTGACTCCGGACCCATCTGAGGGAATTGTTTCCATAGGCCCAATACCTTGAGTTTCCAGAGGCCTAGCTGTCTCCACGTGGGAGTCGGAGGTGGCCTGTGGCTCTGAGGTAGCGGGTGTCAGGGGCTGCGAAAGCACCTCACTGAAAACCGGTAAACCGGCGACTGGCCTAGAAGAGGCTTCGTCGGTTTTGAACCTCGGATGCCTGTCTTTCTTTGTCCTTGCGCTTTTTATGGACTCCGGTCTTCGGTTGTTCCGACTGCATTATATAGTTAAACCTTCGGCCAAAGTAATGAAAAGCAAAATCGAACCAACGCTTAATAGTGCGTTGGTTGAATCTAGCACAAAACCGACAACTAGCAAGGTCATGGTCAGGGCCCTAGGCAAGGAATACAGTAAGAATGAAAATCCTTATGAGGTATTTGCTTCCCACAAGAAATACAATTGTTAACTTTTACTGACATCGGACTGGAGCAAGAAAAAGTTTCCCCAACGGGGTACTTAGCTTTATTGAAGACTTCGGATCTGAAATTCAAATTCGAAAATCTCAGGAGTCGTCCGACCGGCACTTGTGAACTGCTTTTGCTTTGGGCACCGCGCGGCAAGAAAGATGAAGAAAATGGCGTCGGCTGCATCTTATATACCACTGACGTCAGGGAAGAGGCGACAGCAACCGATGCCGGACCAGGACTTTGGAATTCAGGCCAACTGAGGGTAGCCTGCCAGCAGGATAACCCAAGTGCAATGACTGCAACAGTGAAACATGATGAACATCTGGCAGTTTAAAGCCCTAATGGCCAAGGTCGCAGAAGTGTAAACCTTCTTACACCATCTATCCAGCGCCCTGGAATCTCTACCAGAGGGGGTAGGATTTTTAGCAGTAGAAGCCTTAATGCCCTTAGGTCCCTGTGAAATAGTCTGGATCTGCAATAGGATTTCTAAAAAGGAACTTGTGAGAGTCAGGAAAGTACAGTTTTGTACCTACCATAAATGTAGATGTTCAAGTGTATACACTGCTGCAGTTATTACACTCGGGTTATCCTGCCATCAGGCGGTTCCCCAGTCGGCCTGAGTTCCAAAGTCTTGGTCCGGCGTCGGTTGCTGTCGCCTCCTCCCTGACGTCAGAGCGACAGGGGTATACAAGATGCAGCACACGCCATTTTCTTCAGTTTTTCTTGCCCCAGATGTCAGGTGCATCCAAATAGGTAGACAATTCCAATTGCTAATAAAACATACATAAGAAAAGCAAAAAACAACTTACAGCTACCAGCAAATACTCCCCATAGGTAGTAAGGGTAGAAGACATAGGTACGTACCAGCCAGTAAGAGGGGAAGGAGGGACGGTAACCTGGACTGCAGCAGTGTATACACTCTAACATCTACATTTATGGTAGGTACAAAACTGTACTATGTTCATCGTGTTACACTGCTGCAGTCATTACACTTGGGTAGAATCCCAAAGCTGAGGTAGGGTGGCTGGTTCTATAAGGCATTAGGGGTGGCTATAAGGCCCTGCAGTACTGCAGTGGCGAAGCCAGCTCCGGATTTAGAGTACAGAAGCAGATGGTAATGCTTGGTGAAGGTATGTACAGAACTCCAAGTTGCTGCTCCCAAAATATCCTTGGTAGGTACTCCCCTGAGGTAGGCAGTTGAAGTGGCTGTTGCCCTGGTGGAGTGAGATCTAATGCTGCTAGGTACAGGTTTTCCATGGTATGTGTAGCAGAAATGTATATAATGTCCTATCCATTTTGAAATAGTCTGTTTTGAAATGGCTTTTCCCTGTGGTCCTGCAGCATATGCTACCAATAATTGCTCAGATTTTCTGAAAGCTTTGGTTTTGTCCAAGTAGAAGTGTAACTACCTGTGAATGTCCAAAGAGTGCAGTAGTCTCTCCCCTTTACTCTGTGGCTTAGGATAAAAATTTGGCAGGTGAATAGTTTGGTTTAGAGCCACACTGGATACCACCCTTTGGCATAAACATAGGGTTAGTTCTTAAAAACTACCCTGTCCTGGTGGAAAATGAGGAAAGGTTCCACTGCCATTAGTGCCTGTAATTCTGAAACTCTTCGTGCTGATGTTATTGCCAGGAGCAGAGCAGTCTTCCAAGAGATATATTTTAATTCTGCTGTGTTAGCTGGCTCAAAAGGAGGTAAAGTTAGTTTTTCCACAACAAAGTTGAGGTCCAAAGTTGGAGTAGGTGCTCTACGGGGCGATCTTATGTTTTTAGCCCCTCTGAGGTACTGTTTTAACAGAGGATTAGAGAAAATTGGTGGATCCGTGTTGTAATGAGCAGAGATGGCAGAGGCATGGATCTTGATGGATGAGAAGGACAGGCCTTTGTCCGGCATCTCAGTTAAGTACTGTAGTATCTGAGGAATGTTTGGGACAAGCAGGTCAAGGCTGTGAGCTTGGTTCCAGGCACAGAGTCTCTTCGATTTATCCAAATAGGCTTTCCTGGTACTTGGCCTTCTGGCCTCCAGAATGACATCCATAACAGCTTTGGAGAGAGGCATTGCTTGCTTGACTAAGGAATCTTCCATGCAGCTAGGTTTAAGGTCTTTAGCTGGCTGTGTAGTATTTGATTGTTGTGCTGAGTCAGCAGATGTGGGATGTGCGGCAAAATCCAGGGTGGTTCTTGTGTTAAGCTCCTTAAGACTGGGTACTAGCTGCTGGCATGACCAGTCTGGTGCAATCAGGATCATCTTTGGCTCTTCTTGCCTGGCTTTTATGAGTACCTTTGGCAGGAGAGGTAGTGGTGGGAAAGCGTATACTTGTAGGTTCTCCCAGCTGAATGAGAGGGCATCCACTTTCCATGCTTGTGGATTGTAACTCCTTGTGCAGAATTTTTGTAGCTAGCAGTTTATTGGGGATGCAAACAGATCTATGTCCGGGCTCCACCATTTCTGTGTTATCATTCTGAATATTTGTGGATTTAATTCCCATTCATGGGGATCCATGATGTTTCTGCTTAAGAAGTCTACCAGTGTGTTTCTCTCCTGACAGGAATTGTGCTTGCAGATGAACTTGAAGGTTTATAGCGGTGTTCCACAAGGTCATGGCTTGTCTGCATAGGGGGTAGGAGTGAGTGCCCCCTTGCTTGTTTATGTACCCCATAACTGTGGTGTTGTTTGTCTTTATCAATAGTTGTCCTGGATGCAGCAGGTCCTTGAAAGCTATAAGGACATTTTGTACAGCTAGCATCTCTTTTTGATTGATGTGAAGACGCCTTTGTTCTGCGGGCCACGTGCCCTGAATACATTTGCCTGCCATGTGTGCCCCCCAGGCGTAATCCGATGCATCTGTTGTCAGTGTTTGCCTGGCTGTGGGATGAGTGAAAGGCTGTCCCTTGTTGAGGTGACCAGCTTGAGCCCACCATTGAAACTCCTGTTGAAGGCATGGGATTAGTGGTATAACTGTTTCCGAACTTTGACAGTGTTGAGACCATACATTCTTTAGGTACCATTGTAGTTTCCTGATATGCAGTTTGGCATATGGAATTAGTAGTATGCAGGATGCCATGTAACCCAAGGCCTGCAGAATTTTTCTTGCAGGGAGTTGGGTCTTTGCTGCCATCAATTGAAAGTATTGAGTCAGTTGTCTTTGCTTGTCTGGCGTGAGACAAGCCATCTGGGCCATTGTGTTCAAGCTGGCACCCAAGAATATAATCTCGTGAGGGCACTAGTTTTGATTTCTTTTCGTTTACTGTGTACCCCAGGCAACTTAGTAACTTTTTTATAAACGCCAGATGCTGTAGAAGAATGTCCTTGCTCTCTGCTTGAATCAGGCAGTCGTCCAGGTACGGATAAATTTGAATTCCTTTCTGTCTGCAAAATGCAATTACTGGTGCCAGGCACTTTGTGAAGACCCAGGGCGCAGTGGATAAGCCAAAGGGCAGTGCAGAGAATTGGTAGTACATTGAACCAACTATGAATATGAGGCATCTTCTGCAGTTTTGTCTGATAGGGGCATGCAGGTATGCCTCTTTGAGTTCCAAAGTCACGAGCCAAGCTTTCTTGCCGAGCATGGGAAGAAGCTGCTGTAATGTCAACATTTTGAATTTCGGAGCATCCAGGTAAGTGTTTAGAGATGAAAGATCCAGAATGGGCCTCCAGGCTTTGTCCTTTCTGGGTACCAGAAAAAGTCTCGAGTAAAATCCTTGCCCTTGCTCCTGTGATGGTACCTTTTGAATAGCTCTCATATCCATGAGTGCTGTAATTTGTTTTTGAGCCTCTGCCCATTGATTTGGTGGCAGATTTGGCATTCCTTTTAACCTTGGCAGTGTGTGAAAGTGGAACCTGTAACCTTGAAATACAATGTTGAGAACCCATTTGTCTTTGGTGATAATTTGCCAATGCAACTCATTGTCGAGGCCTATAAGGACCTTGTGTTTGACTTCTACCTCTTGGACGTCTGTATCTTCCCCTTTGAGGTCTGTCTGTAACTGGAAAGGACCAATTCTTAGTTGGCCAGTTTCTGCTAAATCTAGGAGGCTGAACCTGTAAGAAATCTTTCACCGTTTGCATAGATTTTGCCTTAACCTCCATTTTCTTTAATACCTCTTCTGCCCCGACTCCAAATAACACATCCTGCTGCAAAGGTGCATCCAATAATTTTGCTTTAACGTGATCTGGTAACGCATGTTCTTTTAACCAAACATGTCTTCTAATGACAGAGCCTGTAACTGCTGCTCTGCAGGAGGCCTCTAGAGAATCAAAACCACATTGCAAAGTATGCTTTCCCACTTGTTCAGCTGCATGCAATAAATCCTGCATTTCTTTAAAATTAGGAGGATCTATTTCTGGAAGCATTTTCTGTTTTAACTGAGACAGTAAAAATTGCTGATATTTTAGCATGTGAAACTGGCAATTTAAGGCTCTCATTGCTAAAGTTGCAGACGTATATACTTTCTTTCCCCATCTGTCTAGTGCTCTGGAATCTCTGTCAGAGGGGACTGGATTCTTGGCTGATGAGGCCTTAACTCCTTTGGGTCCCTGAAAAATAGTTTCAGGGTCAGCTACAGGGCTTTTATACAGAAATTTATGTGAGTCAGGGACTCTGTAGTATCTGCCAGGTTTAACAGGGGCTGGAGGTAAGGAATCGGGATTTAAGCTGGATTCAGTATGCACATCATCCACAATATCTAACACTGGTGGAATAGCAAGGGGTCTGTGTTGAGGTAATAAAAGGAAGTCGCAGCCTTTTCTTGGATTCTGAGTAATCCTGGCCTTCCCAGTGGAAATGCTCCCTCATGGTATGTAGGGTTTCCCCAAAGGAGTAGTCCTCAGACGGTGAGGCTGATGGAATTGATACCTCAGCCTCAGAATCCTCATAAGGGGGTAGAGAGTATCCTAGGTCTGAGGATGAATCAGAAGAAATGGACACCTGGTCGGATGAGTCATAGTCTGCATCCTGTCTAGGCCTTTTATCAAGATCAGAGTGATTAGGTCTTCGGCCATTTTGAGCATTTCTTTCTTAGGCATGGAGGCCTGTCCTGGAGAATGCTGTATTTGTTTGTTTTTAAAGGAGGCTTAGACTTAGCTGAGGGTTTAATGCTTAACTGAGTAGGTCTGAAGGCACCCTCTGAAGCTGTGGGTTGCTCAGCTACTCTGGATCCCTCTGGAAGGTTTGTCTCGGTAGGCTGAATAACTTGTGCATCTGAAGGCCCAGCCATCTCCACGTGGGAGTCAGAGGCGGTCTGTGGTTCTACAGAAGCGATAGTCAGGGGCTGCGAGTGCACCTCGCTGAAAACCGGAGAACCAGCGACTGGCCTAGAAGAGGCTTCGTCGTCAGTTTTAGGCCTCGGATGCCTATCCTTGTCTTTGCGCTTTTTGTGTGTTCCGGTCGTTGGAAGTTCCAATGGCATGGTATAATTGAATTTTCTACCAAAATAATGTCAGGCAAAATCAAACCAACGTTTAATAATGCGCTTGTTAAACCTAGCACAAAACTGACAACCTGTGACATTGTGGTCTGGGCCAAGGCATGGGATACAATAAGAATGGAAATCCTTATGAGGTATTTGCTTCCCACAAGAAATACAGTTATTAACTTTTACTGACATCGGTCTGAGGCAAGAAAAAGTTTCCCCAACGGGATACTTAGCTTTGTAGAAGACTTTGTTTCTGGATTCGGAATGAAAATCTCAGGAGACGGCTGACCGGCACTTGCGAACTGCTTTTGCTTCGGATACCGTGCGGCAAGAAAGACTGAAGAAAATGGCATTGGCTGCATCTTATATACCCCTGTCGCACTGACGTCAGGGAGGAGGCGACAGCAACCGACGCCGGACCAAGACTTTGGAACTCAGGCCGACTGGGGAACCGCCTGACGGCAGGATAACCAGAGTGTAATGACTGCAGCAGTGTAACACGATGAACATCCCTGTAATATCTGTCAGGTTTTCTGGGAGCAGGAGGCAAAGAATCAGGAGCCAAACCAGATTCTGAAAAGGCATTATCAACAATGTCCAGTACAGGAGGTATAGCTAAAGGCCTATGCTGAGGCAGGAGTAAGAAATCCCTAAGCCTCTTTTTAGAATCCGAGAAATCCTGGCTTTCCCAGAGGAAATGTTCCCGTACAGTATGCAAGGTTTCACCAAAAGAAAAATCCACAGGAGGAGAAGCAGAGGGAATAGAGTCCTCTGCATCAGAATCCTCATAAGCAGATAAGGGCAAATCCAGATCATCAGAAGAATCATAAAAATCAAAATCCTGGTCAGAGGATTCATAAACAACTTCAGCCCTAGGTCGCTTAGAAGGGGGGGAGGGGTTGGCTTCCCCTGATTATTGTTATAAGATCTTCAGTCATTCTTACCATTTGTTTTTTAGGCCTAGAGGTCTGAGCATGAGGTCTGGGAGTCGGTTTCTTAGGCATAGTTCGACATTTTGGCCTAAATGAAGACGGAGGTGTCAGTTTAATATGTAAGTCTGTAGGCCTGAATACACCCTCAGAAGCCGGTGCCTGCACAGTGGCTCCGGACCCATCCAAAGTAGAGACATCCGCGGGTTCCACAGTTGAAGCATCTCGTGGCATACCGGACTCCGAATGGGTCTTGGTAGAGGCCTGCGAGTCAGAAGTAGCGGGTATTGGGGGTTGCGAAAGCACCTCACTGAGTACCAGCGACTGGCTTAGGAGAAGAGTCGTCGGCAGTTTTGGAACTCGGCGGCCTGTCTATCTTTACGTTTTTTCAGAATCCCGGTAGTCGGAAGGCTAACTGACGACATCACTGGATAATTAAAATGAGAACCGAAATATTTAGAGGCGAAGATATACCGACGACGGATAGTGCGGTTTAAATAAAGCACAAAACCTAGAGCAAGGTACATCGTGGTCAGGGCCTAGGCAAGGAATACAGTACGAATGAAAATCTTTGTGAGGTATTTGCTTTCCACAGGTAATGCAATTATTAACTTTTACTGACATCGGTAAGGAGAAAGAAAAAGTTTCCTCAACGGGGTACTTAGCTTTAGTTGAAGACTTCGGTACTGGAACTAGAAAATGAAAATTTCAGGAGTCATCCGACCGGCACTTGCGAACTGCTTCGGCTTCAGGCACTGCACAGCAAGAAAGACTGATGTAATGGCATCGGCTGCATGTTTTATACCAATGACGACCTGATGTCATGGAAGAACGGACAGCAACCGACGCAAGACCCAAAACTTTGTAATTCAGGCTGACTGAGGGCTACTGCAAACCAGATAACCCAAATGTAATGAGTGCAACAGTGAAACATGAAGAACATCTGACTACTTGCTTAGCGGTAGCAACTTCGGAGGATTTAGCCTTGTCTGGCCTGTCTCGATCTTTACCTCTGCGTTTTTTTTGGTACGTCTACAGATTGTTGGCTGACAGATGCCATATCGGAATGCAAAACACGAAAATAACTGTCTACAATAAGAGCTCTATGGCGAACGTTTCTTGCATTAAAGAGGGGACAGAACCAACATCGTAGTCTGGGCCTAAGCAAGTGACACCGTAAGAATGGAAGTCTCTGTGTGGGATCTGCTTTCCACAGGCAAGACAATTGTTAACTTTTTCAGACATCTGCTAGTGCAAGAAAAAAGGGTCCACAACAGGGTACTTAGCTTTAGAAGTTTTCAGCTGAAAATCAAACTCTCGTAGCGACTGACTGGCACTTGTGCAAACTGCTTCTGTTACGGGCACCACAACAATAAAGACTGGGGTAATGACGTTGGCTGCCTAGCGTTGTAACACTTCCGACCTGACGTCAGACTACAGCCGACACACAAAAACATTGACTGGTATTCAGGCTGGCCTCACAGCAGAGATAACCCACAGGTGATGACTGCAACAGTGAAACACTAAGAACATCAAATGCTCAACAAAATAGTAGAATTAGAATACAGCGCATACAGTGAAAACCCAACAGCTTTTGCTACAACAGAGAAATCTGAAGGAACAGATTGCATTAATTTTATGAATTTACAGATAAGCAATTGGACTGCTGTTCCACAATAATACTTCTTAACTGAGAGGTTACACTGTATGCTCCTAATTTGGTCATCATGAAGTAGCCAAAACCTAGACTAGTAAAGATACATAAAATCATACTAGTAAAAGAGCTGCTCCTGACAAAAAGTACAGTTGTTTACACTTACCATAAATGTAGATGCTCAAGTGTATTCACTGTTGCAGTCATCACATTTGGGTTATTTGCCTGCAGGTAGCCCTCAGCCGGCCAGAATACCAGAGTCTTCAGATTTCTACGTCAGGCGCTGTTGATTCTTCCATGACGTGAGGTCGTCAGGGGTATAAAACATGCAGCAGACGTCATTATATCAGTTTTTCTTGCCCCAGATGTCAGGTGCCCCCACAACAGGAAGCAAATGTATGGTATGGAACACCCCCAGCAAAAAGCAAATACACAAGCTATAATATATGCCAAACAAGGAGGAAAGGTAGAGTCAAGAGACGTCATGGGGCTGGAGGGAGGGTAACCAGGACTGCAACAGTGAATACACTCAAACATCTATATTTATGTTAAGTGTACACAACTGTACTATGTTCTTCATGTTTCACTGTTGCAGTTATCACATTTGGGTTGATTCCCAAAGCTAAGGAAGGGTGGAGGCAGTTAAAGAGCATTGGGGCTAGCAATCAGGCCCTGTAAGACTGATGTGGCAAATCTAGCTCTGGATTTAGAAAAGATAGGCAGGTGGTAATGCTTGGTGAAAGTATGTACACAGCTCCAGGTAGCAGCTTCCAGGATGTCTCTGGTAGGGACTCCTCTGAGAAATGCTGTAGAGGTAGATGCAGCCCTGGTGGAATGTGATCTTATCCCCTGTGAGGTAGGTTTTCCATGGTGCTTGTAGCAGAAATTGATGCAATAGGCTAGCCATTGGAAATGGTTTGTTTTGAAATGGCATTCCCCTCTGCCCCTGCAGCAAAACTAACTAGCAGCTGGTCAGATATTCTGAGAGGTTTAGTTCTGTCCAAACCTAAGCTGTCGGTGCACATCCAGAGAATGCAGTATCCTTTCCCCCTTATTTTGTGGATTAGGGAAAAAAGTAGGCAAATGACTGGACTGGTTTAGAGCCACACTAGACACCATCTTGGGCATAAAGGATGGATTAGTCCTAACGGAAACCCTGGTCACATGGAAGATAATGAAGGGTTCCACTGCCATGAGGGCCTGCAGTTCAGACACTCTTCTTGCTGAAGTGATGGCTAGAAGTAAGGCTGTTTTCCAAGAAAGAAATTTCAGCTCTGCTGTAGCAGCTGGTTCAAAGGGGGGGGGGGGGTTCCAATACAAAGTTAAGGTCTCAGGCTGGAGTGGGAGGTCTTCTGGGGGGCCTTACATTTTTGGCCCCTCTAAGGAATTGTTTTAGCATGGAATGAGAGAAGAGGGGTGGCTCAGTATTATAATGTGCTGAAATGGCAGAGGCATGAATCTTAATTGACGAGAAAGATAGGCCCTTCTGGAGCATTTTTGTTAAATAATCTGGAATATGGGGTAAGCTGGGCACAGTTGTGCCCCTTCCCTAAGCCTGGTTCCAGTAACAGTAGCTTTTCCACATTTCTGAATAGGATTTTCTAGTAACTAGGCCTCCTTGCCTCAAGAATGACCCGCTTACTGAGGGTTGCCAGGGGTGAGCTCAGAGAATTAACCAGGCTGTAAAGTTCAGGGTTTGAAGCATGAGGGTGCAGAATCTGGTCCGCCTGCGGGGACAGCAGGGAGAGGGTCTGAGGCAGGTGTCACAGTTGTCGCACTGTCGACTGCGCAAAAGGGGATACCAGTGTTGGCGTGGCCAGTCTGGGGCAATCAGTATAGTCCTTGGTTTGTCCTGTTTGATTTTTAGTAGAACCTTCAAGAGGAGAGACAGAGGAGGAAAGGCATAAATTGAGAAGCTTTCCCAGGTAAAAGACAGGGCATCCACTTTCTAAGCTTGACTGTGGGGGGTTCTGGTGCAGAATTTGTTCAATTGGTAGTTCTGAGGGAAAGCAAACAGGTCTACCCCTCTGGTGTCCCCCATTTGTTCAAGAGTTTGAATATTTTGGGTTCCAGTTTCCATTCGTGTAGGTCTATGAGATTCCTGCTTAAGTCATCTGCCAGTGAATTTAGTTTGCCTGGCAGGAATTGAGCTTGTAGGTTTCACTTGGTAGTTCAAGGCTGTGTTCCATAGAGCCATAGCTGGTCTGCAGAGTTGGTAGGAATGGGTCCCCCCCCCTGCTTATGTACCACATAACTGTGGCGTTGTCTGTCTTTACCAATAGTTGTCCTGGAAGAATAAGGTCTTTGAAGGCTGTCTGAGCATTCTGTACAGCTAACATTTCTTTTTGATTGATATGCAAGTGCATCTGTTTTGGGTTTCATTTGCCCTGAATGCACTGTCCTGCCATGTGAGCCCCTCCCCCCCCCCATGCAGTCAGATGAGTCTGTTGTTAGGGTTTGGGTGGCAGGGGGTAGAGTGAAAGGGAGTCCCTTGTTGTGGTAGTAGGCCTCTGCCCACCAAAGGAACTCTGCCCTTAGACAAGGAATGATAGGAATAATTGTTTCTAGGTCCTGAGAATGTTGATACCATAGACTCTTTAGATACCACTGAAGTTTCCTCATATGCAGTCTTGCATATGGAATTAACAGAATGCAAGAGGCCATGAACCCTAGGACTTGCAGAATTTTCCTTGCAGAGAGCTGGATTTTTGTGGCCAGTAGGTTGTCAAATACACTTGTTTCTCTGGAGAGAGGAATGTCATCTGGGAAGTTGCGTTCAAGCTTGCTCCCAGAAATACAAATTGTTGGCGAGGTACTAGGTGAGATTTCTTCTCATTGATGGTATACTCCAGTAAGGTTAAAAGTCTCTTTACAAATGCCAGGTGTTTTAACAGCAAGTCCTGACTTTCTGCCTGAATCAGGCAATTGGTCCAAGTATGGGTAAATCTGAATATTTCTCTGCCTGCAAAATGCAATGGCTGGAGCTAGGCACTTTGTGAATACCCTGGGCCTAGTAGATAAGCCAAAGGGAAGTGCAGAGAACTGATAGTGCATGGAGCCTGCCCTGAAACATAGGTATTGTCTGCAGGATTCCCTTATTGAGATGTGCAGGTAAGCTTCTCAAGTCTAGGGTTGCCAGCCAGGCATCCTTAGCTAGCATAGGAAGCTCTTGAAGAGTTAGCATTTTGAATTTCGGAACCACCAGAAAGGTGTTGAGAATAGACAGGTTCAGGATAGGACGCCAGGAGTTTTCTTTTCTGGGAACCAGGAACAGTCTTGAATAAAAACCTTGTCCCCTTTGTTCTGCTGTGACAGGCTGAATAGCCCTGATACTTAGGAGAGAGAGCATTTGTTTTTGGCCTCCGCCCACCGATTTGGAGGGAGGTCTGGCCATCCACTTGGGGTTGGTAATGAGTGGAAGTAGAATCTGTATCCTAGGGAGACAGTTTAAAACCCATTTGTCCTGGGTAATGAGTTCCCAGTTTTTTGCATGCAGGACAAGCTTTCTTAAGGGAGCAGGTAGTTGAGCAGGGCTTGGAAGATTTATGGATAAGTCCTTGTGCCATTTTTCCATAGGGTGGTGGCTTACTACTCCATACTTTGGAAGTGGGAGCCGCCCACTGCTTAGATCTGTGCATAGCCTGAGCCTGAAGTCTTGGTGGTCTGCTGCTCCTGGGTTTGGACTGAGAAAGCCTGGAAGGGACTGGAAAAGACCAGTTCTTTGAAGGTCAATGCCTACTGACTCTAGGAGGCTGTACTTGTAAGAAATCTTCAACAGTTTGCATAGATTTAGCTTTTTCCTCCATCCTTTTGAGAACAACTTCTGCTTTGTTGCCAAAAAAGGCGTTCTTAGTTTAAGGGTGCATCCAGTAATTTAGCATTAACATGATTCTGGCAAGTTTTGTTCATTAAGCCAAGCATGCCTTCTAAGTAAAGAGCTGCTCCTGACAAAACTGTAGCAGAACGGAAAGCTATTAAAAACTGGAAGTACCACAGCATTTACTTACATATATACATACAAATATTTCAAGCATGGGCATAAATGCCCTTCTAGTTTGCCAATATACCAAAACACTTGTTCCCATAATAAGTGTCCAGGCTGTTCTTAAAAATATCTAAACTAGTGCTTGCTTTAAGGTAATTTGTTAGTCTGTTCCATGCATCAGCTACTCTGTCAGAGAACCAATTAGTACACTTCTCATCCCTACAAAAGTATCCTACATAGGTTTCCTGATAATTCTCTAGTACTTTTTGATAACCCCCAAACATTCCCAGAGGTTGTTGTCCCTAAATGCCCTATATACCTGAATAAGATCGCCTCTTGGGGATATCTGTAAGAGACACTCTACAAGTTCAGATATTTTAGTCTTTCATAACTTAGATTTTCAAATCCATGGATGCCGCTAATACATTTCCGTTGTGCTCTTTCCAGTTTACTCATGCTTGTCTTCTTATAGGCTTTCCACACTGTTATTCCACACTCAAGTTTGGGTCTAATGTAACTAACAATGACTTCATCATTTTTAATTTTCTACACTTTATAAATCTTTTTATACAACCTACGGTTCTATAACTATCATTAACCAGTTGGTTGATACGATTAGAAACTCATAGCTGGATCTACCCATATACCCAGGTCCTTAAATGAGTCTACACTTTCGATCACTGTGTACTATATTAAATATTCACCTTCCAGTTTATGTCTCCAAATCTCATAAGCTTAGTTTTTGTGTATTTATCAGCATATTCTCCTGTGCCCAAATGGTCAATTTAGTCAAGTTATTTTGCAGACATGTCTCATCCGTAACACTTGTTATCAGTTTACCCAGTTTCAGGTCATCTGCATATAGACTGTAGAGCACCTCAAATGAAAAAGTTAGGTCTGAAAGATACAATTTAAACAAGTAAGGGCCTAGGACAGAGTCCTGTGGGACACCCTGACTAACCAAGGATTTCACCTGTCCAGTTGCTGTATGGTACTTGTCATGTCCTATTTGCAAGCCATGCAGCTATCCATCTTATCAAGAGTACATCAATATCTAGTTGCAGTAATTTACTGATCAGTGTTTTGTGTATGACCCTGGCAAATGCTGAAGTCTATATCAATTACATCACAGTACAGTTCTTTCATAGCTGTTATAGAACATCATGTTACAGGTGGTAATAGATCAACATATGCATGCTGATATAAGGTTTCTAGTCCCAACCTATCCAGTTCTGACAAACTTATCCAATATTACCTTTGCTATTAATTTTCCACAACATAAAAGTAGACTTAAGGGTCTATATGATTCTGGGTTTGTCCTCCTCCATTTTCTCTTAAAGACAGGTTTAATAAGCATGTCTCCAATCTTGAGGAATCTCCCCATATTTATATGACCTAGTGAATAATAGATATAACGGTAGTGTAGGTTCTTGCTGAAGTGTTCTCAGGTCATTGTTACTAATTCCATCTCCTCCCTGCACTTTGTTTGAATCTAGTTGTTGTAGTTCTTTTTCGATATAATCTAATTTGATTCCAGTATCTGGGGTTACCTGGATGTCACTAGGACAACTTATCACCCCCCTTTTGTGGAGCCAAACTGCTTTGCATAAGATTTTGTAAATATATCTATAATCTGTCTCAGAGAATAAATTTTAGAATCGCCACACACTATCAATTTGTGTCTCTCTATTCCTTCCACATCTTATGCATCTATAAAAGGGTTTCCTATTATGCTCAATATCTTTATATAAATTTTCTTCAAATTATTCTTGATCTTGTCTCACACTTTTTCCAGCTTATTTCACTTTTCAAAGTTGGTTAGACCTCTCTTCTACTTCTTATATTTTTGTCTCTAACCTTAATCAGATATATTTGTTGTTCTGGAAATACATCCCCCTGATGTTGTATGCCTAGATCCTGATGTTAAACATTTTTTTTACTTTTTATACTCAAAATATTTCTCTTTCAAAACTTTCCACATTCCATTTGCAGTTTTTCCACTGAACACCTCACTCCAGTTAGCTTTACACAGTGACAGTTTTGCTTCCATATAATCTGTAATTAACCTTATGTGCACTGGTTTAGATTTCAGTTTGGCAGAATCTAGCGACAAATTAACCCTAATAACCCCATGATCACTGCACATCAACGGTGGTAAAACCTGTTTTGAAGTTACAGTAATTTCTTTGGAAACACAAACATCTAGTATGTTCCGACCCCTGGTAGGTTTTTTTACAATCTGAAGCAACCGTTGTTCCTGACTATACTCTGTGAATAATTTCCTTATTAATGTTGTTGAATCAATATTATTCCAGTATGTTTCCAGTAAATTTAAGTCCACAGCTAATATTACTGTTCCCTCCTGTGCTTCATGTAAGAAATGTATGAATTATTCTAGGTCATCTGCACTTGAGTTTGGTGATCTACACACTCAAACAATTGTGTGTTCCAGGGTTGTCTTTAGTGTCAGTTACACAGTCTATAGTATTGGTGTTATCACTGAACATGTAATAATCACAGGTCTCGCAGCTATCTTTAATCCCTATCATAACACCACCTGTTACAGTAAAAATATTTATATCCTGACAGAATTTAGAGTATTTGTTGAAAGTGACTATTTGTTGTACACCAAGCAAAAGGAGCAAGCTTATCCACTCAAAAATCTTGGCAGGCAGGTGTGAGATGTTGCTGTAGCTAGCTGTCTTCAGAATATTGTTTGCTGGAAGCAGAACATTTGTAGCTAGCCAACCTGGAACCCCCTTCAAGTGGTTTGTTACAGTTAAACTACCACACAAAAAAAGAGCTTCAGCTGTGACTGCAAACATTTCATCAGCAATCATTTTTGAAGCAGCAGTCTCCTTGGAGCTTTAGAAATTAGTGCTGCTACTGCACTACTAAACCCTTGGCATCTGCTGATCACACCCCATGTGAGCCTGCACCCAGGGCAGCTGGCCTTTTACCTCACCCGAGTTAACACTCTGTCTGGGGGGTCAAATACATGTTTAGATGCAAAACAGGCCATGGAGGAAAGCAAACAGTTTAATCAACAGAACGCAAGCCAGCAAGCTGAATGGGGACTCCGCTTCTTAACCTTCTGACAGCAACAAAGCACATCAAGGGACTTTCTAGATGGCTGCACACTGAGTAACAACTTAATTCTCTCTCTCCCAGTCTGAAAACAGAATCTTAGAGAAAGACAGTGGACCTAAATCTTGGGGTAAATTCAATAACTGACTAGTAAGTGCACTGCCTATATGCCAGGAAAAAAAGAAATATGAAGGACCTGGAGGAAAATCAGCTACAAAAGTTGAGGAAAAAAACACAGAATGGGAAAAGTACTAAAGTTGTTCAGAAAGAAGCAGTACAAGTTCCATACATGACTTCTGGTAACCTAGTATAAAGCAGCTGCACACAGACCTGGTTAAAATAAATGAAACACTGATGGAGTATATCAACACAAAAAATAAAAATCTGGAAAAAAAATGGAAGAAGCTTTGAACAGATATTCAGATAAGATGACAGAACTGCCAAACCCAGAGGCTGAAAGAAATCAAAGGCTGGCTGAATATGAAACTGCACAAGAAGAGATGTGTTAAAAAATAGAATTAGAGGACAGAGCACATAGGGAAAAACTGAAATTTTCCGCTGTACCAGAGAAGCTGGAAGAAACAGACTATTAATTTTATGAAAGTACAAATAGGCAACTGGACTGATATTCCACAACAGGAATTGTTATTTGAAAGGGCACATTGTGCGTACACTCCATACCTGGCTATAAGAAAACAATCAAGACCTTTAACAGTAAAAATGAAATCTTACCAGCAGCAGGAGTCGATTCTGACAAAACTGTGCCAGAAGGAAAAAGTACTGAAAGTAGGAGACAGGAATGTGTTTGTGGAGAATGACCACTCATTCCACACCACGTAGAAGATGGACACATTTACTCCATTATACAGGGAATGCCAAGAAACAGGTGTGAGATTCGAACTGCTGTACCCAGCTGTCCTCAAAACATTTTTCCCTGGAGGAACAAAACCATTTTTTGATGAAGTACATGCTAAGAAAGAAGGAAATACAAAAGTTTGTCCAACAATGAGTGAGCTGTGAAACAGAAGATTCTGCTTCTTGTTATTCTGATAATAAAGACCACAGAGAGACACCGTCACTGAAACATTTCCCAGTGCTTCAATGGAAATTGATTGAGAAAGGGGAAAAAGTACAGAAGTTGACTAGAAGAATCGAGACTGCACTGGAGATTAAGCAGAAACAGGGTTTGGGAGATAGATATGAACAGGAATAGAAAAATAGAATCTGGAAATGTTGGACTTTCTTCGACTTTATTACACTTGTAGGGGACTCTAAAGCATATGCCCTACTTCCTGTCATTAACGTTCAGAAAAATACTCGAGAGGGGAAGAGGAGGGAGACGGTTAACCAAGTAAAACAAAATTTCTTCTTAACAATATTACTTAAGTGGTGCATGATTTTCTCTGAAATTACTGCAAACATGCACATTTTTTCACTTATTTTTAAGTGTAACGGGAATACTAATATAAACAGGTGCTTCTGTTTAGTTTTTTTTTTGTTTCTTTCACCATTCTTCTCTTTCCTTGTTTAATTTTAAGAAACGCAGGCACTGCAATTTATACATAAGAAAAAAGGGATCTGGTTAAAAGAGTATGACAAAATAAAACTGTGCTTTCTCTCATTCCTGCATAGGGGAATGACTGTGTTAAGGTCTTTAGCTTTTTACAGTAGCAAGTTTTGACAGACAGCAAGAAAATGAAAAAGAATATTGAATATTATAGGTCAATTTTCTATTAAAAAATCTTGTACCTGGTTCTCATGGCACTAGCAGACAATCTGATAAAAGAGAAATGGTTTGGAGAAAATGTTTTCTGAAAGCATTTCAGTGTTCTCCCAGTTGGGAGAGCTACAAAGATGAGACAAAAAACAGACAGTACTTAATAAAATCATAGGTTCTACCATGCTTCTTAGCATGGATATGCTTTCTGTTTAGCTTACGTTTGTGTGCGTGTGTGACTGTCAGTTTGGAACTTATGATCTTATTAAGGGAGTAAAACTTCAATATTTGAAGATGTACATAGTTGTGTGTGTTAAGATAGTAGGTTTTGGGGAGTATTGGGTGTGTGTGCGTATGTATTTTTATTAGAGAGTTTTTAATAATACAAAAAGTTCTGCAAGATATGACATAGGCTCAAATGGAGATGACAAACAGTTGTATAAAATATTAACCCGCCAAACAGTGCATGCATGCAACACAAAAGCTGGACTTAGACAAAAGCTTGAAAATAACTCCTCAAGAACATGATTATTTCCATAATGTTTTTAAACGTTAACTGTCTCACAGATAAATCCAAAAAAGAAATATTAGGGAAAGTACAGTTGTGCACCTACCATAAATGTAGATATTAGAGTGTATTCACTGTTGCAGTCATTACTCTTGGGTTATCCTGCTGGCAGGCTACCCGCGGTCGGCCAGAATTCCAAAGTCTAGGTCCGGCGTCGGTTGCTGTCGCCTCTTCCCTGACGTCAGTGAGCCAGGGGTATAAAAAGAAGCAGCCGACGCCATTTTCTTCAGTTTTTCTTGCCCCAGATGTCAGGTGCCCCCAAAATAGGGTAAAAATATTATGTCAATAATCATGCATGCAATAAAATAAACATTTCCTTCATTTACAAGCAAATACACCACATAGGTTGTATAAGACAGAGAAGTATAGGTAAGTCCCAGCAAAGAAAAGGGGGGTGGAGGGTGGGTAACCTGGACTGCAACAGTGAATACACTCTAGCATCTACATTTATGGCAGGTACACAACTGTACTATGTTCACAGTGTTTCACTGTTGCAGTCATTACTCTTGGTTTGAATCCCAAAGCTAAGGCTGGGTGGCTGGGCCTAAATAGGATTTGGAGAGGCTATAAAGCCTTGCAGAACTGCAGTGGCGAAGCCTGCTCTGGACTTAGAGTAGAGAGGTAAATGGTAGTTGCTTTGTAAGAGAGTGCACTGAACTCCAAGTTGCAGCCTCTAAAATGTCTTTGGTTGGTACTCCTCTGAGGAAGGCTGCTGAAGTGGCTGCTGCCCTGGTAGAATGAGGGCTAATGCCCTTGGGCATGGATTTGCCATATTGTGAGTAGCAGAAACGAATGCAGTGGCCTATCCATTTTGAAATAGGCTTTCCTTGAGATCCTGCAGCATATGCCATTAAAAGTTGTTCAGTTTTTCTGAAAGCTTTAGTTCTGTCCAAGTAGAAGCGTAGTTGTCCGTGTATGTCCAAGGAATGCAGAAGTCTCTCACCCTTATTCTGTGGGTTTGGATAAAAGGTAGGCAAATGAATGATTTGGTTAAGGGCCACACTGGACACTACCTTAGGCATAAATGTTGACTTCGTTCTTAGAGAAACTCTGTCTGGGTGGAAAATGATGAAAGGTTCCACAGCCATGAGTGCCTGTAACTTGTCTTGCAGAGGTTATTGCTAGGAGCAGAGCTGTTTTCCAAGATAAAAACTTTATATCAGTTGTATTGGCTGGCTCAAAAGACGGAAGTGTGAGTTTTTCCAAGACATAATTGAGGTCCCATGCAGGTATTGGGGCTCTCCTTGGAGGTCTTATGTTTTTGGCCCCTCTGAGGTACTGTCTTAGCAATGGATGGGAAAAATAGGAGGTTCCGTATTGTAATGAGCTGAAATGGCTGATGCATGAATTTTAATTGATGAAAAGGATAGGCCTTTGTCCAACATCTCAGTTAGGTATTGTAAACTCTGAGGAATATTTGGTACAGATGTGTCAATTCCTTGTGCCTGATTCCAAGCACAGAATCTTTTCCATTTGTCTGCATAAGATTTTCTGGTACTGGGCCTCCTGGCCTACAAAATAACATCCATCACTGCTTTAGAGAGAGGTGTGCTTTGAATGGTTACATTATCCGCCATGCTGCCAGATTTAGGGTCCTGAGTTGGCTGTGCAGAATCTGATTGTTTCGCTGGGTGAGTAAGTGAGGAATTAGAGGCAATGTCCAGGCTGGGCCTTGAGACAAGTTTAGGATTGGGTACCAGTGCTGGCGTGGCCAATCTGGGGCAATCAGAATCATTCTTGGCTTCTCTTGTCTGACCTTTAAGAGTACCTTGGGGAGGAGAGGCAGAGGAGGAAAGGCATATACTGTTAGACTTTTCCAGCTGAATGAGAGCATCCACTTTCCATGCTTGCTTGTGATAAGTCCTTGTGCAGAATTTCTGTAGTTGGCAGTTGTGAGGGGAGGCAAATAGATCTATGTCTGGGCATCCCCATTCCTTTGTTATCATGCTGAAGACTTGTGGATCCAGTTTCTACTCGTGGGGGTCCGTAAGGTTTCTGCTTAGTCTGCCAGAGTATTGTTCTTTCCTGGCACAAATTGTGCTTGCAGGTGTACTTGATAAGTCAATGCTGTGTTCCACAGTCATGGCTTGTCTGCAGAGGGGGTAGGAATGTGTGCCTCCCTGCTTATTTATGTACCACATGACTGTAGTATTGTCCATCCTTATCAGTAGTTGTCCTGGAGTAGATCCTTGAAAGCTGTCATGGCATTCTGAACAGCTAGCATCTCTGATTGATATGTAGATGCATTTGGCTTGTGGGCCATGTGCCCTGAATACATTTTCCTGCCATGTGTGCTCCCCAGGCATACTCTGATGCATCTGTTGTTATTGACTGCTTGGCTGTGGGTAGAGTGAATGGCTGTCCCTTGTTGAGGTGACAGGCATGAGCCCACCATCGAAACTCCTGCTGCAGGCAAGGAATGAAGGTAGGTAATTAATGCTTCCAGGCTTTGACAATGTTGAGTCCAGACACTTTTTAGGTACCACTGACACTTCCTCATATGCAGTCTGACATATGGAATTAGCAGAATGCAGGATGTCATGAAGCCCAAAGCCTGCAGAATTTTTCTTGCAGATAACTGGGTCTTTGTTGCTAACATTTTGAAGTAAGAAGTTACTTGCCTTTGTTTGTCTGGCGTGAGATAAGCCATCTGGGCAGTTGTATTTAAGCTTGCACCCAGGAATATTATCTCTTGAGAGGGTACCGGTTTTGATTTCTTTTCGTTTTCTGTGTACCCTAGGCAAATTAATAATCTTTTTACGAACGCCAGATGCTTTAGTAGAGTGTCCTTGTTCTCTGCTTGTATAAGGCAGTCGTCTAAGTAAGGATAAATCTGAATTCCTCTTTGTCTGCAAAATGCAATTACTGGTGCCAGGCATTTTGTGAAGACCCTGGGCGCAGTAGATAAGCCATAGGGCAGTGCAGAGAATTGGTAGTGCATTGAGCCAGCTATGAATCTGAGGTATCTTCTGCAAGATTGTCTGACTGGTATATGCAGGTATGCCTCTTAAGTCCAAAGTTGCAGGCCAAGCCTTCTTGCCCAGCATGGGCAGAAGCTGCTGCAGAGTTAACATTTTGAATTTTGGAACGTCCAGAAATGTGTTTAGAAAAGACAGGTCCAGTATTGGTCTCCAGGTTTTGTCCTTTCTGGGAGCCAAGAAAAGTCTTGAGTAAAATCCTTGTCCCTGCTCTTGCTGTGGTACTTGCTGAATGGCCCTCATTTGCATAAGGGACTAAACTTGTTTTTGTGCCACTGCCCATTGATTGTGTGGCAGGTTTGGCATACCTTTTGCCCTTGGCAGGGTGTGAAAGTGGAACCTGTAGCCCTGGGACACTATATTCAATACCCGTTTGTCCTGGGTGATCATGTGCCAATTTTGAGAGAAAAGTGCTAGTTTTCTCCCCAAGGGGGCTGCAAGAAGATAAGTGTTTGGTGCTGGCAAAAGCAAGTCATTGGGACTGTTTCCTGTACGGCTGTGCTTTGTCTTCTCCACTTTTGGAGGTAGAAGCGCCCCACTGTTTAAGCCTGTATGAGCCCTGGGGCTGGGATCTGCCTCTGGGACGTCTGTATCTGCCTCTTTGTGGCCTGTCCGACACCGGAAAGGACCAATTCTTTGTAGGCCAGTTCCTGCTAAATTTTGGTGGCTGCACCTGTAAGAAATCCTTTACTGTATGCATAGATTTAGCTTTGTCCTCCATTTTCTTCAAAACCTCCACTGCTTTAACACCAAATAAAGTATCATGCTGTAATGAAGCATCTAATAATTTTGCTTTAACATGATCAGGCAGATTTTGTTCCTTTAACCAAATATGCCTCGTAATGACAGAACCCGTAACTGCGGCCCTGCAGGAGGCCTCCAGAGAGTCAAAACCACATTGCAATGTATGCTTTCCCACTTGTTCAGTTGCATGCAATAAATCCTGTATTTCCTTATTTTCTGTACAATCAGAGTTAGTCAACATTTTCTGTTTTAACAGTAACATTAAGTATTGCTGATATTTAATCATATGAAATGGACAATTTAAAGCCCTCACAGCCAAAGTAGCAGAAGTGTAAACCTTTTTTCCCCATCTGTCTAGTGCCCTTGAATCCCTGTCAGAAGGGACAGGTTTTTTTTGCAGTAGCGGCCTCAACCCCCTTGGGACCCTGAGAAATAGTTTCTGGGTCAGCAGCAGGGTTTTTATGAAGAAATTTACGTGAATCAGGAACCCTGTAATATCGGTCTGGTTTAACAGGAGCTGGAGGCAAGGAGTCTGGAGAAAGGCCGGACTCTGAAAATACATCATCTACAATGTCTAGCACAGGGGCAATAGCAAGAGGCCTGTGCTGAGGAAGTAAATGAAAATCTCTGAGCCTTTTCTTTTGAGTCTTAGTAATCTTGGCTCTCCCACTGGAAGTGCTCCCTCATGGTATGCAGGGTTTCCCCAAAAGAAAAATCCTCAGGAGGAGAGGCTGAAGGAATGGATTCTTCAGCATTAGAATCCTCATAGGGAGGAAGAGAGTATTCCTGTACAGAAGAGGGAGTCAGAGGAAATGGAAACCTGATTTGAAGAGTCAGTCTGTCTCTTGCCTAGGCCTTTTGTCAGGCGGGGGATGGGAACCCCTGATCAAGGTAATATGGTCTTCGGCCATTTTGAGCATCTGTTTTTTTAGGCATGGAAGTCTGTCCTGGAGAATGCTGTACTTGTTTCTTTGTCTTTAAAGCTGCTGTAGTCTTTGCTTTTGAAGCTGAAGTAGGCTTTACATATAACTGTGTAGGTCTGAAAACACCCACAGAAGCCAATGCCTGCTCAGCGGCTCTGGACCCATCTGAGGGAATGATTTCTGAGTGTCCAATACCTTGAGTATCCAGAGGCCTAGCTGGCTCCACGTGAAAGTTGTCAGCGGCCTGTGGCTCTGAGGTAGCGGGTGTCAGGGGCTGCGAAAGCGCCTCACTGAGAACCGGCGCCTGGCTTAGCGGAAGCCTTGTCGTCTGTTTTGTATCTCGGATGCCTGTCCTCCTCTTTTTCCTTGAGTTTATTTTAGAAACTCTGGTTGTCGGCGGTTCCGACTGCATTATGTAATTGAATTTTCGGCCAAAGTAATAAGCAAAATCAAACAGACGCTTAAATAGTGCGTTTGTTGAATCTAGCACAAAACCGACAGCTAGCAACGTTATGATCGGGGCCTAGGCAAGGAATACAGTAAGAATGATAATCCTTATGAGGTATTTGCTTCCCACAAGAAATACAATTGTTAACTTTTTCTGACATCGGTGTGGAGCAAGAAAAAAAGTTTCCCCAATGGGGTACTTGGCTTTAATGACACTTCGGATCTGAAATTCGTCTGTGAAAATCTCAGGAGTCGGCCAACCGGCACTAGCGAACTGCTTTTGCTTCTGGCACCGTGCGGCAAGAAAGACTGGGGAAAATTGCGTCAGCTGCTTCTTTTATACCCCTGGCACACTGACGTCAGGGAAGATGGTGACAGCAACCGACGCCGGACTTAGACTTTGGAATTCTGTCCGACCGCGGGTAGCCTGCCAGCAGGATAACCCAAGAGTAATGACTGCAACAGTGAAACACGAACATCTATATTTTAGAAAGAGTAGTGAACTATATTAAAAATGTAGAGTGCAAATATGCTAGTGGAGAGAAACTTGGAAAGAACTGAACATGTGCATTTGATAAAGAAATGTTTTCAGGATGCCTACTCAGAGGAACACCTGGGGCAAAGGAAGACAGGAGTACTTCTATTAACTGCAAGAGGAGCTACAATAGTAACAGAAGAGGAAAAAAAAAGACAATAATGGTAGATTTGTAGTATTAAGGAACTACTGGCAAGGGAGGAGGATTACACTGGCATTTATACAGTGGATATAAAAAAGTTTACACACCCCTGTTAAAATGCCAGGTTTTTGTGATATAAAAGAAATGAGACCACAACAAATCATTTCAAAACGTTTTCCACCTTTAATGTGATCTATAACCTGTATAATTCAATTGAAAAACAAAAATCTGTTGGGGAAAAAAAATATAAAAAATGTACAATACACTGGTTGCTCAGCAACCAATAATTTGCTGTGCGCGCACACCCTTACACTAACACTTTGTTGAAGCAACATTTGATTTAATTACAGCATTCAGTCTTCTTGGGTAGGAGTCTATCAGCATGAGACATCTTGACTTGACAATATTTTCCCATTCTTCCTTGCAAAAGTGCTCCATATTGGTCAGACTGTGAGGGCATCTCTTGTGCACAGCCCCTCTCCAAGTCACCCCACACATTTTCTATTGGATTTAGGTCTAGGCTCTGGCTGGGCCATTCCAAAACTTTAATTTTCTTCTGGTGAAGCCATTATTTTGTTGATTTAGATGTATGCTTGAGGTCACTATCGTGTTGAAAGGTGAAATTCCTCTTCATCTTCGGCTTTCTAGCAAACGCTGAAGGTTTTGAGCCAAAAGTGACTGGTACTTGGAACTGTTCATAATTCCCTCTACCTTGACTAAAGCCTCAGTTCCAGCTGAAGAATGGCAACCCCAAACCATATTACTACCACCACCATGCTTCACCGTGGGGATGGTGCTCTTTTGGTGATGCAAAGTGTTGTTTTTGCGCCAAACATACCTTTTGGAATTGTGGCCAAAGAGTTCAACCTTGGTCTCAGCAGAACACATTTTCCCACATGCTTCTGGGAGACTTGATATACTGTTTTGAAAATTTTAGCCACGCCTGGATGTTAAGAAAAAGCTTCTGTTTTGCAACTATACCCCATAGTCCAGACATACTGAGAATACGGGAGATTATTGTCACAGGCAGTACACAACCAGTACTTGCCAGAAATTCCTGCAGCTCCTTCAGTGTTGCTGTAGGTCTCTTGGGAGCCTCCCTGACCAATTTTCCTCTTGTCTTTTCATCAATTTTTGAGGGATGGCCAGTTCTTTGCAATGTCGCTGTTGTCTCATTTTCTTCACTTTTTGATGATTGTCTTCACGGTGTTCCATGGTATATCCAATACTGTGGAAATTTTTTGCACCCTTCTCCTGACGGATACCTTTCAACAATGAGATCCCTTTGATATTGTGTAAGCTCTCTACGAACCATGGCTTTTGCTGTAGCAAGCAACTGAGTAAATGTCAGGAAAATCCTACTAGGACAGCTGAACTTTATTTGGGGTTAATCAGTCTCTCTAACTGATGGCAGGTGAGTACCCAAGAAGACTGAATGCTGTAATTAAATCAAAAGGTGCTTCAATAAACTTAGTTTAAGGGTGTGCACTTACGCAACTAGCGTATTGCATCTTTTTTATTTTTTATATTTTTCCCCTAACACATTTGTTTTCAAGTGAATTGTACAGGTTACAGGTCACATTGAAAGTGGGAAAAGTTTTAAAATTATTTATTGTGGTCTCTTTTTGATATCACAAAAAAACGGCATTTTAATAAGGGTGTGCAAACTTTTTATACCCACTGTATTTATATTCTACAGAAAACTGCTATAGTAGAAATAAAGAAAATTTTGGTAGAAATTATCTTTTCATTAAGAAATATTACTTATAGGTGGGGACTGGAATTTGATTTGCAACAGTGAAGATGCGTTTGGGGGGTCCCAGAAAGGGAAATAAAGGATGGTAGATTTTTAAAGAAATTTATGAAAATATTTGGCATGGAAGATGTGAACTCAGTACTAGGAATTCAGGGTGAATTTACACATTATTCTCCAAGATACAAAACTGGGCTAGGCTAGACAGAATTTACATCTCACAGGAACACATGCATTTAATTGAAGGTCTTAATACACTACACACCCTATAACTATTTCAGATAATGTGCAAATAACTCAAAAAAACAAAAAAAAAACAAAACAAAACAGGGTAATGAAATAAAAATGAGACACTGGTGCTTTCCCACCTATCTGTTGAAAAGAAAGGAACTTAAGGAATGGGTAGTGGAAATTATTCAGGAGCTGCTAGAGAAGATAGAAACTTCTGAAACTGCAGCTAGGGAGTGGGATAAAATTAAAATTGAATTTAAAAACAGGGTGGAAATAAAAGAAAGGGTGGTATGGTTAATAAGCAACAAGAATTATTTCGAGGGACTGACAAATGTTAAAGTATTGCAAAATAGGGGGGATTTCAAAGAACAAGAGGAGGAGCAACTACAGAATGCTAAACAGAAAATAAGGCACTACCTTGATAATATGCATGAGTCAAGAAAGATTGCTGTTAAGCAACTATTTTGATAATAACTCTACAGCACAAAAACTTTTTGCACAATGACTCAGACAACAGAAAATAGAAAGGGCTGTCACTAAGCTTAGGGTGTCTATTACAAGGAAGATTACTAGGGATCCTGTAGAAGTATTAGAAATATTTAGGAAATTCTATGAAAGTCTGTATAAAGCAGACAAATATGGAAATCAAGAAAAAGGTAAAAATGAAAATGTTTATGGAAGAATTAAAATGCAAAGGCTAGAAGGAGAGGAGGCTAAATTACTAACAATTAGGATAGGTGGAGATGAAATAAAAATGATGTATAACCAATCTACAGGAAAACCCCCATGATTAGACAGTATTCCTGTGTAAGTTTGGAAGCTTGGAGGGGAAAAAAATGAAAAAAACCTGAAAGTTTTGTTTAACAGTATTTTAAGGAGAAGTACCAACATCCAGGAAGAAAGTGGTGGTAACTGTACTACCTAGAGGGTAATGGATCCATCAAATCCAGCTTCATACAGGACCATTTGAATACTAAATCATGATTATAACAAGTGTTCTTGTCTATAATGGCTAAAAGAATGGCAAAAGTGAGGCCAAAATTGATAGAAATGGATCAATATGGTTTTGTGGAGGGGAGGCAAACATATGACAACAAACAGAACAGCGATGATCCAAAAGGAAGCAGACTATAAGAAAATACCACTGCTGCTGGTGGGTCTTGATGCAGAGAAAGCATTAAGTTGGGATTTTACAAGCAGAGCAAGGGACACATTTGCATGCCCTGATAAAAAATTGTAAGCTTGATTATCACAATATATGCAGGACTGGAGGCGAAAATTAAAGTGGGCGGGGTCCTCTGATGATCTCTGCTTGAGCAGAGGAGCCAGGCAGGGGTGTCCTCTCTCCACTTTATTTGCATCGTATTTAGAACCATTGGCAAAGAAAATAAGAGACTCAAAAACTCAAGGATATAACTGGTATGGTATTCAAGAATACCTGGCTCTATTCGCAGATGACATTATTTTATACCTGACAAAACCAGAAAGGAATATTACAGTGTTGTGGAACATATTGAGACGGTTTCAAACCTTCTCAGGATACAACATTAATGAAGCAAAAACAAAAGTAATAGCATTATGTAGCCAGATATGAATTAGTTCAGCAACATCCATATTTACGGGGACATGATAAAATGAAGTATTTAGGCGTACGGATTAAAAATGATATTGGCGTGGCAGCTAAGGATATGAGGGAAGAGACTAAACAAAAGATAAGACAAAAACTGAGAAAATGGAAGCTCTGTTATATGGACACTGATAGTAAAATACAAGCAGTTAAAATGTTTTTAGTCCCTTTAGTCTTGTACACTGGTCAGGCATATTATCAACCACAGAAGAAGTGGTGGACAGCAATTAATAAAGAGCTGAATGATTTTATCTGGGAGGGGAAGATGGCAAGAGTCAGTGGTATACGCTTATGCTTCCAACAGAACAGGGCAGATTGGGATTACCAGAGTTGAGGGGGTATTTCAGAACAGCACAGTTAAGGCTCTTATATACACAGCACAAGTAAAAAATTATAATTCAAAAGTGGAAAGAGATGATGAAATAGGGGGGAAGCTCAAGTAATAGGGGGAGACTGGAGACCTTTAAAGAGAGCAATAACCATATAGAGTATTATATTCATAAAGTAGCAGAAGGTCTTAAGAACTAAGCTAACACGGGAATGGAGAAAGGATATTCTGCCAATAGGGATGTTTGCAATTATGGATACAGACAACAGGCAAGAGGGGGCAGGACTATATTGGATAAAACTGGTAAAGGAACCAAGGTACTGGGAGCGAATCACTAGAGGGAAAGGTAATAAAATGGGAAGATGCCAAGAACTTATTTGGACTGCAGGCTAAGGATGGTCTCCCATATCGAGGATTGATATCAGAGTATAGACAAAGAAATAACGGGGGGCTAAACAAAAGACCACCACTGGTAGAGCTTTTAATAGACAAGGATTAATTAATAGAGAAAATAAAATATTGTATGATAACTATAACAATCAATCAAAGGAGGTAAAGAAGGACTGGGGAGAGATTAGATCAGCAATGCATAAATAAAGAAAGAATAATGGGGGGGGGGGCTAAACAAAAGACCACCACTGGTAGAGCTTTTAATAGACAAGGATTAATTAATAGAGAATATAAAATATTGTATGATAACCATAACAATCAATGATAGGAGGTAAGGAAGGACTGGGGAGAGATTAGATAAGCAATGAATAAAGAAAGAATAGTTGTGTAAAATCTTACCATAAACATATGTCCTAGTCTTCCATGTTGCAGTATTCTTGTTGTGGGATTTCCTGGCCTCAAGCGACTCGTACATTGGCTCCTATACAAAAGCTTCAGCTTGGCTGTTACAGCTGTGTGGGACGTTACACATAGAGCCATAAACCAGGGGCCTTAAATGTGATATCTGCACACACAATCCTCAGAACTTGAAGCTCAGCAGGCAGAGTAGAAGGCCCAGCAGGAGTAGATGCCAGTGATGTCAGTGTGGGTCCCTGGGGCCCTTCAGTGGCATAGACAGGTCCAAGGTGGAAGGTGTACGAGATTAAGACCCAAGGACATGCTGGGATGAGATGGAGAATGAAGAGGGGGTTATTGGTGGATGGGAAGGAATACTGCAACATGGAAGAGGAGGACATCTATGGTTATGGTAAGATTTCATACAACTATTCTATGTCCTTCTCTTCCTATGTTGCAGTATTCTTGTTGGGCGAGAGTACCACAGCTTTAGTTTAGTAGGTGGCGGATGAAGAAGAGGACTCTACATTAAGCCCTGTAGGACCGCCCTAACAACAAATCCTGCGCATGCTCTGGAGACCTGGTCTAACTTGTAGTGTTTGGTGAAAGTGTGGACAGTGGACCTTAGGGCAGCTTCCATAATAGAAGATATGTCCAGGCCTTTTAGGAAAGCCTTGGAGGTGGCCACTGCCCTGGTGAAATGGGCTAAGCCTTGGAGGTGGCCATTGCCCTGGTGGAATGGGCTAAGCCTTGGAGGTGGCCATTGCCCTGGTGGAATGGGCTTTTACTCCCACTGGGGGATTTTTTCCATGGTGAGAGTAACAAAGCCAGATGGCTTTCCTGATCCAACATGCAATGGTTTGTTTCGAGACTGCCTTGCCCAGTGAACTGGGAAGGAAGGAAACAAGAGTTGTTTGGTTTTCCTAATGGATTTCGTTTTGTCTAGGTAAAATCTTAGTTGTCTGTGTACATCCAAAGAGTGAAGGATCCTCTCGCCTTCACTGGTGGGAGAGGGAAAGAAGGTGGGAAGCTGGATAGATTGGTTTAAAAACAAATTGTTGACCACCTTGGGCATGAAGGTGGGGTAGTTCTCAGTGTAACTCTTTTTGTGGAAAGTTCTATAGGGAGGGCAAGCCATTAAGGCTTGCAGTTCTGAAATCCTTCTGGCTGAGGTTAAAGCCACTAGAAGAACCGTTTTCCATGTACACATCTGAAGAGTAGCTATCCCAGCAGGTTCGAATGGGTGTTGGGTAAGCTTTTCCATGATTAATTTAAGGTCCCAGGGTGGAGGGATTGGTTTTCTTGGAGGTCTAATGTGTAACATCCCTTTTAAGAAGAGTTTTACTTCAAGCCTGGCCAGCAAGAGAGGGTCTAGTGGCAGGCAGGCTGATATTGCGGAAAGGTGTACTTTCACTGAAGAATAGAAAGTCCATTTTTTTATCAGCTGACGCACACAAGTAAGAACTGTGGGGGGGGGGATCAGCAATGCAAGGGTCCCTTCCCTTGTCTAGACACCATTTGGTACATCTTTCCCATTTAGCTAGGTATAATTTTCTTGTTTCCTGGCCTCCCTCAGGACAGAAAGCACATCCTCTAAGATGTGGTGTCTGAATGGAATCAAACGTTTATCACCCACAGTGTCAGAGACAACATCTGCAAGTGTGGGTGGATGAGAGCCCCCTTTTCTTATGTCAGAAGGTCCACCTTGTAGAGTAACTTGTAGTGATTGCCCTTGGCTAGATTGTGAAGTAAGGGGAACCAGTTCTGCCTTGGCCAGTAGGGAGTTACCAACAAGATTTTTGGTAAGTCTCTCCTGGCTTTCAGGAGGACTTTCTGAATCAGTGAGAAGGGGGGGGGGGGGGGGGCATAAAGAAACTTCCTCTTCCAGGAGAAGTTGAAAGAGTCTATTCTCCGGGCGAGAACAGAGTAGATCTTTGAGAAGAAGGGCTGCAACTGACTTTTCTGGGGGGAGGCGCACAGGTCTATTTAGAGTGTCCCACTGGTGGACAATATCTAAGAACACAGAACTGTCCAGCATCCATTCATGTTATGGAGAGGATATCCTGCTTAGGTGGTCTGCTTGTTTCTTGTCCTCTCAAGGGAATGTAGGTTGCCTTCAGGGAAAGGTTGTGGTAAGAGGCTAGATCCCATATCAGCAGGGATAGTCTGAATAGCTGATATGCTTTTGTCCCTCCTTGTATGTTGAGGTACCAACATTACTGTGGTGTTGTCTGTCACTATTTGTAGAAAGTACAGTTGCGTACACTTACCATAAATGTAGTGGTTCGAGTGTATTCACTGTTGGAGTCATTACATTTGGGTAACCCTGCTGGCAGGTTGCCCTCAGTCACCCTGAATTGCAAAGTCTTGGGTCCTGCGTCGGCTGCTGTCGCCCCTTCCCTGACGTCAGGGGTATAAAAGAAGCAGCCGATGCCATTTTCTTCAGTTTTTCTTGCCCCAGATGTCAGGTGCCCCCTAAAAAGGTAGCCAAAATTTATATATATATATATATATAGATATATATATATATATATAGATAGATATAGATATATATATATATATACATGCACCAATATAAACTTTACCTTCATCTACATGCAACAAATACACCACACAGATTGTATAAATCAGAGAAGGAAAGAAAAGTTCCAGCAGAAAAAAGGGGGATGGCGGGTGGGTAACCTGGACTGCAACAGTGAATACACCCGAACATCTACATTTATGGTAAGTGTACACAACTGTACTATGTTCTTCGTGTTTCACTGTTGCAGTCTTTACATTAGGGTAGAGTCCCAAAGTTATGGTTGGGAGGCTGGAGCTAAACAGCATTAGGAGCAGCTATGAGGCCCTGCAGAAAGTACAGTTTTGTACCTACAATAAATGTAGATGTTAGTGTGTTCACACTGCTGCAGTCATTACACTTGGGTTATCCTGCCGTCAGGCGGTCCCGCAGTTGGCCAGAGTTCCAAAGTCTTGGTCCGGCGTCGGTTGCTGTCGCTTCTTCCCTGACATCAGTGCGCCAGGGGTATACAAGATGCATCTGACGCCATTTTCTTCAGGTTTTTCTTGCCCCAGATGTCAGGTGCCCCCAATAGGTAGGCAATACATATTGCTAATAAAAAATATACATATAAAATAAAAAACAATACCTTCAGTTACAAGAAAATACACCACAAAGGTTGTATAGGATAGAAAGGTATAGATAAGTCCCGCTAGTTCAGAGGGGATGGAGGGTAACCTGGACTGCAGCAGTGTGAACACTCGAACATCTACATTTATGGTAGGTACAAAACTGTACTATGTTCATCGTGTTACAGTGCTGCAGTCATTACACTTGGGTAGAATCCCAAAGCTAAGGTTGGGTGGCTGGTCTATAAAGAGTTAGGATTGGCTATGAGGCCCTGCAGAACTGCAGTGGCAAATCCTGCTCTGGATTTAGAGTAAAGAGGCAGGTGGTAATGCTTGGTAAAGGTGTGCACTGAACTCCAAATTGCAGCCTCCAAAATTTCCTTGGTAGGTACTACTCTGAGAAAGGCTGCTGAAGTGGCTGTTGCCCTGGTGGAATGTGGCCTAATGGTATTTGGGACTTATTTTCCATGCTGTGTGTAGCAGTAACAAATACAGTGCCCTATCCATTTGGATATAGTCTGCTTTGAGATAGCCTTGCCATGTGATCCTGCAGCATATGCTACAAATAGTTGCTCAGTTTTCCTGAAAGCTTTTGTTTTGTCCAAGTAGAAGCGTAGCTGCCTGTGTATGTCCAAAGAATGCAGAAGTTTCTCCCCTTTATTCTGGGGGTTTGGATAAAAAGTTGGCAAATGGATGGTTTGGTTAAGAGCCACACTAGATATCACCTTTGGCATAAAGGTAGGGTTTGTCCTTAAAGAAACCCTGTCCTGATGAAAAATTATAAAAGGTTCCACTGCCATTAATCCCTGTAGCTCTGAGACTTTTCGTGCTGAAGTTACTGCCAGGAGCAGAGCTGTTTTCCATGATAAAAATTTTAGATCGGCTGTATTGGCTGGCTCAAAAGGTGGTAGGGTCAGTTTTTCCAAAACGAAATTGAGGTCCTAAGTTGGTGCTCTCCGGGGCGGTCTTATGTTTTTAGCCCCTCTGAGGTACTGCTTTAGCAAGGGATGAGAGAATAAAGGAGGATCCGTGTTGTACTCTGCTGAAATGGCAGAGGAGTGGATCTTAATTGAGAAGGATAGGCCTCTGTCCAGCATCTCAGTTAAGTATTGTACAATCTGAGGAATGTTTGGAACAAGAGGGTCAAGGCTTTGAGCCTGGTTCCAGGCACAGAATCTCTTCCATTTTTCTGAGTAAGCTTTCCTGATGCTAGGCCTCCAAAATGACATCCATAACAGCTTTAGAGAGAGGTGTTGCCTGTTTGACTAATGTATCTGCCATGCAGCCAGGTTTAGGGTTTTGAGCTGACCGTGCAGGATCGGATTGTTTTGTTGAGTCAGAAGGTGTGGAATTTGAGGCAAAATCCATGGTGGGCCTTGAGCCAAGTTCCTTAAGATAGGGTACCAGTGCTGGTGTGGCGAGTCTGGAGCAATCAGGATCATCTGAGGTTTTTCTTGTCTGGCTTTTAGGAGTACCTTTGAAAGGAGAGGCAGTGGTGGGAAGGCATAAACTTTTATGCTTTTCCAGCTGAACAAAACAGCATCCACTTTCCATGCTTGTTTGTGATAAGTCCTTGTGCAGAATTTTTGTAGTTGGTAATTCAGTGAGGAAGAAAAAAGATCTATGTCTGGGCATCCCCATTTCTGTGTTACCATGCTGAAGATTTGTGGATTCAATTTCCATTCGTGAGGGTCAATGATATTTCTCTGCTTAGATAGTCTGCCAGAGTATTTTTCTTTCCTGGCAGGAATTGTGCTTGCAGGTGAACTTGACACGTTAGAGCTGTGTTCCACAAGGTCATGGCTTGCCTGCATAGGGGATAAGAATGAGTGCCCCCTTGCTTGTTTATGTAGCACATTACTGTGGTATTGTCTGTCTTTAGTAATAATTGTCCTGGTTGCAGAAGGTCCTTGAAAGCGGTTAGGGCATTTTGAACAGCCAACATCTCTTTCTGATTGATGTGAAGATGCATCTGGTCTGTGGTCCACTTGCCCTGAATGCATTTTCCTGCCATGTGTGCTCCCCAGGCACAATCCAAAGCATCTGTTGTTAGAGTTTGCCTGGCTGTGGGTTGGGTAAAAGGCTGACCCCTGTTTAGGTGACATGCCTGTGCCCACCATCGAAACTCCTGTTGTAGGCAGGGAATCATTGGTATTACTGCTTCTAAACTGTGATAGTGTTGAGTCCAAACACTTTTTAGGTACCATTGTAATTTCCTCATATGCAGTCTGGCATATGGTATTAGTAGTATGCGGGATGCCATGAATCCCAGGGCCTGCAGAATTTTTCTTGCAGGGAGATGGGACTTTTTGCCAGTAATTGAAAATATTGAGTTAGTTGAACTTGTCTGGCGTGAGGTAAGCCATCTGGGCCGTTGTATTTAAGCTGGCACCCAGGAATATAATCTGTTGCGAGGGCACTAGTTTTGACTTTTCGTTTACTGTCTACCCTAGAGAAATTAGCAACCTTTTTACAAACGCCAGATGCTGTAGAAGAATGTCCTTTGTCTCTAATTGAATGAGGCAGTCGTCCAGGTATGGATATATTTGAATTCCTTTTTGTCTGCAAAATGCAATTACTGGTGCCAGGCACTTTGTGAAGACCCTGGGCGCAGTAGATAAGCCAAAGAGCAGTGCAGAGAATTGGTAGTGCATTGTACCAGCTTTGAATCTGAGGTGTCTTCTGCAATTTTGTCTGATAGGGACATGCAGGTTTGCCGCTTTGAGGTCCAGAGTAACAAGCCAATCCTTCTTGCCCAGCATGGGTAGAAGCTGCTGTAATGTCAACATTTTGAATTTTGGAATATCCAGGTAAGTATTCAGAATTGAAAGGTCTAGTATGGGCTTCCAGGCCTTGTCCTTTCGGAGGACCAGGAAGAGTCCTGAGTAAAATCCTTGTCCTTGTTCCTGTTGCGGTACTTTTTGAATAGCTCTCATGTCCATGAGGGCAGAAATTTGTTTTTGTGCCTCTGTCCATTGATTTTGTGGCAGGTCTGGCATTCCTTTTAGCCTTGGTAAAGTATAAAAGTGGAACCTGTAACCTTGAGACACAATATTCAGAACCCATTTGTCTTGGGTGATTGTTTGCCAGTTTTGAGAAAAAAGTGCTAGTTTTCCCCCTAAGGGGGCTTCCAAAAGGGACGTGCTTGGCGTACGAAGGGGAAAGTCATTGTGACTGTTTCCTGTATGGTTGAGACTTGTCCTCACCTTCTTTTGGGGTTGAGGTGCCCCACTGTCGTTGTCTGTTTGAGCCTTGGGGTTGAGATCTGCCTCTTGGGTGTCTGTATCTGCCTCTCTGTGGCCTGTCTGACACTGGAAAGGACCAATTATTTGTTGGCCAATTTCTGCTAAACCGAGGTGGCTGTACCTGTAAGAAATCCTTGACTGTTTGCACAGATTTAGCTTTATCCTCCATTCTCTAACACCTTTTCTGCCTTAACACCAAACAAGGTATCATGCTGTAAAGGAGCATCCAATAATTTTGCCTTAACATGATCAGGTAAACTCTGTTCTTTTAACCAAGCATGTCTTCGAATCATAGAACCTGTAACTGCGGCTCTACAAGAGGCCTCTAAAGAATCAAAACCACATTGCAGAGTATGTTTTCCCACCTGTTCAACTGCATGCAATAAATCCTGCATTACTTTACAATCAGGAGCTTCTGAGCTTGCAAGCATTTTCTGTTTTAACTGAGCCATTAAATATTGTTGGTACTTAAGCATGTGAAATTGGCAATTTAAAGCTCTTACTGCTAAAGTTGCAGAAGTGTATACTTTCTTCTCCCATCTATCCAAAGCTCTGGAATCTCTGTCAGAGGGCACTGGATTTTTTGCAATGGAAGCCTTAACCCCATTTGGACCCTGAGAAATAGTTTCTGGATCAGCAGAAGGGTTTTTGTAAAGAAACTTGTGAGAGTCAGGGACTCTATAATACCTGTCTGGCTTGGCTGGAGCAGGGGGCAAAGAATCAGGAGATAAGCTGGATTCAGAGAACACATCATCCACAATGTCTAGCACAGGCGGAATAGCCAGCGGCCTGTGCTGAGGCAATAAAAGGAAATCCCTGAGCCTTTTCTTGGATTCTGAGTAATCCTGACTTTCCCAATGGAAATGCGCCCTCATGGTATGTAAAGTTTCCCCAAAAGAATAATCCTCAGGAGGAGAGGCTGAAGGGATAGATTCTTCAGCACCAGAGTCCTCATAGGGGGGTAGAGAGTATCCCTTGTCTGAAGAGGAATCAGAGGAAATGGAAACCTGATCAGAGGAATCATAGTCTGTATCCTGCCTAGTCCTTTTCTCAGGAGGGGGATGGGCACCCCTGATTAGAGTAATGAGGTCTTTGGCTATTTTAAGCATCTGTTTCTTAGGCATGGAGGACTGCCCAGGAGAATGCTGCACTTGTTTCTTTGTCTTTAATGGTACCTTTGCCTTGGCTGTTGTTTTAATGGTAAGTTGTGAAGGTCTGAAAACACCCTCAGAAGCAGATGCCTGCTCAGTGGCTCCGGACCCATGTGAGGGATTAGTTTCCGTAGGCCCAATACCTTGAGTTTCCAGAGGCCTAATTGTCTCCACGTGCAAGTCGGTAACGGCCTGTGGCTCTGAGGTAGCGGGTGTCAGGGGCTGCGAAAGCGCCTCACTGAGAATCGGCAAACCGGCGACTGGCCTAGAAGAGGTTTCGTCGGTTTTGGACCTTGGATGCCTCTCTTTATCCTTGTCTCTGCGTTTTTTCGGTATTGAGGTCGTCGGTTGATCCGACGGCATAGTATAATTGAACCTTCGGCCAAAGTAGTGCAAAGCAAAATCAAAATGTCTTTTTATAGTGCGTTTGTTAAATCTAGCACAAAACTGACAACTAGTGACGTCGTGATCAGGGCCTAGGCATGGAATACAGTAAGAGTGGAAGTCCTTATGAGGTATTTGCTTCCCACAAGAAATACAATTATTAACTTTTTCTGACATCGGTCTGAGGCAAGAAAAAGTTTCAACGGGTACTTAGCTTTATTGAAGACTTCGGATCTGAAATTCGACTTCGAAAATCTCAGGAGTCAGCCGACCGGCACTTGCGAACTGCTTCTGCTTCGGGCACCGCGTGGCAAGAAAGACTGAAGAAAATGGTGTCGGATGCATCTTATATACCCCTGGCGCACTGACGTGAGGGAAGAAGCAACAGACGCCGGACCAAGACTTTGGAACTCTGGCCGACTGTGGGACCACCTGACGGCAGGATAACCCAAGTGTACTGAGTGCAGCAGTGTAACACGAACATCTGCAGTGGCACAGCCTGCCCAGGATTTAGAGTAGAGTGGCAGATGATAGTGCTTTGTAAAGGTGTGCAATGAACTCCAAGTAGCAGCCTCTAAAATGTCTTTGGTTGGTACTCCCCTGAGAAAGGCTGCTGAAGTGGCCGCTGCTCTGGTGGAATGTGGTCTAATGCCCTTAGGCACTGGCTTGCCATGGTGCAAATAGCAGAAACTAATGCATTTGCCTATCCACTTTGAAATGGTCTGCTTTGAGATAGCCTTTCCTTGTGATCCTGCAGCATATGCCACTAGTAATTGTTCTGGCTTCCTGAAAACTTTGGTTCTGTTCAAGTAGAATCTAAGCTGTCTGTGTAGGTCCAAAGAAGGCAGAATTCTCTCCCCTTGTTCTGTGGATTTGGATAAAAAGTTGGCAGATGAACAGTTACAGCCACACTGGACACCACCTTAGGCATAAATGTTGGGTTTGTACTCAGTGAGACCCTCTCTGGATAAAAAATGAGAAAAGGTTCCACAGCCATGAGTGCCTGTAGCTCTGAAACTCGTCTTGCAGAAGTTATTGCTAGGAGCAGAGCTGTTTTCCAAGATAAAAACTTTATATCAGCAGTAGCAGCTGGCTCAAAAGGAGGCAGGGTGAGTTTTTCCAAGACATAGTTGAGGTCCCATGCAGGTATTGGGGATCTCCTTGGGGGTCTTAAATTTTTGGCTCCTCTGAGGTACTGCTTTAATAAAGGATGAGAAAAGATTGGTGGCACTGTATTGTAATGAGCAGAAACAGCAGAGGCATGAATTTTAACTGATGAAAAAGATAGGCCTTTGTTCAGCATCTCAGTTAAGTATTGCAAAATCTGAGGATTATTTGGTACAGCTGTATCAGTTCCTTGTACTTGGTTCCAAGCACAGAATCTCTTCCATTTCCAAGCATAAGATTTTCTAGTACTAGGCCTTCTGGCTTCCAAAATGACATCCATCACAGCTTTACTGAGAGGTGTGTTTTGTATGACATATTGCTCAGACACAGCTCCACGTGGTCCTGTTGAGTCTTCCTGTCTACAGAGAACTGAAAAAAAGCGACTGCTTTCCTGATTAAGTACCCTGCTGTTTTTTTATATTTGTTTTACCTTCTACTGCTTACCTAGAGCAAGCTTTAACTGTTTTCATAGTTATTTACTGCATTTTTTATTATCTGCACTTAAAAGTACATTTTAGTCGAAATTAGTCTAATTCAAGTCGAAAAGTGTTTGTTTGCTGTTTAATTTAATTGTTTGGCTGCCCACTAAAGTGTGCTAGCCTGTACTACTGACTTATTGCCTTTTCTGCATTTCTGTGTGTTTCGATTTAAAAACAAAAAAACAAAAAATATTCCTTGTTTTCCTGCCTCTCCTAAACTAGTTAGACCAGTTTACAGGCCTTGCTGTATCCTGTGCTGTGTTGTAGTTCCTGTGTTGTCCATTGCCTTACTTGGATAGAAGGAAGTTTCTTAGCTCACCAGTGGGAGTGGGGAGCCTTGAATAGCCTACCTGTCCTTGAGGGAAGTGACCTCAGCACAAGAAGCTGTAGTAATTGGTCATTTTGGACCATTTCCAGCTCTTTTGAAGTTCCCTGGTTAAAATCTGCCTCTGGCATTTTTTGAAGCCATATTGCTCAGACACAGCTCCACGTGGTCCTGTTGAGTCTTCCTGGCTACAGAGAACTGAAAAAAAGCGGCTGCTTTCCTGATTAAGTATCCTGCTTTTTATATTTGTTTTACCTTCTACTGCTTACCTAGAGCAAGCTTTAACTGTTTTCATAGTTATTTACTGCATTTTTTATTATCTGCACTTAAAAGTACATTTTAGTCTAAATTAGTCTAATTCAAGTCGAAAACTGTTTGTTTGCTGTTTAATTTAATTGTTTGGCTGCCCACTAAAGTGTGCTAGCCTGTACTACTGACTTATTGCCTTTTCTGCATTTAGCACGGAGTTGCCACTAGAGCACCATCGGGCAGCGCCGGTTAAACTATTTCTGGCTCCGTAAAGTCTGCTCTTCATTTTTTCCCTTAGAACTGCTCTACTTGTAATCTAAACAGTCTATTCTCTATCTGTAAAGCTCAGCACTTGTTCCTAAAGCATTTTTTTAGTCAGGTAAAGCACTTCTATATTATACAAAGTACTTCACTAGCTTAAAACCCCCTTGAGTACCCAACTTCCCTATAGGTCCTTTCTGACTCAGTTACACAGCAAACTTTTTCATTTCTTCTTGCATGTCACAGGGTCAGTTGCTAGCGTCCTCTCCTGCTCAGCTGGTGAATCTGGGAATATTGAGGCAATGTTACAATTGCTTCATGTACACAGACAACCCTCTCCTCCTCCCACAAAACACAAATACATGCGAGAGATGCAACTATATAGCCAAACTGGAGGCTGAGCTCTCTCAACTCAGGACTGGCAAAACCAGACAGGAGGAGAAGGTAACCACACACCATAAACCCAGTCTCACATAGAACTATCACAACTACAAATCAAACACATAAACACACAAAGACCTACTCGGAGGCACTGATCAAAAATCTACCAAAACAGCAGAGGCCTCCAAAGCAGACACCCAAACAACTGCCACCTCATGACATAACATAAGCAACACATAGATCACAAAGTCAGTGTGCAAATCAGTCACAGCCCTTAAGGCCAAACACAATGCCAGACACATTTGTCAAAGTTTCAGAATGTACAGAGATGTGTTCTGATGAAGTTCGTTTATGGAACAAAAAAACCTCGACGCTTTATTATTCTGTGTGTTATTTGTTCAATAAAGTCTGGTTATATACTTGGTATATTTGATTCCTGGTTTTGACATTTGTCATAGGTGATTCCATAGTCAGGCACACTGACGTCCCCACTCACCAGACTGAACAAGGAGAGGGTCACAGTAAGCTGCCTGTCGGGCGCTAGAATCCGCCACATAACACAAGCACTCAGGTCACTCCACAGCAAATACAAGTATGACTCAGTCATAGTCCATGCCGGTGTGAATGACCTGAGACGTACCTCCCTGGACTAAATGAAAAGAGACAGAGGAGCTCTCAGATTATGTAGCCCAGGCTGGTATGACCCTGACCAGTATCCTACCTTCACCAAGAATGATGCCACAATACAGAGACAAAATGATCAGTTTTAATAATTGGCTTAATTTCTGGTGTCATTCTAAGGGGATCCAATGTCTGTCTGCCTGGAATGACATGCTTGACAAGCCACGCTGCTTCGCAAGGGACAGCTTGCACCTGTCACCCCTGGGTTTCTGGATATTGGCAAAGGCTCTTGCCACCCCCATAGTGCCTTTTTTAGACAAGGCTCAAATTCTAAACCCACTGCCCTAGAAAACAATAATGGAAAAAAACTAAGGGTAATGCTGCTCAATGCCAGAAGTCTAAATCTCAAGATGCATGCCCTCGAAGCCCTCCTCAGTATGGAGAACATCGATGTCTGTGCTGTGACTGAAACCTGGTTCAAGGCTCCTGAGAGCACCCCGGCACTATCAGGTTTTACCTCATATCATGCGTTCCGGCCCCAAAACCCGGACCGTACCACAAAAGGAAGGGGTGTATCCATATTCATCAAGGATACCCACACCTCCAGGCTGGTGGCAACTCACAAAGTATCAGTGACCATTCAGGTGCAATTAACCATAGGCAAAACTGCTCTACTTTTTGTAGCATGTTACAGGCCACCCTCTCAAACTCAGGAACCCCACACAGCCTTCCTGAAGACACTGGAGAGTATAAATGTCTCTCCAAACACCATCATATTGGGTGACTTCAACTACCCAAACATAGACTGGGAACATTACTCAAGCCCCAATACCCTAGCCCAAAGGTTCCTGGAGTTCATAAACTCAAATGCTATGGAACAACTTGTCACCATTCCCACAAGAGGTGAAAATATACTAGACCCGATCATCACAAACATGGGGACAAAATGCTCCACACCGGAAGTATATCCCTCATTGGTGAGATCAGACCATAAACTAATCTCACTGGAGATCCACATCCGCCCCACCCCAACAAAAGACCACAGTGAAGAACTTCTCAAAAGCCAACTTCACACTTCTTAAGACTGGTGTGGTATCCTTCAAGGCCCCTGAGCCATTGGAAACCACAACCCACGCTGCTGAATCCCTTACAAATGCTTTCTACGAGCACCTCCAGGATTGCATGGATCAAGCAATCCCAAATAAAATCAAGACCCTTTCCAGCAAAGGCAAGCGCCCGATCTGGTGGACCCCAGCCATAAACAAACTTTACAACAAGAGGAGAAAGCTACTAAAAGATGGAGCAAAATCCCTAAAAGGGAAGACATCTCTGATCAATACTAGTAAAAAACTACGATCACTCATAAAATCATCCAAGGCCAACTTTGAGAGAAAAATCGCCAAGGACTCAAAAGACAATCATAAGGCCTTCTTTAGCTATGTTAGAAATCTGGGCGGAAACTCCCAGATATGCTCAGAATTAGTCCAAAATGATACAAAAATCACTGAACCCACAGACATTGCAAACATACTGGCAGACAGGTTCAGTGCAAATTTCTCCTCCCTCCCCAAAGGAGAAATATCTATCCCAGCAGAGTGTAGCCTCCCAATCATCTCAAATGCCCAGGTGAGAGCTGCTCTCTCTAAAGCTAAAAACACAGCATCAATGGGACCGGATGGTGTCCCTGGCTGTGTGCTACACGAACTCAATGAGGAACTAAATCCACACATAAGGCTGCTGTTTAATCTTAGCCTTACCACAGGATACATACCCAAAGAGTGGCGTACGGCAACTGTGGTCCCACTCCACAAAGGCGGTGCTTCTACGGACCCTGGTAATTACCGCCCCATAAGCTTAACAAGCCTGGTCTGCAAAGCTATGGAGAGGATCATAATGGAACTCATAAATAAAGACATAGGGGACCTACAGACATTGGATCCTACCCAATTCGGCTTTGTCAAGGGCAGATCATGCCTCTTGAACTTTGTCGACTTTTTTGAAACGGTCACCAAGGCCACTGATGAGGGTAAGGCAGTTCACACAGCCTACCTTGACCTTGCAAAAGATTTCGACACAATACCCCACTCGGGTATCATAGAAAAGCTCACCAGCTTAAATGTAAACCCATATGTCACAAGATGGGTTGCAAACTGGCTCAAGGACAGAACCCACAGGGTTAGAGTTGCTGGTGCCATGTCAGACTCCAAGCCGGTCACAAGCGGTGTCCCACAGGGCTCAGTCCTGGGCCCCCTCTTGTTCGGCATCTACTTTTCAGAAGTGCAGGCAAACAGGAGGATTGTGGCTGACAAAGTTTGCAGATGACTGCAAACTGGGCGCCATAGTTGAAAATCCATCAGACACAGATATCCTTCAGAGAGGTCTCATAGAAACGGATAACTGGTGCCAGAGCCATGGCCTTAAGCTAAACGCCAAATGTATAGTCATACCCTTTGGTAAAAACAAGGTAACCCCAAGTTACCACACAGGTGGCAATCCATTAAGCACAGAAGAGGTTATCAGGGACCTGGGGACCCAAGTTGACAGTAACCTTTCTTTTGACACTCACATTGCCAAAGTGGTTAGGAGGACCTTCTACATTGCCCACCTGATTATGAAGGGATTCACATCCAGATCAAGGGAGGTCATTGTTCCCCTGTACTCTTCACTTATCAGACCAATGATGGAGTACAATGCCCCATTCGGAATGTATCTTACCAGACACCTGCAGCAATTGGAAAGACCCCAAAAGTTCCTCACCAAAAGGATAAAGGGGCTCAAAAATATGCCATATGCTGCCCGACTGAAGAAACTCCAGCTCTATTCAGTCGCATACCGTCTGCTCAGAGGTGACCTGTGCCTGACATACAAGGCCATGTCCAACCCGAATTAATGGACATGCTCCACCTCAAAAATCCAAATCCACCAGAGCCACAAGAGCAAGAGACTTAAACCTCAACACGGATATAAATAGGACGTGCTGGAGGGACAGATTCATCACCCAGAGACTCCCTATGCTGTGGAACAGAATCCCGGTCCATGTGAGACAAAGCACCTCGCTGGCTCTGTTCAAGAGGAATCTTGACCAGTGGATGGGAGATCGTAGGTTTACCCCGGGGATCATCTCTGTATCACTGCTGGACAGAGGCACGGCAAACTAATGGGTATAGTATTCTTCAACCTAAGGGGTGGTGAAAGCCACACAACTCTGGCTAGGCTTATAAATGCCCTAGGGCAGATAGCCTAGTATGAACCTATGAACATTATCCGCCATGCTGCCAGGTTTAAAGTACTGAGTTGGCTATGCAGGATCTGATTGTTTTGCTGGAACAGTAGATGAGGTATTTGAGATGAGGTCCAAGCTGGGCATTGAGACAAGTTCCTTAGGATTGGCTACCAGTACTGGCGTGGCCAGTCTGGGGCAATCAGTATCATCTTTGGCATCTCCTGTCTGACCTTTAGGAGTGCCTTGGGGAGGAGAGGCAGTGGAGGAAAGGCATATACCGATAGGTTTTTCCATCTGAAAGATAAGGCGTCCACTTTCAATGCTTGTCTGTGATGTCCTTGTGCAAAATCTTTTTAGTTGGTAGTTGTGAGGAGAGGCAAATAGATCTATGTCCGGGCATCCCCATTTCTTTGTTATCATGCTGAAGACTTGTGGATCCAGCTGCCACTTGTGGGGATCCATGAGGTTTATGCTTAGTTCGTCTGCCAGAGTGTTTTCCTTTCCTGGCAGGAATTGTGCCTGCAGATGTACTTGGTAAGTCAATGCTGTGTCCCACAAAGTCATGGTTAGTCTGCAAAGGGGGTAAGAATGCGTGTCCCCCCATTGTTTGTATACCACATGACCGTGGTGTTATCTGTCTATCAGTAGTTGTCCAGAATGAAGTAGGTCTTTGAAGGCTGTCAGGGCATTTTGAACAGCTAGCATCTCTTTTTGATCGATATGCAGATGCATTTGGTTTGAGGACCATGTGCCCTAAATGCATCTTCCTGCCACGTGGTCCCCCCAGGCATAATCTGATGCATCCATTGTTAGTGTCTGCCTGGGGATAAAACTCCTGCTGCAGGCAGGGAATGAGAGTAATCATTGTTTCCAGGCTGTGGCAATGTTGAGTCCAAACACTTTTTTAGGTACCATTGAAGTTTCCTCATATGCAGTCTTGCATATGAAATTAGCAGGCTGCAGGATGCCATGAAGCCCAAAGCCTGCAGAATTTTTCTTGCAGATAACTGGGCCTTTGTTGTCAGCATTTTGAAATAGGTAGTCAGTTGCCTTTGTCTAGCGTGCGATAAGCCATCTGGGCAGTTGTATTTAAGCTTGCACCCAGGAATATTATCTCTTGAGAGGGTACTAGTTTTGATTTATTTTCATTGACTGTGTAACCTAGGCATGTTAGAAGTCTTTTCACAAACGCCAGATGCTGTAGAAGAATGTCCTTGTTCTTTGCTTGAATTAGACAGTCGTCCGAGTAAGGATATATTTGTATGCCTCTTTGTCTGCAGAGCAATTACTGGTGCCAGACACTTTGTAAAGACCCTGGGCGCAGTAGATAAGCCAAACGGCAGTGCAGAGAATTGGTAATGCATTGAGCCAACCTTGAATCTGAGATATCTTCTGCATGACTGTCTGATTGGGACATGCAGGTATGCCTCTTTTAGGTCTAAAGTCACAAGCCAAGCATTCTTACCCAGCATGGGCAGAAGCTGCTGCAAAGTCAACGTTTTGAATTTTGGTATATCCAGGAATGTGTTCAGAGTAGATAGGTCCAGTATTGGTCTTCAGGCCTTGTCCTTTCTGGGTACCAAGAACAATCTTGAGTAAAAACCTTGTCCCTGCTCTTGCTCTGGTACTTGTTGAATGGCCCCCATGTCCATGAGGGATGAGACTTGTTTTTGCGCCTCTGCCCATTGATTTTGTGGCAGATCTGGCCAGCCGCTTGCCTTTGGCAGGGTATGAATGGAACTTGCAGCCTTGTAACACTATATTTAGAACCCACTTGTCCTGGGTTATAATGTGCCAATTTTGAGAAAAAAGTGCTAATTTTCCTCCTAAGGGTGCTGCCAGGAGATAAGTGCTTAGTGCAGGCAGGGGGAAGTCATTGTGACTGTTTCCTGTATAGTTGGGATTTGTCTTCTCCAACTTTGGAGGTAGAAGCACCCCATTGCTTTGACCTGTATGAATCTTGCGCCTGGGATCTGCCTCTAGGGCATCTGGATCTGCCCCTTTGAGGTCTGTCTGACACAGGAAAGGACCATTTCTTTGTAGGCCAGTGTCTATTAAACCTAGGTGGCTGTACTTGTAAAAAAATCTTTGACAGTTTGCATAGATTTAGCTTTGTCCTCCATTTTCTTTCACACCTCTTCTGCCTTAACAACAAACAAAGTATCATGCTGTAAAGGTGCATCTAATAATTTAACTTTGACACGATCAGGCAGATTTTGTTCTTTAACCAAGCATGCCTCCTAATTACAGAACCCGTAACTGCGGCCCTGCAGGAGGCCTCCAAAGAAAGAAAACCACATTGCAAAGTATGCTTTCCAACTTGTTCAGCTGCATACAATAAATCCTGCATTTCCTTGTTTTCTGCACATTCAGAGTTTAGCAACATTTTCTATTTAAGCAATGCCATGACAGGTTGCTGATATCTGAGCATATGAAACTGACAGTTTAAGGCCCTTATAAAGTACAGTTTTGCACCTACCATAAATGTAGATGTTCGAGTGTTCACCCTGCTGCAGTCATCACACTTGGGTTATCCTGTCGTCAGGCGGTCCCGCAGTCGGCCGGAATTCCAAAGTCTTGGTCCGGCGTCGGTTGCTGTCGCCTCTTCCCTGACATCAGTGCGCCAGGGGTATATATAGTGCAACCGACGCAATTTTCTTCAGTTTTTCTTGCCCCAGATGTCAGGTGCCCCCAAAAAAGGTGGTCAGAAATTAGTACTAAATGGAGTGACCTCTGCACAAACAAAATCCCTTCAGCTATGAGCAAATACATCAGTAAGGTATTGAAGAGATTTAGTCAGTAGATCAGAGGGGATGGACGTAGGGTAACCTGGACTGCAACAGGGTGAACACTCGAACATATACATTTATGGTAGGTACATAACTGTACTATGTTCATCGTGTTACCCTGCTGCAGTCATCACACTTGGGTTGAATCCCAAAGCTAAGGTAGGGGGATATCATAGAGGGTTAGTGGAGGCTATAAGGCCCTGCAGAACTGCAGTGGCAAAGCCCGCCCTGGTCTTAGAGTAAAGAGGTAAGTGATAGTGTTTGGTAAAGGTGTGTACTGAACTCCAAGTTGCAGCTTCTAAAATCTCCTTGGTTGGAACCCCCCTGAGAAAGGCTGTAGAGGTAGCTGTTGCCCTGGTAGAGTGGGACCTAATGGTAGCAGGGACTGGTTTCCCATGATGTGTATAGCAGAAACTATGCAATGACCTATTCATTTAGAAATGGTTTCCTTTGATATAGCCTTCCCTTGAGTAGCTGTAGCATAGGATACAAAGAGCTGGTCAGATTTTCTGAAAGCCTTAGTTTTGTCCAAGTAGTAACGAAGTTGCCTGTGAATATCCAAGGAATGCAGGACTCTCTCACCTTTGTTCTGTGGATTTGGGAAGAAGGTGGGTAAGTGGATGGCTTGATTTAAAGCCAGACTGGAAACCACCTTCGGCATAAAGGAAGGATTAGTTCGTAGAGAAACTCTGTCTTGATGAAAAATGAGGAAAGGTTCCACAGCCATTAGTGCCTGTAGCTCTGAAACTCTTCTAGCTGAAGTTATTGCTAGGAGCAGGGCAGTCTTCCATGATAGGAACTGAAGATCTGCAGAGAAAGCTGGTTCAAAGGGAGGTAGCGTTAGTTTTTCCAGAACAAAATTGAGGTCCCATGTTGGTGTAGGAGCTCTCCTGGGTGGTCTAATGTTTTTTGCCCCTCTGAGGAACTGCCTTAGAAGAGGATGTGAAAATAAAGGTGGATCCGTGTTGTAGTGAGCTGAAATAGCTGAAGCATGGATTTTAATGGAGGAAAAAGAAAGTCCTTTGTGCAACATCTCAGCTAAATACTGTAGAATGTGAGGCTGAATTGTGTCTTGGCCTTGAGCTTGGTTCCAGGCACAAAACCTTTTCCATTTGTCTGAATAAGCCTTCCTGGTGCTTGGCCTCCTGGCTTCCAGAATAACATCCAGAACTGCTTGTGAAAGGGGAGCTGGTTGGATGTTTAGTTGATTTGTCATGCAGCCAGATTTAAAGTTTTGAGCTGGCTGTGGAGAATCTGATTGTTTTGTTGCGTGAGCAAATGGGGGATTTGAGGCAATATCCATGGAGGGCTGTGGGCCATATTTCTCAATAGCGGGTACCAGTGCTGGCGTGGCCAGTCTGGGGCTATGAGAATCAGTCGTGGTCTCTCCTTTTTGACTTTCAGAAGAACCTTTGTGAGGAGAGGCAATGGAGGGAAGGCATACACTGTCAGGTTTTTCCAACTGAAAGAGAGTGCGTCCACTATCCAAGCTTGTTGGTGGAATGTCCTTGTACAAAATTTTGTTAGTTGATAGTTTTGAGGACTGGCAAACAGGTCTATGTCTGGAAGGCCCCATTTTTGAGTTATCATTGCAAATATTTGTGGATCCAGTTTCCACTCATGGGGATCCTTGATGTTTCTGCCGAGGTCGCCTGCCAATGTGTTCTTCTGTCCTGGCAGGAATTGAGCTTGTAACTGAACTTGGTAAGCCAGAGCTGTGTTCCATAAGGTCATTGCTTGCCTGCATAGAGGGTAGGAATGTGTACCCCCTTGTTTGTTTATGTACCACATTACTGTGGTGTTGTCTGTCTTTATTGCAAATTGTCCTGGATGTAATAGATCCTTGAAGGCTGTCAGAGCTTTCTGTACAGCTAGCATCTCTTTTTGATTTATGTGCAGATTTCTTTGATTTGCGGTCCATAGGCCTTGAATGCATTGTCATGCCATGTGTGCCCCCCCAGGCGTAGTCTGAAGCATCTGTTGTGATAGTTTGCCTGGCTGGGGGCAAGGTGAAAGGCTGACCCTTGTTGAGGTGACATGCCTGTGACCACCATAGAAATTCCTGTTGTAGGCAGGGAATGAGAGATATCATTGTGTCCAAGCTGTGGCTGTGGTGAGACCATACGCTTTTTAGGTACCACTGTAATGTCCTCATATGCAGCTTTGCAAATGGTATTATTAGTATGCAAGATGCCATGAAGCCCAAGGCCTGCAGAATTTTTCTTGCAGTTAATTGGGTCTTTGTTGCCATTGTCTTGAAATAATGAGTCAGTTGTAGTTGCTTGTCTGGCGTAAGATAAGCCATCTGGGCCGTTGTATTCAAGCTGGCACCCAGTAATGTCATTTTTTGTGAGGGTACTAGTTTTGACTTCTTTTCGTTTACTGTGTACCCCAGGCAGTTTAGTAGTTGCTTTACAAAGGCCAGATGATGTAAGAGAATGTCTTTGCTTTCTGCTTGGATGAGGCAGTCGTCCAGGTATGGATATATTTGAATTCCTCTTTGTCTGCAGTATGCAATTACTGGTGCCAGGCATTTTGTGAAGACTCTGGGCGCAGTAGATAAGCCAAAGGGCAGTGCAGAGAATTGGTAATGGGTTGAACCTGCAATGAAACGGAGGTATCTTCTGCAACTTTGTCTGATAGGGACGTGCAGGTATGCCTCCTTGAGGTCCAGTTACTAGCCATGCTTCCTTGCCCAACATGGGAAGTAGCTGCTGTAGTGTTAGCATCTTGAATTTGGGTACTTGTAAGTAAGTGTTTAGAATTGAAAGGTCCAGAATTGGGCACTAGAAAGAGTCTGGAGTAAAATCCTTGGCCTTGCTCTCGAGTAGGTACCAGTTGAATGGCTCGTATGTCCATGAGAGCTGTAATTTGCTTTTGTGCCTCTGCCCATTGATTTTGTGGCAGGTTTGGCATTCCTCTTTTCATTGGCAAGGTGTGAAAGTGGAATCTGTATCCTCTTAAAATTATGTCTAGGACCCATTTGTCCTTTGTGACAATGTGCCAGTTGTCTGCAAAAAGTAAGTTTTCCCCCCAAGGGGGCTTCCAAGAGAGTATTGCTTGGCCAGATGAGGTGCAAGTCACTGAGTCTGTCTTCTGGTTGATTGAGACCTGTCTTCTCCTCCCTTCTGTGTTGTAGTGTCCCATTGGCGAGGATTACACTGGGCTTGTGGTTGTCCTCTGCCCCTTGGGCGTCTGTATTTACCCCTCTGTGGTCTGTCAGTCGCTGGAAAGGACCAATTTTTTGTTGGCCAGTTTCTGCTGAAGCGGGGGGGTTGTACCTGTACGAAATCTTTGACTACCTGCATAGATTTTGCCTTATCCTTCATTTTCTTTAAAACTTCTTCTGCTCTAACTCCAAAAAGAACATCCTGGTGTAAGGGAGCATCTAGTAGTTTTGCTTTAACATGATCAGGCAGAGTTTGTTCCTTTAACCAAGCATGCCTACGTATAAAGTACAGTTTTGTACCTACCATAAATGTAGATGTTCAAGTGTTCATACAGCTGCAGTCATTACAGATGGGTTATCCTGCCGTCAGGCGGGTCCTCGGTCGGCCGAATTCCAAAGTCTAGGTCCGGTGTCGGTTGTAGTCGCTTCTTCCCTAACGTCAGCGCGGCAGGGGTATATAAGAGGCAGCCAATGCCATTTTCTTCAGTTTTTCTTGCCCCAGATGTCAGGTGCCCCCAGAAGGGAGGCAAAACATAAGGTTATGCAAACATGCAATATAGATAAATCAAAAAACAGTAGTTGCAAGCAAATACACCATAAAAGAATACCCCAAATAGGTTGTATGATAAAGGTGTTTGTCATAAGGCCTGTCCTAAGAGGGGACGGAGGGGGGGGTAACCTGGACTGCAGCTGTATGAGCACTAGAACATCTACATTTATGGTAGATACAAAACTGTACTATGTTCATCGTGCATACAGCTGCAGTCATTACAGATGGGAAGAATCCCAAAGCTAAGTAAGGGTGGTAGGCACTAAGTGGAACTAGGAGGAGCGAGGATGCCCTGCAAGACTGCTGTGGCAAAGCCCACTCTAGATTTAGAGTAAAGTGGAAGGTGGTAGTGCTTGGAGAAAGTGTGCACTGAACTCCAAGAAGCTGCTTCTAAAATGTCCTTGGTAAGGACCCCCTTGAGGAAAGCTGCAGAGGTAGCTGTGGCCCTGGTGGAGTGGGATCTGATGTATGCAGGCAAAGTTTTTCCATGAAATGAATAACAAAAGCGTATGCAGTGGGCTATCCATTTTGAAATTGTCTGTTTGGAAATAGCTTTTCCTTGAGCACCTGTAGCATAGGACACAAAGAGTTGCTCAGATTTCCTGAATGGCTTTGTTCTGTCCAAATAATAACGAAGTTGTCTGTGAATGTCCAAGGAATGTAGTAGTCTTTCCCCTTTGTTCTGTGGATTTGGATAAAAGGTAGGCAAGTGGATAGTCTGATTCAAAGCTACACTGGATACTACCTTTGGCATAAAGGTAGGGCTGGTTCGTAAGGAAACTCTCTCCTGATGGAAAATGATGAATGGTTGCACAGCCATGAGGGCCTGTAGCTCCGAAACCCTGCGTGCTGAGGTGATAGCCAGAAAGAAGGCTGTTTTCCATGACAAGTATTGTAGCTCTGTTGAAAAAGCTGGTTCAAAAGGGGGAAGGGTCAGCTTTTCCAATACGAAGTTGAGGTCCCAAGCTGGAACTGGTGGTTTCCTTGGGGGTTTTATATTTTTTCCCCTCTGAGGAACTGCCTTAAGAGAGGATGTGAGAATAAAGGAGGGTCTGTGTTGTATTGTGCAGAAATGGCTGAAGCGTGGATCTTGATGGAGGAGAAGAAAGTCCACTGTTCAACATCTCAGCTAGGTACTGTAAAATTTGAGGTATATTTATTACCCAAGGATTCTGGCCCTTTTCTTGATTCCAGGAACAAAACAGTTTCCATTTGGCGGAGTAGGCTTTTCTAGTAGAAGGTCTTCTGGCCTCCAAGATGACATCCTGCACCTCCTTGGAGAGGAGAGTCTGTTGGGAAATTAAGGAATTCTCCATGCAGCTAGATTTAGGGTTTTGAGCTGGCTGTGAAGGGTTTTGTAGTTGTGCTGGGACAACAGAAGAGAGGATCCATGGTGGGGAGTGTATCAGGCTCTTTAGGAGCGGATACCAGTGTTGTCTTGGCTAGTCTGGAGCAATGAGAATCATTTGTGGCCTCTCTGCTCTGGCTTTTAATAGAACTTTGGTCAGTAGAGGAAGAGGCGGGAAGGTATAGACTGTCAATGTTGTCCAATTGAAAGAGAGTGCATCCACTTTCCAGGCCTTTGGATGATAGGTCCTTGAAAAAGAAGTTATGTACTCACCATAACGTTCCATCTGAGTAGATACTTCATTTGTCTGCAACCTGTGGGTGTCGGATCCGACCTCGGATCCGATCCGGCAGCTTTCCAAGCTCCGAGCTCTTAGCTCCTCCCCTACCCATAATCCCCGACTACCAACCACATTACCTCAGATCGTTTTTTTTTTTTTGCCTCACCAACTCGAGACAGAAACCACTCCGAATGATCAGAAAAATTCCCGACAGGTTCGGGGGATGGCGGTCGGTTGCAGACAAATGAAGTATCTACTCAGATGGAACGTTATGGTGAGTACATAACTTCTTTATCTGAAGTAGTTACTTCATTTGATCTGCAACCTGTGGGACAGAGTCCCCAGCTAACCTATAAGAACCTGGGTGGTCCTTACGGAAGGATATTCCGAAGCACCGCGGAGCCAAAAGAAGCCCTACTCCTGGAAACCATATCCAGTTTGTAATGAGAAATGAACGTATGAGATGAGGACCAGGTAGCTGCTGAACAAATATCATCTACTGGAACCCTAGACCAAAAAGCTGTTGAGGTAGCTACAGATCTTGTGGAATGAGCACGGATGCCAACCGGAGCTGGCTTACCAGATGAAGTGTATCCCAGTATAATGCACTGACAGATCCAATTTGCTACAGTCACTTTAGCAATTCTTGCCCATGGCTGACTTTGCATAAGAAACAAACAACTGGTCCGACTTCCGAAACTCTCTAGTCCTGTGCAAGTAAAAACACAGTTGTCTGTGTACATCCAATTTGTGCAACGTGTATTCGCCTTTGTTGTGAAAATCTGGAAAAAATACAGGAAGATTTATTGATTGATTAATATTTGATTCTGTAGCCACCTTAGGCAAGAAAGACGGATTAGTCCTGAGGGACACACTATCTTTGTGAAAGATAAGGTACGGAGGTTTGATACACAGAGCTTGTAATTCTGAAACCCTCTTGGCTGAAGTAATAGCCACCAAGAAGGCCGTTTTCCAAGATAAAAACTTCAACGGAATCGAGGCCGCAGGCTCAAAAGGTGGTCTCATCAAGGCTTGCAAGACCAGAGTGAGACCCCACGGGGGAACCACAGTCTTAACAGGTGGTTTAAAAAGAAAAACGCCTCTTAAGAAGGTTTTGCACAACTTTGTAGATGCTAAGGAGCCTATGCCGTCCCCCACATGAAAATGGGAGATGGCTGCCAACTGAACCTTGACTGTGGAGGCACTTGCTCCCTGCCTAAAAAGCAGGGAAAGGAAGTCCAGAATAGTCGGAATAGGGACAGTAAATGGGTCCAAGTCTTTGGCCCAGATGGAAAAACGTTTCCATTTACTGTTGTAAAGTTTTCTGGTAGACGGTTTATGAGCCGCCACCAGGATGGCCTTAACAGGGGATGAGATACTGGGAGTCCTAGCCATTAATGGAACTGGATCAACCAAGCAGCAAGTTTGAGATTGACCAGGTTTGGGGTATGGCATCTCGCTGGATGCGAGATTAGGTCTGGACTGGGATCCAGAATCCATGGAGGAGCCACACTGTGAGACCGCAGAAAGGGGAACCAGATTTGTCGAGGCCAGAATGGGGCTATGAGGATAACTCTGCTCCCCAACCAATAGGCTTTCTGGATGAATTTCATCATGAGTGGGAGGGGGGGATAAGCATAAAGGAGTCCGGGAGGCCAAGCATGGACTAGAGCGTCTCTGGGGGTTTCCCCTCTGGGGGGGAACTATCGTGAAGTACTCGCTGCATTTTGTGTTTAAAGGAGAAGCGAAAAGATCGCAGCGAGGCTGTCCCCATTTGTGGAAGATCTGCTTAGCAACAGACGGATTCAGAGACCACTCGTATGGAGTGAGGAACACTCGACTTAGCTTGTCCGCTAATATGTTGGACCGTCCCAGAATGTGCGTTGCTATCAGAAAGCGGTTGGTGGAAATCGCCCATTCCCACACTCTCATGGCTTCTCGACACAGGGGATAAGATCTGGTCCCTCCTTGTTTGTTTATATACCAGACTACTGACATGTTGTCCGTCTGGATTGCAATAGTCCCTAGGGGAAGAAGGTCGTGGAGAGCTTGCAACGCCAAGAGCACCGCCCTCATCTCTAGGACATTGATATGCAATGCGGTCTCTAGGGAAGTCCACGTGCATTGAACGGATCTGCCTGAACAATGCCCCCCCCCACCAGAGGCAAGAAGCGTCCGTGGTCAACGTGGCTTCGACCGGGGGAATCACAAAGGGCCTCCCTTCTCTGAGTTCCTGTGCCTGTAACCACCACAGAAGGGAGTCCCTGCACACCCTGCTCAGGGGGACTGGCGTGCATAACAAGTGGATCGACAGGGACCATTGGACTTGAAGGGTCCATTGTAATATGCACATTCGCAGACGGGCATGAAGAGAGAGACCGATCGCTGCTGACATAGACTCCAGTGCCCTCAGGACTAACTCTGCCGGAGAAGCAGGGCTCCGAAGAAGGGCTAACACCTGATACGTCAAGCTGTTCAGCCTGCCTGACGTTAGAACAACTCGGGAGATTCGTGTATCTAACCTGGCCCCTATGAATTCTAGGGCTTGAGTGGGGCACAGGCAGGATTTCTGTTCGTTCACTGAGATGCCTAGGTTGTGGGCCAGAGACAGAGCATAATCTCTCGCCACACAGAGCTGATGCCCGTTGGTCACGGTGAGGAGCCAGTCGTCTAGGTAGGGGAAGACCTGAATGCCCTGGAGTCTCAGGTGGGCTGCAACCACTGCCATGACCTTGGTGCACACTCTGGGGGCTGAGGTGAGGCCGAATGGAAAAACCCTGAATTGATAATGACTGGCTCCGAGCCGGAAGCGGAGGAACCTCCTGGATAGTCTGTCCATTAATATGTGGTAATACGCATCCTTGAGGTCTAATGAGCACATCCACTCGTTCTCCCGCAGAAGGGGGAGAATTGATTGGAGAGTGACCATCCGGAACTTTTCCTTGGGTATGAACAGGTTCAGAGCAGAAAGGTCTAAGATGGGTCTGAGGTCCCCCCGTTTTCTTTGGCACCAAAAAGAACCTGGAGTAATAACCCAATCCGGACTGATCTGGGGGGACGGGCTGGATGGCTCTTTTTCTTAGCAGCTTTGAAATCTCCAAAGCCGCTGCCTCCCTCTGATCTGCTGTGATATCGGGGAGACGTCTGGGTTTGGGGGGAAGGTTTATAAATGGAATGGAGTATCCTCTGGATATGATCTGGAGCACCCATCGATCTGTTGTAAGGGACTCCCAGTTTGACAGGTACTCCGACAACCGCCCCCCGACTGCCTCCAGAGAGGGACAGTCGGGCAAGCCCTCAGGGCTGTTGCGCGGGTCTGTCCGAGAAAGGTTCTCTAGACCCAAAATTACGCGGCCCCCTCTGTCTCTGGGCCGGCGTCCACCTTGTCCTCCTCTGCCTCTAGAGGACGAGTGGTCCCGCAGCACGATGGGATTGCTGAGACTTACGGAACCGCAGCTTCTTTTGTCCCTTCTGATTCCTGGAGAAGGATCTTTGGGGATTAGAGAAGCGGACTCCGACGGCAGACAGCGTCTTCCCGTCCTTTTCACTTTGGACCAGCGTGTCATGAACAGTTTTGCCAAACAAGGCAGAACCGTCAAAAGGGGCATTCGCGAAGGATGCCTTGAAGGGATCCGTGAAGTCGCACAAACGGAGCCAGGAGAGACGTCGCAAGACGACCCCAGCTCCGCTAGCTCTAGCGGCTCCCTCCGTTGCATAGGAGAGAAGCCGCATAAATGTACTGCAGATGGATATTAGAGTGGCCATTCGAGTCTCAAAAACCTTTTTGTCTGGGGCCGACATGGACTCTGGGGGGGCTGCAGCGTATTCCTTAATCAAGTCTCGCTGTAGCCTAATGGTATGTGCCATATAGTTCAGCGCCCTTATGGAAAAGGTCGCTGAAGCAAACATCCGCTTCCCAATCCGGTCAAGCGCTCGAGATTTCTTATCCGGCGGGTGAACCGAAGAACTCTCCTGAGCAAGTTCTTTCTTGGTGGCCGCCGCCACCAACATAGCATCAACGGGGGCTCCTTTGGCCCAAGACAGTCTATCTGTGGGTGGGCTGAGGACTTTATCGGGGCGCCTAGGGATTGGCTCCACGGTGTCGGGCTCCTTCCAAGCCCTAGTGGTAATTTAAGTTGGCCGGAGGGGACACCCAGGAGGTAGATGGGCCTGCCTCAAAGGCCTCCAGGAACACTGACTCATCAAGGGAGGGCTTTTGGGCTGACCACCCCCCTCAACATTTCCATGATGTCTCCAAAGGAGACATCTTCAGGGGGTGACCTTGGGGAACCCTCCGTATCATCTAAGTCTGTGTCTGTGGTAACGGACTCAGGGGAGTCCAGGTGCCTCCTTTTGCACCGATGTTTCCGAGGGACCTCCTCGGTGGGACTGTCCGAAGAGGGCTCGTCCACGGGTTGTTGTTCCTCCACGGGAACTAGCTGGAGGGCTTGGGCAGGCTGTCCCGATGGACGGATGATGGAAGACAGACCCTCATACAGTGGGGGTACGGGTGGATCCGAAGCACGGGTCGGGGATCTGGAGGACCTCGACAGTACCCTCTCCACTACCTCAAAAGCCGAAGGAGAGCCACTCTAGCCAGCCTCTAAGAGCAATCTCCTCGAATCCGAGGAAGGGATTGGGGTCGGAGCCGATGCAGTCTGCGCAGAGGCAGAGGTGTGCTCCAACGCCAACAGCGCCGAAGACACAGCAACTCCCTCGGATCCGTCACTCAGCCCCGAGAGCTCGGGTCCGACAAGCTCGAAGGTATAGTCGGCGAAGAGATCACAGCTATTGGTGCCGACAATTCCCCGGGTCCGAAAGGGCCTGGATCCAATGACTCAGAGACCCGAAAACGAGTCGGAGAAGGAGTGATCGGGGCAAATATGGGGCCACTCCCCAGAGGGGAGGCAAGAGCATCCCCATCTGCATTTGGGTCTGCAAGAACCGACGCATCATCTGATCCATATCCGCTTCGGAGATGCTTCGGGTCGACCTGGATGAAGTAGTAGAGGCGGGCCGGGAGGGCCGCCTCGAAGACCTCAAGGGAGACCTATCCTCCTCCTCCGGCAAAAAACAGGGCGAAAGGCGCCAAGAGGAGGGGGATCCGGAGACCCTCGAGGGAGACTTAAGCAGCTTCACAGACGGAGCCGAAGGATGAGATTCGGCCCGCCTTTTGTGGGACTTATGTCCTTCCTTATCCTTGTGCCTCTTTTCTCTAAGGGAAGAGGCACTAGTTTCCTCAGAGCTCAAACCCGATGAGGGAGGTTGAGTCCCGGGTAGAGCTAAGGGGATAGACGGCGTCAAAGCTGCCGAAGCAGCTGGAGCCCAAACGGGAGAGGTAGAAGCCGACTCCTGGGGGAGCTTTCCTGCCAGATCAGCTTGTTCTTCCTGTCCCGAAGTGCCCGGGGGTTAAAGGCCAAGCAGATCTGGCAGGCCTCTGACAAATGGGCTGCCCCTAGGCACAGAACGCACCGAGTGTGGCCATCAGCTGGGGAAAGCTTGTGGCCACACTCAGTACATTTAGAAAAAAACAGCCTTAGGCCCTTCAGACATCATTCACACACACACCCAAACACTAGGAGGGGGAGGGGAGTGAAGATAAGCTAGTAAGTAAATTAACAAAAAGGGACCAAAACTAGCACAAGAAATGGAAAAAGGGACTAACACACACACAACGACAACTTTGTTGAAAAAAAGTTGAGTTTAAAACCAGCAATGATCTCACCCAGCCAGGAGCTCTTCACAGGGAAGCTTCTTCAGCCGCGGCAAAAAATGATCTGAGGTAATGTGGTTGGTAGTAGGGGATAATGGGTAGGGGGAGGAGCTAGAAGCTCAGATCTCGGAGCTTGGAAAGCTGCCGGATCGGATCCGAGGTCGGATCCGACACCCACAGGTTGCAGATCAAATGAAGTAACTACTTCAGATCAAAATTTTTTCAACTGGTAATTTCTGTGGGTAGCAAATAGATCTATGTCTGGCTGTCCCCATGCCCGAGTTATCTTTGTGAAAACTTGAGGATGCAACTTCCATTCGTGTGGATCTGTCATATTTCTGCTTAGGTTGTCTGCCAGTGTGTTTTCCTTCCCTGGCAGGAATTGTGCCTGTAGTTGAATTTGCAATTCCAGTGCTGTGTTCCATAGGGTCATGGCTTGCCTGCACAGGGGGTATGAATGAGTTCCCCCCTGTTTGTTTATGTACCACATGACTGTGGTGTTGTCTGTCCTTATCAATAAAGTACAGTTTTGTACCTACCATACATGTAGATGTTCGAGTGCTAATACAGCTGCAGTCATAACAGATGGGTTCTCCTGCCATCAGGCGGGTCCTCGGTCGGCCGAATTCCAAAGTCTAGGTCCGGCGTCGGTTGTCGTCGCCTCCTCCCTGACATCAGTGCAACAGGGGTATAAAGGAACCAGCCAACGCCATTTTCTTCAGTTTTTCTTGCCCCAGATGTCAGGTGCCCCCAGAAGGAAGGCAATACATAAATTTGTGTAGTCATGCAGTGCAATATAATCAAAATACAGTAGTTGCAAGCAAATACATCATAAATGAATACCCCAATCAGGTTGTATGAGGATGTGTTAGCCTATAGGCCTGTCCCAAGAGGGGAAGGAGGGAGGGAAACCTGGACTGCAGCTGTATTACCACTCAAACATCTACATTTATGGTAGGTACAAAACTGTACTATGTTCATCGTGCATACAGCTGCAGTCATAACAGATGGGTAGAATACCAAAGCTAAGAAAGGGGTGGTAGGCACTAGGTGGAATTAGGAGGAGCCAAAATGCCCTGCAAGACTGCAGTGGCAAAGCCTGCTCTGGATTTTGAGTATAATGGTAGGTTGTACTGCTTGGAGAAGGTATGCACAGAACTCCAAGTGGCTGCTTCCAAAATATCCTTGGTAGGAACTCCTCTGAGGAATGCTGCAGAGGTGGCTGTGGCCCTGGTGGAAGGAGTCCTAATGCCTGTAGGAACAGTTTTGCCATGAAAGGAATAGCAAAAGCGTATGCAGTGGGCTATCCATTTTGAGATTGTCTGTTTGGAAATTGGCTTCCCTTGAGCTCCTACCACACAGGCCACAAAGAGCTGTTTTGATTTTCTGAAAGGCTTTGTTCTGTCCAAATAATAACGCAGTTGTCTGTGGATGTCCAAGGAATGTAGTAATCTCTCCCCTTTGTTTTGAGGATTAGGATAAAAAGTAGGTAAATGTATGGCCTGATTTAAAGCTACCCTGGATACCACTTTAGGCATAAAGGACGGGTTGGTTTGTAAGGAAACTCTGTCCTGATGGAAGATGATAAAAGGTTGGACGGCCATGAGAGCCTGTAGCTCTGAAACTCTACGAGCTGAGGTGATAGCCAGAAGGAAAGCTGTTTTCCAGGACAAATATTGCAAATCTGATGAGGCAGCTGGCTCAAAGGGAGGCAAGGTCAGTTTTTCCAGAATGAAATTAAGATCCCAAGCAGGTATTGGTTGTTTTCTTGGAGGCCTTAAATTCTTAGCCCCTCTGAGGAACTGCCTTAGGAGAGGGTGAGAGAATAAAGGTGTATCAGTGTTGTATTCTGCAGAAATGGCTGATGCATGGATTTTGATGGAGGAGAAAGAAAGTCCACTGCTTAGCAGTTCAGCCAAATATTGTAGTATTTGAGGTAAATTCAGTTTTCCAGGATCCTGGCCCTTTTTCTCATTCCAGACACAAAAACGTTTCCATTTTGCGGAGTAAGCTTTTCTAGTTGATGGCCTTCTGGCCACCAAAATGACATACTGTACCTCCTTGGAGAGTAGGGCCTGTTGTGATGCTAAGGAATCTTCCATGCGGCTAGATTGAGTGTTTTTAGCTGGCTGTAAAGAGTTTTGAAACTGTGCTGAGTCAGAAGAGGCATTAGAGGCAGGGTCCATGGTGGGGAATGCGTCAGGCTCCTCAGGAGTGGGTACCAGTGTTGCCTTGGCCAGTCCGGAGCAATGAGGATCATCTTTGGTCTGTCTGCTTTGGTCTTTAATAGAACTTTGGGTAGCAGAGGAAGAGGAGGGAAGGCATAAACTGTCATTGTTGTTCAACTGAAGGAAAGAGCGTCCACTCTCCAGGCCTTTAGATGGAAGATCCTTGAGCAGAATTTTGACAATTGATGATTCTTGTGGGAGGCAAAGAGATCTATGTCTGGCCTTCCCCATTTTTGTATTATTTCTGTAAAAACTTTTGGATGCAATTTCCATTCGTGTGGATCTGTCATATTCCTGCTTAGGTTGTCTGCCAGCGTGTTTTCCTTGCCTGGCAAGTACTGTGCTTGTAGTTCCATCTGTAAGTCCATGGCAATGTTCCAAAGTGACATGGCCAGTCTGCATAGGGGATAAGAATGTGTTCTTCCCTGTTTGTTTATGTACCACATAACTGTGGTGTTGTCCGTTCTTATCAATAGTTGACCTGGTTGTAGAAGGTCCTTGAAAGCTATAATAGCATTTATTACTGCTAGCATTTCTTTTTGATTGATGTGAAGGTGCTTTTCTTTTTGGGACCATTTGCCTTGAATGCACCGGTCTGTCATGTGCGCCCCCCAGACGTAGTCCGAGGCGTCTGTTGTGATGACTTGATTTGCTTGAGGCTTGCTGAATGGAAGACCTGTGTTTGTTTGACATGCTTGAGCCCACCACAGAAATTCCTTTTGCAGACATGGAATTAGTGGTATTATTGTTTCCAAACTGTGGCTGTGTTGAGACCATATGTTTTTCAGGTACCATTGTAGTTTTCTCATATGCAGCTTTGCACATGGGATTAGTAAGATGCAAGATGCCATGAATCCCAGAGCCTGCAGGATTTTCCTTGCAGTCAGCCTGGTGCAATTTGCCAGTGTTCTGAAGTATTGAATTAGATGCCCCTGCTTCTCTGGCGTGAGGTAGGCCATCTGGGTGTTTGTGTTCAAATTGGCACCCAGTAAAATTATCTTCCGAGAGGGTATTAGCCTTGATTTCTCTTTGTTGACTGTGTATCCCAGAGAGTTTAATAACATTATTACATAAGCCAGATGTTTCAGAAGAATGTGCTTGCTGTCCGCTTGGATCAGGCAGTCGTCCAAATAAGGGTATATTTGTATCCCTTGAAGTCTGCAGTAGGCAATTACTGATACCAGGCATTTCATGAATACTCTGGGCACAGTAGATAAGCCAAAGGGCAATGCAGAGACTTGATAATGGGTTGAACCTGCAAGAAATCTGAGGTATCTTCTGCAATTTTGTCTGATTGGGACATTCAGGTATGTCTCCTTGAGGTCCAATGTTACCAGCCAAGACTCCTTGCCCAGCATGGGAAGAAGTTGCTGTAGAGTGAGCATCTTGAATTTTGGTACGAGTAGAAATGTGTTTAGGATGGATAGATCCAAAATAGGTCTCCAATCCTTTCCCTTCCTTGGCACCAGAAATAGCCTGGAATAAAAACCTTGACCTTGTTCGTGTGTAGGTACCTCTTGAATAGCTTTCATGTTTATGAGATCTGAAATTTGCCTTTGTGCCTCTGCCCTTTGATTGTGTGGCAGGTTTGGCATGCCTCTCATTTTTGGAAGGGTATGAAAATGGAATTTGTAGCCTCTGTTTATAATGTCCAGGATCCATTTGTCCTTTGTGACATGCCATTTTTTTGAAAATAGTGCCAGCTTTCCTCCTAAGGGGGCTGCCATTTGAGACCTGGTTGGCATGCAAAGGGGAAAGTCATTGGGTTTGCTTTTTGAAAGATTGTGAGTTGTCCTCATCACCTCTTTGTGTAGGAGCTTGCCATTGTCTGCCTTTATACGATCCTTGTGATTGTAGTCTGCCCCTCGGGCGCCTGTATCTGCTTCTTTGGGGTCTGTCTGTGGCAGGAAAGGACCAGTTTTTGGAAGGCCAATTTCTACTAAAACGTGGGGGTTGAACCTGCAGAAATTATTTCACAGTTTGCATTGATTTAGCCTTTTCCTCCATTTTCCGTAATGCTTCCTCAGCATTAGCCCCAAATAGTACATCCTTTTGAAGAGGGGCGACTAGTAATTTAGCTTTGACATGATCAGGCAAGGCTTGTTCCTTGAGCCAGGCATGCCTACGTATGACTGAGCCTGTAACAGCAGCTCTACATGAGGCCTCTAGAGCATCAAAACCACATTGTAAGGTATGTTTACCCACTTGTTCTGCACTATGCATCAAATCCTGCAACTCCTTTAAGTCTGGTTGTTCAGGTTGTGACATTTTACTTTTCAATTGTGATAACAAAAACTGTTGGTATTTTAGCATATGATGGATAAGGTAGCGGAGGTATATACCTTTTTCCCCCACCTTTCTAAGGATCTGGAATCTCTCTTGGAAGGCAGTGGATTTTTGGCAATGGAAGCCTTAACTCCCTTGGGCCCCTGTGAGATGGTTTCTAGGTCAGCAGCATGGCTTTTGTATAGAAATTGGTGTGAGTCAGGAACCCTGTAGTACCTGTCAGGCTTAACTGGAGCTGGAGGTAGAGAGTCCAGGTTAAGGCAGGCCTCCGAGTAAACATCATCTAGGATGTCCAAGACAGGAGGTATAGCCAGAGGCCTGTGCTGGGGTAACAAAAGAAATTCCCTGAGCCTTTTCTTGGAATCTGAATAATCCTGGCCTTCCCAGTGGAAGTGTTCCCTTAAGGTATGCAAAGTTTCCCCAAATGAGTAATCCTCAGGGGAGGGGATACAGAAGGAATAGACTCCTCCGCATCAGAGTCTTCAAAAGGGGAGTAAGACTGTTCCTGATCATCAGAGTGTTCTGAAATAATGGAGCCCTGATCAGACGAGGGGGAATCTTGCTCCACTCTGGGCCTTTTGTCCGGAGGGGGCTGAGAACCTCTGATTAGAGTAATTAAATCCTCAGCCATTTTAAGCATCTGTTTCTTAGGCATGGGGCCTGGAGATGGGCCCTGTGTAGCTGGTCTCAGAGTGCATAGATGCTTTAGACTTGGTGAAAGCCTTGATGGAGAAAGAAGAGGAAGGTCTGAAGACACCTTGAGTGGAGGTGGACCTGTCCACATTCTGTGTTTCAACGCCAAGAGTGGCTTCGGTATCTGTAGTCGGGGTGTGGGCCGAGGAGCCTGCGACCTCGGGTACAGGAGACACCGTGAAAGATGTGTCGTCGGTAATTAGGGGCTGCGTAGGCGCCTCGCTGAGAACCGGACCACGTGTAGTCGGCTTTGGCGTGGTGTCGGTAGAGGCCGCGGACCTCGATTGTCGGTCCTTGTCTTTGCATTTTTTAGACAAAACCAGAGTCGGAGTATCCGACGACATAGTATAGTTAAATGCTTTCCCAAAAAAAATGCTGGGCGAACTCCACCCGACGCTTAATAGTGAGTTTGTTGAATGTAGCACAAAAGTGACAGACCGAGACGTTGTGCTCTGGGCCTAAACAAGGAATATCCGACGACATAGTATAGTTAAATGCTTTCCCAAAAAAATGCTGGGCGAACTCCGCCCGACGCTTAATAGTGAGTTTGTTGAATGTAGCACAAAAGCGACAGACCGAGACGTCGTGCTCTGGGCCTAAACAAGGAATACAGAGGGAATGGAAATCCTTATGCGGTATTTGCTTCCCACAAGAAATACAATTATTAACTTTGTCTGACATCGGTCTGTGGCAAGAAAAGTTTCCCCAACGGGGTACTTAGCTTTTAAGAAGACTTCGGTTTCCAAATTTACGTAATCTCAGGAGCTGGCCGACCGGCACTTGCGAACTGCTTCTGCTTCGGGCACCGCGCGGCACGAAAGACTGAAGAAAATGGCGTCGGCTGGTTCCTTTATACCCCTGTCGCACTGACGTCAGGGAGGAGGCGACGACAACCGACGCCGGACCTAGACTTTGGAATTCGGCCGACCGAGGACCCGCCTGATGGCAGGAGAACCCATCTGTTATGACTGCAGCTGTATGCACGATGAACATCTGGCCTGGATGCAGTAGGTCTTTGAAGGTCATAAGAGCATTTTGCACGGCTAGTATCACCTTTTGGTTTATGTGTAGGTGCTTCTCTTTTTGGGACCATTTTCCCTGAATGCACTGATCTGCCATGTGTGCTCCCCAGGCATAGTCTGAGGCGTCTGTTGTGATGATTTGAGTTGCTTGAGGTACACAGAAAGGGAGACCTGTGTTTCTTTGGCATGCTTGAGCCCACCACAAAAAATCCTTTTGAAGGCATGGAATGAGTGGTATAATTGTTTCCAAGCTGTGGCTGTGTTGAGACCGTAAGTTTTTTAGGTACCATTAAAGTTTCCTCATATGCAGCTTTGCACATGGGATTAGCAGGATGCAAGATGCCATGAATCCCAGAGCCTGCAGGACTTTCCTTGCAGTTAGCCTGGTGAAAGTTGCCATTTTGCTGAAGTATTGAGACAGTTGCCCTTGTTTGTCTGGCGTGAGGTAGGCCATCTGGGTGGTTGTATTCAAGCTGGCACCCAGGAAAATTATCTGTTGAGAAGGTATTAGTTTTGATTTCTTTTTGTTCACTGTGCATCCCAGGAAGTTTAACAGTTTTATTACAAATGCCAGATGCTGCAATAGAATGTCCTTGTTGTCTGCTTGGATCAGGCAGTCGTCCAGATATGGGTATATTTGTATTCCTTGTAGTCTGCAGGAAGCAATTACTGATGCCAGGCATTTCGTAAACACTCTGGGGGCAGTAGATAAGCCAAAGGGCAATGCAGAGAATTGGTAATGGGTTGAACCTGCAAGAAATTGGAGGTATCTTCTGCAATCTTGTCTGATAGGGACATGCAGGTATGCCTCCTTGAGGTCCAATGTTACCAGCCAAGACTCCTTGCCCAGCATGGGAAGAAGCTGCTGTAATGTGGGCATCTTGAATTTTGGCACCTGTAGATATGTGTTTAGGATGGATAGGTCTAAGATAGGTCTCCAATCTTTGTCTTTCCTTGGTACCAGGAATAGTCTGGAATAAAAACCTTGACCTTGTTCTTTTGCAGGTACCTCTTGAATCGCTTTCATATCCATGAGAGCGGACATTTGTCTTTGTGCCTCTGCCCTTTGATTTTGTGGCAGGTTTGGCATGCCTCTTATTTTTGGAAGGGTGTGAAAGTGGAACCTGTAGCCTCTGTCTATAATGTCCAGAATCCATTTGTCTTTTGTAACAATATGCCAATTTTTTGAAAATAATGCCAGTTTTCCACCCAAAGGTGCTGCCATTAAAGCTTTGCTTGGCAGGTATAGGGGGAAGTCATTGTGTCTGTTTTCTAAATGACTGTGATCCATCTTCTCCACTTCTTGGGGTTGGTGCTTGCCACTGTCTTGCTCTGTAAGATCCTTGAGGTTGCCCTCTACCCCTTGGGCGTCTGTATCTGCCCCTTTGAGGTCTGTCCGTGGCTGGAAAGGACCAATTTTTTGAAGGCCAGTTTCTGCTGAAGCGTGGAGGTTGTACCTGCAGGAAATCTTTCACTGTTTGCATTGATTTCGCTTTTTCCTCCATTTTCTTTAGTACCTCCTCAGCTTTAACACCAAACAATACATCTTTTTGAAGTGGTGCATCTAATAATTTTGCTTTGACATGATCTGGTAAGGTTTGCTCTTTGAGTCAAGCATGTCTACGTATTACAGACCCCATAACAGCAGCTCTACATGAGGCCTCTAAAGCATCAAAACCACACTGCAAGGTATGTTTACCCACTTGCTCTGCACCATGCAACAAATCCTGCAACTCTTTCAAATCTGGTTCTGTTTGTGTCATTTTGCTTTTTAACTGAGATAACAAAAACTGTTGGTACTTTAACATATGGAATTGAAAGTTTAATGCCCTCATGGTTAAAGTGGCAGAGGTATACACCTTTTCCCCCCACCTTTCTAATGCTCTGGAATCTCTCTCTGAAGGTAAAGGGTTTTTAGCAGTGGAGGCCTTAATTCCCTTGGGACCCTGTGAAATAGTTTCTGGGTCAGCAGTATGGCTTTTATAAAGGAACTGGTGAGAATCAGGAACCCGGTAATACCTGTCTGGTTTAACAGGGGCTGGAGGTAAAGAATCTGGATTAAGGCTGGCTTCTGTGTACACATCATCCAAAATATCTAAAACAGGAGGGATAGCCAGGGGCCTATGCTGGGGGAGCAGTAGAAATTCCCTGAGCATTTTCTTGGAATCTGAGTAATCTTGGCCTTCCCAGTGAAAGTGTTCCCTCAATGTATGCAGGGTTTCCCCAAAAGAGTAGTCCTCAGGGGGGGGAGACCGAGGGACTAAACTCCTCAGCATCAGAGTCTTCGAAAGGGGAATAGGCGTAATCCTGGTCCTCAGAGTGTTCTGAGGTAATAGAAGCCTGGTCTGAGGAAGGGTAGTCTTCCTCTAGTCTGGGTCTTTTGTCAGAGGGGGGTTGAGAACCCCTGATGAGAGTAATCAAATCCTCAGCCATTTTAAGCATCTGCTTTTTAGGCATGGGGCCTTGAGAAGAGGTCTGAGGACCCTGTTTTTTAGTTTTCATGGCTGCTTTAGATTTACTGAAGGATTTAATAGAGAAGGTGGAAGGCCTGAAGACGCTTTCAGAAATGGCAGGCCTGACTAAATTTTGAGTTTCCCCGCCAAGAGTGGCGTCGGTATCTGCAGTAGGAATGGAGACCGAGAAGCCTGTGACCTCGGGTACTGAAGTCACCAGTAATGTAGTTTCATCGTTACTCAGGGGCTGCGTAGGCGCCTCGCTGAGAACCGGTAGTCGGCCTAAGCGTAGTCTCAGTACTCGGTGCGGACCTCGGATGTCGGTCCTTATCTTTGCGTCTTTTGCTCAAAACTGGTGTCTGTGTATCCGACGACATGATATAATTAAATTTTTTGCCAAAATAATGAAGGGCGAACTCCGCCCGGCGCTTAATAGTGCGCTTGTTGAATCTAGCACAAAAACGGCAGGCCGAGACATCGTGGTCTGGGCCTAAGCAAGGTATACAGAAAGAGTGGAAATCCTTATGCGGTATTTGCTTCCCACAAGAAATGCAATTATTAACTTTGTCTGACATCGGTCTGAGGCAAGAAAAGTTTCCCCAATGGGGTACTTAGCTTTAAAGAAGACTTCGGCTGAAATACTTTCGTAAATTTCAGGAGCTGGCCGACCGGCACTTATGAACTGCTTCTGCTTCGGGCACCATGTGGCAAGAAAGACTGAAGAAAATGGTGTCGGCTGCCTCTTATATACCCCTGCCGCGCTGACGTCAGGGAAGAAGCGACGACAACCGACGCCGGACCTAGACTTTGGAATTCGGCCGACCGAGGACCCGCCTGACGGCAGGATAACCCATCTGTAATGACTGCAGCTGTATGCACGATGAACATCGGACCCAGTGACAGCTGCTCTGCAGGAGGCCTCCAAAGAATCAAACCCACATTGTAAGGTATGTTTGCCCACCTGCTCAGTGGCGTGCAACAGATCCTGTACTTCTTTCAATTCAGATTGTTGAGGGAGAGTGGTTATTCTTTGCTTTAACTGAGAGATTAGGAATTACTGATACTTAAAGCATGTGGAATTGACAATTCTGTGCCCTTATAGCTAGTGTGGCTGAGGTGTAAACCTTTTTCCCCCACCTGGTCCAGTGCTCTAGAATCCCTCTCAGAAGGTACTGGGTTTTTAGCCATAGAAGCCTTAGCCCCCTTGGGACCCTGGGAGATAGTCTCTGGGTCAGCTACAGGGCTTTTGTAAAGAAATTTGTGTGAATCAGGCACTCTAAAGTATCTGTCAGGCTTAGCCGGAGCAGGAGGAAGAGTGTCTGGGTTCAAACTGGATTCTAAATAGCCATCATCCACAATGTCCAAAACTGAAGGGATGGCAAGTGGTCTGTGTTGGGGGAGTAAAAGAAACTCTCTGAGCCTTTTCTTGGAGTCAGAGTAGTCCAGACCCTCCCAGTGAAAATGTTCCCTCAGTGTGTAAAGTTTCCCCAAAGGAGTAGTCTTCAGGAGGAGAAGCTGAGGGAATAGAGTCCTCAGCATCAGAATCTTCATAAGGAGAGAAGGAGTACTCTTGGTCCTCAGAGGAGTCTGAAGAAATGGACACTTGTTCAGAGGATGCATAATCTTCCTCTTGTCTAGGCCTTTTATCAGGAGGGGGCTGGGAACCCCTGATTAAAGACATCAAATCTTCAGCCATTTTGAACATCTGTTTCTTAGGCATGGGGCCTTTAACAGGAGACTGAAGTGCAGTCCTTTTAGATTTAGTAGGAGTCTTCGACTTAGAAAACGTTTTAATGGTGAGAGTCGGTCTGAAAACGCCTTCAAAAACCGATGGCGTTTCTGTAGCACTGACGTCTTTTGTAGCAATGTCGTTGGAAGGGCCTGAACTAAATGGCTGCGTCGGCCTGGTGCATTCCGGCAAAAATTCCGTAGCAGTCTCGGGTTCCAGATCTGCGGTAGTCAGGAGCTGCGTCGGAGCCTCACTGAGGACCGGAGAACCGGAGACTGGGTCAGCCGAGGCCTCGGAATCTGGCTTAGGCCTGGGCTGTCTGCCCTTATCCTTGCGTTTTTTGTGCACGCCGGTAGTCGGTTGCTCCGACAGCATGGTGTAGGTAAATTTCCTACCGCAGTGTCGTGCGAAATCAAAGCGTCTTTTAATAGTACGCTTATTAAACCTAGCACAAAACTGACAAGTAGTGACGTTGTGGTCTGGGCCTAGGCAAGGTACACAATAAGAATTAAAATCCTTATGAGGTATTTGCTTCCCACAAGAAATACAATTGCTAACTTTTTCTGACATCGGTCTGAGGCAAGAAAAGTTTCCCCAACGGGGTACTTAGCTTTATAGAAGACTTCGGTCTGAAATTCGAATTCGAAAATCTCAGGAGTCGGCCGACTGGCACTTGTGAACTTGCTTCTGCTTCAGGCACCGCACGGCAAGAAAGACGGAAGAAAATGAAGTCGGTTGCACTATATATACCCCTGGCGCACCGACGTCAGGGAAGAGGCGACAGCAACCGAAGCTGGACCAAGACTTTGGAATTCCGGCCGACTGCGGAACCGCCTGACGACAGGATAACCCAAGTGTGATGACTGCAGCAGGGTAACACGAACATCTAAGGTAGCAGATGTGTAAACCTTTTTTCCCCATCTATCCAGTGCCCTAAAATTCCTGTCAGAGGGGGTAGGGTTTTTTGCAGCAGAAGCCTTAACTCCTTTGGGACCCTGTGAAATAGTTTCTGGGTCTGCAGCAGGTTTATAAAAAGGAATTTATGAGAGTCAGGAACCCTGTAATATCTGTCAGGCTTAACAGGAGCTGGAGGTAAAGAGTCCGGGGTCAGACTAGACTCCGAAAACACATCTACAATGTCTAACACAGGTGGAATGGCTAGAGACATGTTTTGAGGTAGTAAAAGGAAATCCCTGAGCCTCTTTTTAGATTCTGAAAAATCTTGGCTCTCCCAGTGGAAATGCTCCCTCATGGTATGCAAGGTTTCCCCAAAAGAATAGTCCTCTGGTGGAGAAGCTGAAGGTATAGATTCTTCAGCATCAGAACCTCATAGAGGGAAGAGAATATTCCTGATCAGAAGAGGAATCAGAAGAAATAGAAACCTGATCTGAAGATTCATAGTCAGTCTCTTGCCTAGGCCTCTTATCAGGAGGGGGATGGGAACCCCTGATCAAGGTAATCAAGTCTTCGGCCATTTTGAGCATCTGTTTTTTAGCCATAGAGGCCAGCCCACGTGGCTCTTGAGTTTGTTTCTTTGCTTTAGAAGGTGCTTTAGTCTTTGCCTTTGAAGCTGAAGTCGGTTTAATGTAAAGATGTTTAGGTCTGAATACACCCTCAGAAGCCGGTGCCTGCTCAGTGGCTCTAGACCCATCTGAGGGAATAGTGTCCGAGGCTCCAATACCTTGAGTTTCCAGCAGCATAGCCGACTCCACGTGGGAGTTGGTAGCAGCCTGTGACTCTAAAGTAGCGGGCGTCAGGGTCTGTGAAAGCACCTCACTGAGAACCGGCAAACCGGCGACTGGCTTAGGAGAAGCTTCGTCGTCGGTTTTGGACCTCGGTTGTTTAGCTCCCGCCTTTTCTTTGCATTTTTTGTGAACTCTGGTAGTCGGACGGCTATCCGACATTTCTGGAAAATTAAACCGGCGTCCAAAATAGTTTAAAGCAAAATCATACCGATGCTTAATAGTGTGTTAGTTAAATCTAGCACAAAACCGACAACCAGAAACGTTGTGATCAGGGCCTAGGCAAGAAATACAGTAAGAATGAAAGTCCTTATGAGGTATTTGCTTTCCACAAGAAATACAATTATTAACTTTTTCTGACACCGGTCTGGAGCAAGAAAAAAAAGTTTCCCCAACGGAGTACTTAGCTTTATTGAAGACTTTGGGTCTGAAACTCGAACATGAAAATTTCAGGAGTCGGCCGACCGGCACTTGTGAACTGCTTCTGCTTCGGGCACCGTGCGGCAAGAGACTGAAGAAAATGGCGTCGGCTGCTTCTTTTATACCCCTGACGACCTGACGTCAGGGAAGGGGCGACAGCAGTCGACGCATGACCCAAGACTTTGGAATTCAGACCGACTGAGGGCAACATGCCAGCAGGATTACCCAAATGTAATGACTGCAACAGTGAAACACGAAAAACATCACCTGGTAGAAGCAGAGGACAAAGTTTTTCGGGCTAGGAAGACTGCTGTAATTTCCCTCACATTGATGTGATGTGTTTTGCTTTCAAGGAAGGGTGAGGGGTTGCATGCACCTTGTAAGATGCCATGGTGGCTCCCCACCCTGAATCTGAGGCATCAGTATGCATTACCTGGTTTGGGGGGGGGGGCTGGAGGTTTAGCTGGACTTGTTGGATCCACCACCTGATTTCTGCCTTTAGGCATGGAAGGAGGGGGATTTCTTGCTCCATGTGATTCTGGTGCTGGGACCAAATGTTTTTCAGGTACCACTGTAGCTTGTGCATATGCATTCTGGCTAGTGGGAGCATAGGAATGGTGGCTGCCACTAAGCCCAGGGCTAATTGCCTTGCAGTTATTACCTGTGCTTGTAGCAGTGCCTTGAAGTGGGAGGTCAGGGAGTTGACCCCATCTTGTGGAAGAAAAGCCTTCATTTTGTCTGTACGGATTCTGCACCCCAGGAAAATTGTCTTGTTCTGGGTGTAAGGAAGACTTTGGAAGGTTGATGGTGAACCCTAGATTTTGAAGGGTCATGGTGAAGTGCAGATGAGCTGAAAGGGTATCTTTGCTTTCTGCAAGGATCAAGATGTCATCTAGGAGTAAATATGGATTCCCTGTGTTCCACAAAAGGCAATGACAAGGGCCAGGCATTTTGTGAACACTCGGGGGGGGGGGGGGGCTAGGGCAGTGGACAAACTAAAGGGCAAAGCAGTAAATTGGAAATGAGAAGAGGGCCCACAGAAATGCAGAAATCTTCTGTGGGAAGGTCTGATGGGGATGTGGAAGTAGGCCTCTTTCAGGTCCAAGGTGGCCATGAAGACCTTGGTTGGGATGAATGGTAGTAAAGTTGGGAGAGAGAGCATTTTGAAGGTGGTAGCAAAGTTGGAAGAGAGAGCATTGTGAAGGTAGGCACTTCTGGGTAATGATTTAAGAAGTCTAGGTCTGAGATGGGTCTCCAAGGTCCGTCTTTCTTGGGGACCAGGAAGAGACGGGAGTAGAAACCTTTTCCTTCTTGCCCTGAGGGGACTGGTTCTATGGTATTCAGCTTCAGAATGTCGGTCAAAACCTATGGAAGGAGATGCTGTTGGTTTTTGGGGAGGAATGCAATGCCTCTTATGGGAGGTTTTACCCTCCAGGAGAGGAAGTATCCTTTTTGTATTATGATCAGTACCCATTTGTCCGAGTTTATGGTTTCCCAGAAGGGGAGGCAGTGGGAAAGGCGGACTGAGAGTGGCAGGGGGGCAAGGCAGTCACTCATTGTTGGAGCCTCCTCTGTCTTGAAAAGGCGGTCTAGGCTGATGATGTGGGGCAGCTTGGTCTTGCACCTCTTCTAGATCTGGAAGAGGAAGCACCAGCCTGGACTGGATTTAGTCAAACAAAGGTGGCTTTTGCTGGATAGTTCCTATAGTATTTGGGAATAAGGGACACCAATAAATGCTTTATGCCCTGCAATTCTTTGCTTTTTTCTTGCAGATTCTTAAAATAATCTGCAGATTGTTTTCCAAAAAGTAAATTGTGGTCCAGGGGAGCATCTAAGATCTCAGACAAAGTCTTCTGGAAGGTTTCGAAGTCTAAGCCGGAGTATCTCCTGAGAACTGAAGCAGATGTTGCAGAGCGAGCAGAGGCTTCTGCAGCATCATAGCTGCATCTGACAAGAGTGCCTGGCTACTTGTGTAGCCAGAGATAGTTTGGAAGAGATGTCAGCTTTAGTGGGGCAGTCTGGCATGGTGGCCAACAGGGAAGAGGCTTGAGAAACCAGGTCCAAAGCATATTTATTTAGGTCGTACGCGTCTGATAGTTAATGCCTCTACAGGCCAAAATGGAGGAGGTGTAGACCTTCTTACCTATCCTATCCATAGATTTGCTGTCTTTATCTGTGGGTAGGAGTGAAGGGGACAGGAGTCTGGATTGCTGGTCAGGGTAGGTGGCAATCACAGCTGGGTCTGCCAAGGATGGTTTGATTAAGAAATTTTGTTCATCAGGCACCTTGTAAAAGCGATCTGGTCGCTTGGTGGCAGGTGGCTGTGAATCTGGAGTCTTAGATGCAGAGTTAAAGGCATCCAGGTAAGCAGGTAAGACAGGGGAAATGGCAGAAGGGGAGGGCGAGTCTATCTGAAGGAGCTCAAAATACCTCTTTTGGGTATCAGGCATTTGTGAGGTATCCCATTTAAAGTAATCTTTCATTTTGGTGATAGTCTCACCAAATGTAATATCCTCAAGGGGGGTGGATCTCCCTCTATTGATTCTTCATTGGGGAATAGTACTCCTGGGGTAAAGCAATTTGGGAGGAGTAAGAAATGGAATCCTCTGAGGAGAATTAAGTATCATGTTCTTCTTCCCTGTCAAGGGGGAAGGGAAGAGGCTAAAGCATGCCTAGGGCTGAGTAAAGGTAGAGCAGTGGGGGATGAGGCTGAAGGCCTAAGGGCCATAAAGGCCTGCACCAGGGAAGAAGTGAAGGACTGCCAGTCAGGCAGGCCTTCTTTAGTGGAAGTAGTATGCTTGGTTTTCTGTTTCTTTTTTGCTGGGGTAGACCGAGTAAGCCTGGAGTCCAATCTGATGGGAACAGTGTCCTAAGGCAGGATCCCGGTCAGATAATTCTGGTTCCCTCTTGACCTCAGCGGTAGTTGGGGTCTGGGTAGGCTCCAGGGACGTGCCTGTTGGCTGATCAATGGCCTCCACTAGGGTAGTCACTGAAGTTGACAGATCCGCCGGGCATCCCTCAGCTCCTAAATCGCAGGTGGCGAGGCGTCCTGTAACAGAACGGCAGAAGACAACGACCTTGGAAACTTGGCCTTACACGGAGGTTCTGATGAAGCCTCCAAGGCGGGATCCATCTGTAGGGCTAACTGCTTAAGGCACTGGTTTTCTAAGTAAAGGTTTAGTGTGGCCAGACAGCTGTGTAGGGTCTTCAGTACAAAGGATTGGCCGATGGAGCAAACGGTATGGTCGTGCTCCCGGCCTAAGCAAAAAAAAACACACCTATCATGGGAGTCTTTATCTGGCGCCCGCATTGGCATTTACCCTTTTTTGCTGACATCGGCTATCAATTGCTACAACAACCAAGCTTTAGCAATAACAACCAGACAAGAAGAAAACTTCCCAACGGGATACTTAGCTTTTTAAGGCGTTTGATGTGAAGGAGCGAACACATGATGAGTCAGTCGTCTGTGGCTGAAAAGTTCTGAGGATTGTGAGTGCAGACGTCACATTTAAAGCCCCTTGTTTATAGCCCTACATGTGACGTCCCATGCAGCTGCAACAGCCAAGCTGAAGCTTTTGTATAGGAGCCGACATACGAGTTGCCTGAGGTCAGGAAATCCCACAACAAGAATACTGCAACCTAAGAATAGAAGGACATCGGGGGATATATGTACGTCTCCAAATGTGCAACAAAATCTAGAAAATTTCAGATCTTTGCCTGGAAATGCTTACATCAGTATTTTTATACTCCAAGCAGACTTCAAAGATTTTTTCCACAGGTAGACAGCAAATGTTGGAGGTGTGATGAAGCAGAAAGAGGTAACTGGGAACTTTATTTTCTGGGAGTGTAAGGAGTTGATCGACGTTAAAGATTCCTTGCGGAGTGCAGAATGGAAAAAATGGAAATCAAAGTCTAAACCAACTTTACTAGAAGTACTGAAGATAGTAACAGAGTTAAAACAACTGGAACTGGGATCTTTAGAAAAGGGTAGGAGCAAATTACATAGGAAAAAATGGGAACTCTGGGATCAATAGATAAAGAGGAAGAATGAGGTTTAAAAGAAGGCATAATTTGAATGAGCTGTACAATAGTTGACTAACAATGAGCTACAGCTGTGTCGGCACAGTTTGGGATGTATAATGTTTGGAACAGAGATTGTGTTGCTATGGTTTATTGTCATTTATATTAATATAACATGGCCCACATCATATATAATTTAATAAAGATGTTTCTTGTCTTAAAAATCTCTTTAAGCTTTTTTTTTTTTTTATCAGTGAAACTTTTTCCAAGAATATGCCAGAGTGACAGAAAAAAGCCTAGGAACTGACTAAAAAAATCGGAAGAAAGTAACTTTTGAACAAGAGACAGGCATTGGGAGAATGAGATGATCAGGAAAAGCAGCAACAACTGAAATTAAGTGGGAGAACTGACTGATCCCAGCACATGTAGTTTAGACATGTGAGCTGTGGTTCTGCAAGAAAAAGTGGATGAAAAACACTGGGAGACTGTTTACATTAAACTGGTGGATTAACTGTAAAGCATACACCCCCACTTTATGACTCTGAATATACTGAAGTGAGTTTAAGTAAAACAGTTTTGGTTCATATTAATGTTTGTATAAATGTCTTTGTTGTAAATTGCATGTCTTATAAAGTAGTTCTATACATTATGCAGTCAGATGTATTTTAAATGTGGGGTATCATTAAATGAACATGCTAGTGATATTACAGGAAAAAATGTACGTTTTATTAGTTAAAATGTGTTTAGGCTTTACACTGCAACAAGATAAGGAAAGGCAAGAAATAAACAATTTATAGTTAACACTGTAATCATGGGTGGCAGCTGAGCAGACGTAAAAATTATATCGATCACATTATATATGTTAAATTGAAATATAGTTTTCTCTATTTTTATAGAGATGTCTAGACTAATATCCTAAGTTTAATCTGTAGACAAGAGTTTTATTAAGCAAACAGACTTGACAAACAGAAAATAATGAAAAGCATTAAAAAAAAAAAAAAGAAGAAGTTATGTACTCACCATAACGTTCCATCTGAATAGCTGTACTTCATTTGTCTTCAACCTGTGGGTTACGGATCTGTATCTGATCCGAACCAGCAACTTTTACTAGCATCAGCTCCAAACTCCTCCCCTTACTCATAATACACCTCCACTGCCTTCCATCCCCAGATAGAGTTTGCTGAACTTATACGGAGAACCCGACCTGAACAATTTACTTGTGACCTATACTGCAGCCCGTAGGCTGATCATATGCCAAGGTCCGGGGAAAGGAGGGAGGGAAGGTTGAAGACAAATGAAGTACAACTACTCAGATGGAATGTTATGGTGAGTACATAACTTCTTTATCTGAAGTAGTTTACTTACTTCATTTGGTCTTCAACTTGTGGGACAGAGTCCCCAGCAACTAAAACTCCTGGAAGGATATTCCAGAGCACCAAAGAACCAAAGGATGGTCTCTTTCTGGAAGTCAAATCCAATTTGTAATGAGAAATAAACGTATGAGATGAGGACCAAGTAGCTGCAGAACAAATATCGTCCAAAGACACACTAGACCAAAAAGCGGCATATGTAGCCATGGACCTAGTCTAATGAGCTTTCCACCTGACCTGGAGGAGATATACCTCTGTCCTTGTAGACCCTGCAGGATGCATGAAGAAATCCATCTAGCTATAGTGACCTTGGAGACCGGTTTCCCCAAAAAGGGTTTACAAACAATTGATCAGATTTACAGAAATTTTTTGTCCTGTGTAAATAGAATCCTAACTGTATGAAAATCCAACATGTGGAATTTGTATTCCATCAATAGTAAAATTAGGACAAAACACAGGCACGTTGATGGTCTGATTGACATTTACTAGTGATGCCACCTTAGGAAGAAAAGATGGATTGGTTCAAAGGGAAACCCTATCTTTATGAAAAATCATGTAAGGAATTTTAATGGATAAGGCCTGTAATTCCGAAACCCTTTTTGCAGAGGTAATAGCCACCAGAAAAGCTGTTCTCCAAGATAAAAATTTCAGATCTGCAGTTGCAGCAGGCTCAAAAGGCGGAGCGACCAAAGCTTGAAGAACCATCGTAAGGTTGCATGGGGGAACAGGATCTTTGACCACGGGGAGTAACAAAAAGGTGCCTTTGATAAAGGCTTTACAGTCTGGAAGAGGCTAAAGAGGCAGAATTCTCACCCACATGAAAATGAAATGGCAGCCAACTGAACTTTGACAGTAGGAGAACTAGCTCAGTGTTGAAAAATATCAGCTAGGAAATCAAAAATGGCAGAAATAGGAGCAGTGAAAGGGTCTAAACTTCTTTGAGAGGCCCAAAAGGAAAAACGTTTCCACTTGCTGCGATAAACCTTCCTGGTTGAAGACTTATGAGCAGCCACCAAAATAGATCTAACAGAGGAGGATAGTCCAGGAGTCCTAGCAATCATGGGAACTGGAGCAGCCAAGCTGTGAGCTTCAGGCTGTCCAGATTTGGATGAGGCACCCTCGAAGGGTGGGAAATTAAATCCTGAATGGGATCTAGGATCCAAGGTGGAGCCAGAAGGTGAGACCAAAGGAAGGGAAACCATACCTGACGAGGCCAGAATGGGGCCAATGAGGATCACTTTGCTCCCCAGTCAACGAGCTTTCTGTAGAAACCTCTGAATGAGAGGTACTGGCGGGTAAGCATATAGAGGACTGGGAGGCCAAGCATGAACTAGGAGCGTCTCTGGGGGACTCCCCTGGCAGGGGGTTTAGAGCAAAAAACTTGCTGCACTTTGCGTTGGAAGGAGATGTGAAGAGATTGCAGCAAGGTTGACCCCCACTCGCTGAAGATCTGTTCCGCTACTGACAGATTCAGACCACTTGTTAGGCATCAGAATGGTCCGACAGCCTGTCCACTAGATGTTGGACCGTCCCGGAATGTGTGCTGCGATGAGAAAGTGACCGGTGGAGATCACCCATTCCCACACTCATGGCCTCGTGACAAAGGGGATAAGATCTGGTCCCTTCCTGTTTGCTGATATACAAGACCACTAACATGTCTGACTAAAGCAATGGCCCCCAGAGGAAGAAAAGCATGATGGGCCTGCAATGCTAGAAGGACTGCCCTCTTCTCTAGGACATTTATAAGCAAGCTGGTGTCTACGGGGGACCACAGGCCTTGGACTGCCCTACCTGAACAATGCCCCCCCACCAGAGTTGGGACACATTCGTGGTCACTGTGGTTTGGGCCGGGGCTGGAAAAAAGGGTCGTCCCACCAAAATGTCCAGACAGCTCACCCACCATATGAGGGAAGACCGACAGACTCGACTGAGTTGAATTGGATATGTCAATGGCAATTCCAACAAGTCCACTGTAGAATTCTCCCGTGTAACCGAGCACAAGGGAGAAGAGTTATGGTCGCCATCGAGCCTAGGGCCCTCAACACTGATTCGGCCATTGGAAGATGAGAACAGTAGATCAGGGAGACATGCATCCTCAGGTTTTGAACTACGAGGTCAGGAATATTTTGCACTGAAGAGTGTCTATCCTGGCACCAATGTATTCTATCACCTACACAGGATCTAGGAGAGATTTGGATGTGTTGATTGTGATCGCCAAACGCAGGGCAAGAGTCAGGAAATAATCCTTGGTTTTGGAAAGTAGATGCCTGGTTGGAGAAGTGAGGAACCAATCATCCTGGTATGGATAGACCTGAATCAGCTGAAGCCTCAGGTGAGCCGCTACCACTGCCATCACTTTGGTAAACACCCTGGGGGCTGTGGTGAGACCAAAGTGTAGGGCTCGAAATTGGTAATGACAGACTCCTAGCCGGAAGCGGAGGAACCTCCTGGAGCTTCTGTGCATTTTTATTTGACAGTAAGCATTCTGGAGGTCTAACTAGCACATCCAGTCGCTCTCTTGCAAGTACGGCATGGACTGTAATGTGACCATCCTGAACTTCTCTTTGGCAACGGACAGGTTCAGGGTAGAGAAGTCCAGAATGGGCCTCAAGTCCTTCATTTTTTTTTGGCACCAAAAAGAACCTGGAGTAGAAGCCTGATCCGGACTGATCTGGGGGGACGGTTTCGATGGTTTGTTTTTCTAGCAGCTTGGAAATTTCCTGTGCTGCTGCCTCCCTTTGCGTGGGTGGTATGTCTGGGAGGTGTCTGGGAGATATGGGGGAACGCACGAAGGAGCTAGAGTATCCTTTGGATATGATTTGAAACACACAGCAGTCTGTTATGGACTCCCATGCTACTGGATGCAAGGACAATCGTCCCGACTGCTTCCAGAGTAGAGCAGTCGGGCAACCCCTCAGGGTTGCTGCCCAGGTCGGCCCGAGAAAGGTTCTCAAGACCCAAAGTTCCACGGATCCCCTCTGCCTCTGGGCTGGCGTCCATTCCGTCCCCCTCTGCCTCTGAGGGAAGAAGAGCCTTGAGTGCCCTGGGAATACTGTGACTTCCGGAACCACATCTTCTTTTGCCCTCTCTGGTTTCGGGAAAAGGACCTTTGAGGGCTAGAGAAGCGGATCCTGACGGCAGACAGGGTCTTCCTGTCCTCACTCTGGACTAATGCCTCCTTGACAGTCTTACCGAAGAGTGTAGAGCCGTCATATGGGGCATTAGCAAAAGATTCCCTGAAGGGTTCAGAAAATTGACATAACTTGAGCCAAGTGTTACGCCTCATAGGCACGCTGGACCCAGCCACCCTAGCCACTCCTTCCATAGCATGGGAGAGGAGTCGCATGGACATGTTAGATACTGCTTTTAAAGTGGCCATCCTCGCAGAGAACAAAGCCTTGTCCTTTTGCAATATGGACTTGGGGGGGGACTCCTCCAGCTCCTTTACCAGGTCGCGTTGGAGTCTGGTGACATGGGCCAAGTAGTTCAGTGCTCTAATCGAAAAGGTAGTTGAAGCGTACACCCACTTCCCTAGGCGGTCCATCATCCGTGACTTTTGGTCAGGCGGGTGGACTGAGGAACTCTCCTGGGCAAGTTCTTTCTTAGTGGCTGTTGCTACCACTATGGCATCCACGGGAGAGCGCCTATTCCAAGATGGCCTATTTATGGGGGGGCTTAGGATTATGTCAGGTCACTTTGGGATAGGTTCCATGGTATCCAGTTCCTTCCATGCCCGCGAAGTGACCAGATCCACCAAAGGATCCACGGGAGGGGACACCCAAGAAGTAGATGGGCCCGTGCCGAAAGCCTCCAGGAACACAGACTCATTAGGTTTGGGGGCAGACCAACCTCCCCGCTGGCACAGGATCTCCATGATGTCTCCAAAGGAGACATCCTTGGGAGGTAACCTTGGGGAACCCTCTCCATCATGCAAGTCAGTGTCCTCGGTGAGTCCAAGTGCCTCCTCTTGCACGCATGCTTGCGAGGCACATCTCCGGTGGGGCTCTCCAAGGGGCACTCGCAAGCCATTTGTTCCTTGGGGGAAACCGTCTGGGGCTCAGGGCCGAGGGGGTCTGGTAGGAGTCTGAGGGGGTGGGGTCAGGGGTCTGGTAGGAGTCTGAGGGGGCAGTCAGGGGTCTCGATCTGACTGATAACCCCTTTCTACCACAAACGCCGAAGGAGAGCGAACCTCCTGAGAAATCAATAAGGTCGGTCTCCCCGGGTCCGACACGAGAATCTGAGCTGGGCCCGAGGTGGACAGAGCTCTGAGGGAGGGAACCTGGCCTGACAAAATTGGAGCCGATGAAAAATGGTTCCACTTCCTCGGATCAGACACCCAAGCTCCGGCTTAGAGAGCAGCTCGGATCAAAGCTGGTCTGATCCAAAACGCTCCAGGCAGCTGTCGGCGTCAAGGAAGCAGGTACCATCGGCGCAGACCCCCTGACCAAAGCCAACCTCGGATCCGAGTACTCCGAACCTGAAGGTCGGATCAGAGAAGGAGAAATGGATTGAAAGAAAGGAAGCAAGCTCCTCCGTCCAGAGGAAGGGGGGGCTGGGCAAGACCCCCATCTGGATCTGTGTACGGATAAATCGCCTCATCTTATCCAGATCCATATCTGACAAGGAGAGGGTGGACTGTGACGAAGCCATGGATTGCGACCTGGTGGGGTCGGGGCACCGAGGGCCAAGAGGCTGGACGTGTCTCATCCGGCTCCAGGGAGAACCTTGGAAATCGGAGCCAAGGGTAGTCACGAATCCGTGCAGTCTTACTCAGAGAAGCGAGGTCTGGGGACCTCTTCCTCTTTTCCCTAGTCTTTGACTCTTTGCCTCTTTTCTGCTCCGCTACCACAAGCTTTGGTACAGGAGATTGAGTTCTAACCTGGGAGGGAGGAGAAGCCAGAGGAAGAGAGGCGGCCATAGCAGCCACTGTGACTGAAGCCAGAGACGAGGAAACAGTCGGAAGGAGGAAGACTACCTTTGCGGGCCAACTTGGCCTTCCTACCTTTAGGGTGCGGGGGTTGAAGCACGCACAAATACTACAATTCACACTCAGGTGGGGCATGCCCAAGCACAAAACACAGAGTGTGGCCATCCGCTGGTGATAACTTATAGCCCCACTCTGTGCAACGCTTGAAAACCAGCTTTTCAGCCATACTCTATTTTAGAAAGCTAACCTCAATAAAAAGCAGGTTCTTTCTAAACACACACACACTTGTTTACAGAAACACTGAGGGGGGAGGGGAAGGTACTACCTACACCACAGAACAAACTACTCGACGTACCTAAAAACACTAACACTCGATGCATTAAGTGAGGGGAGGAGAAAAGGGACCTATACTAACAGAGAAATTTAGAAAAAAAAATTTACTCATGAAGGTTTTAAACCCACTGACTAGTTGGAGCTCAGAAGACACTATGCTGAAGCAATTCGCGGCAAAGAGATCTGGGGATGGAAGGCAGTGGAGGTGTATCATGGGTAAGAGCTCAGAGCTGATGCTAGTAAAAGTTGCTTGCTCGGATCCGATACGGATCCGTAACCCACAGGTTGAAGACCAGATGAAGTAAACTACTTCAGATCAATAGTTCTTTCTTGCTTATGCAAGGTTACCAGCTTTTTGTTGTTTTTCATTGGCATCTGCTTTTGGCTGGAGATGAGCAGCTTGCAAATGCAGGCAATTAATCACAAGAGGTTTACAGAGTCTGCTCGGAGTGAAATCTACAAGGTACAGTATAATTAACTTTTACATAATCCCTGTGAATAAAATGAGCTGCCTTTGATTGAATTTGCCAGCCCAAAAAAAGCAATGCAAATTATAAAAAACATAGTTGTAAGCAACCTGAGAGCAGAAGACTTAAACAGTGGTAACCTGCATTGAAAACAAAAGAGGCAGAAAATGACAATACCTGCTGCTGGAGCAAGGTCAACTTGATCTATTTCAGAATAAAATTATATTGCAGACAAGCTATACTGCCACAAAAAAGGAGGGGGAAGGTGGAGGGGATGCTGAGGAAAGGCGCAAACAGACAACACATATATCGTTATGGTGAGAACATATCTTTACCTAATGCTGTCTTTTCAGTCTATTCCTAAATGGGTGGGAGAGAGTCACTAACTAAGAAATAAGAACCAGAACATCGGATTGGATTACAAGTACATCAAGAATTAGCATAGAAGCTCCCATTGGTTGTGGGGGATGACTAAGTAAGCAGCATGAATATAAATAGAAGTAGCTACAAATGTTAAGCAGATCTGAAGAAGGTTGATAAACCGAAAGCGCTCATCTCACTTTTTTGCATTAGATTGTAGCTTTTATTTTGTTTTAAAACATTTTAATAAAAGTTCTTTTAAAGAAGAAACAAGGAGAAGCGTCTTAACAAGAATTTTAACAGCAGTAGCCAAGGAGGAAAGCACCATTCTTTGAAAACATATTTGCAGCATTTCTTGGGTTTTCTGTAAGCGTTTGCTCACTTCTCTTTCTACTATTTTAACCTTTTGTTGACAGCAACGCACTTGGCGCATGAAAAATTTGAATATGGAAAGTGAACAGAAAGCAAATCAGATGGTTATGAAAAAGAATGCAGCCACCTTACATATAAACAACTGCAATCCATTGATCGATATTAATATCACAGAACGAACGAGGACAGCGAATATTAGAACAAATAGTACATTCGAGAACTTATACAAAGAAGTGGAAAATGCAGCATATAAGTTGGAGATTGCAATGGCAGCGTTTCCACATGGAAACGTGCCTACACCATAACCTGATACCTAGAGGACTAAGGGTCAGATATTTGCCAAGTTATGTAAACACTTATCCGGAGCTCTTAGCACAACGGCAACGGATCAACATAGAAATCAGCTTTAATTATATTAGATTAATTATAGATTTCTTCAAGCCGCAGGAAAATGAAATCTCAGAACATATACAAATAAAGCAGAGTGAGATGGAACAACTAGATCTCTCTGAAGAAAATCTTATGAGGTTGGAGAACCTCCAAGACAAATTGGACATTTATGACAGTAAGTTAAAAATTATAAAAATTAACAAACTAAGAAGAGATTTTGATGACTTCAAGGCAGGCCAGCTCTTTGAATGGCCAAGAACAGCAAGGAATCAAGATCAACCTAAAATTAGCGATACAAAAGGAAACAAAAGAAAAATGTCCTTATCGGAAGTAACATCTAGAAAACAACATGTGCAAGCAGAAATCCATGCCACACCAAGACAGAGGAGTGATAAAGAGGAAGGAGTAGTAACGAATGCCAGTATAGTCACTGAGGACATGGAAGAATTAGAAGTTGTATTTACAACAGAGAAGGAGGGATCAAGAACATTATTTTCTTTAATAACTATCTCTAAAGAAAGTAGTAAGCTAGGAGCGGTACCTAAAAAGGGAGAAAAATATGCACCAATTTTTCAACAACTCCCTTTTCTTATACATCAACAGAAAGACAGAGCCCCAAGATCCCTAAGCAGGGAAAGGAAAAAGAGAAAGGCAACCTAGAGGAGAGGCAAGAAGTAGAAAAGAGGATACCGAGTCACTGGTAATAAATATTTCAGACTATGTATTGAGTGCGGAACAAAACCAACTTCTGCAAAGAGGCTTGACCTTTATACCCTCCATTAGGTCCCTACTTAGTGAGGTGGTAATAGATTTAAAAATATTTGGAAGAAATGTAACATTAAAATACATATATGGCACCAAAAATACACAAGATATGGGTTCAGATTTAAAACAAACCTATAAGAGGCCAAGTACGTTTGTGCCTATAAATCATCCTCAGGTGGAAACATTCATCAAACTTTGTGAGAATGAAATAGCACAACACAAAGATGAAGCAAAAGGAAAACAATTCCACAATTTGAACTATAGAGAGCACAAGGCATTGAAAGAACTGCAACTTAAAGACATAGTGATAAAACCAGCTGACAAAGGAGTTGCATTGGTCATCATGAAAAAGGAACAATATGACAAGATGAAGGAGCTTCTTAGAGATACAACTACATATATTAAGATAGGTATTAAACAAATAGAAAGATTGGTAAAGGAAGTCAAAGAAGATCTGTATGAAAAATTAATGTGTAGAATAATAGATGAAGACTTGTATGCATTTTTTGAAACCTTACATCCACTTATACCAGAAATAAAAGGCATACCGAAGGTACTCAAGAATTTATGATCCGCCATTAAGACCTATAGTTTCAGGAAGAGGGTGGATCACGGAGCTTCTTTCCATTTACATACAAGATGAGCTTAAAAATCTGTTAGAGAAAGCGCCTGCAGTGTTAAAAGATACAGTGCAATTATTAGAGAAATTGTATGCTGAAGCTGACAAGTGTGACAACTATAGGCATATGGTATTGGAAACAATGGATGTGAATAGCTTATTTACTAGCATACCCAATGGATATGGTATAGAAGCGGTTAGAAACTTTATACTAGCTAACCAACCGAATAAGGATGTGGAAAGAATATGTGGGCTACTAGAAATCATATTACAAAACAATATATTTCTATATGAGCATGAAGTCCATTGGCAGAAATGGGGAGTAGCCATGGGCACTCCATGTGCCAATAGTTATGCAAATATAGTATTAGCCCAATGGGAATGCCAGTGGAGCAAAGATAAAAATAATATCTGGCAACAACATATACAATTCTATGGACGCTTTGTTGATGACATTCTCCTTATATGGAGAGGGCATGAAAGTTCGTTGCAGCAATTCATTCAATTTCTAACAACAACAACGGATTTCTTAAAGTTTGAAATCAAAATGTCACAGAAGAAAACAGAATTTCTGGATGTTAATATTATTATGGATGAGATCAAAGGATTGGAAACAGCCCTGTATAGAAAAACAACTTGGAAAAAACATCTTTTACATAGATCTAGCATGCATCCAGGCCATATTTTTAAAAATATTAAGGACAATCAGGTGCAAAGGGTCTCCAGATTGTGTACCAATGTTAATACATTTCGAGAAGAAATACAAGGATTAATGAACTTTACAGCCAGAGGGTATAAGGAAGAAAAAATGGATGAAGACCAGCTTAGAGATATCCGAAGGAAGAAAGGGAGACCATACAATTCAGCTAAAATTGATAAAGAGAACAAAGAACAGGAGCCGAATAGAAGAAAGGAAATAGTAAGATGTCCTTTGACGTACAGTACAGATTTTATCGTAAGAGAAACTATTAAGAAATACTGGCCTATACTAACAATGGACCAGAAGATAAAAGACATAGTAGGAGAACACCCTAGTTATACTTATAAAAATAAGAACTTAAAGAGGCTCCTATGTGACATAGATAGGCAAGAGGCAAAGAATGTATCTATGCCAACAGGAACATTCAAATGTGGAAAATGCAAAGCATGTCAGTACATTATGAGCACAGATAGGTTTCAGCATCCAATGACAAATAAGGTTTACATCTTTCAAGAAAGAGCAACTTGTAACAGTGAGAATGTGATCTATGTAGCAAGCTGCATGGAATGTAAAGCATTCTATATAGGTAAGACTAACAGAAAATTCAAAGAACGAGTATTAAGACATATACGGGACATTCATAATATACGGGACATTCATAATAAAATAGAGTCTAATGCTCTTTATGCACATATTAAAGAAAATCCAGAGAATAACTTTAGATTTATGGTTATGGCACAGATTAAGCCTATGGAAAGAGGAGGTGATATAGTAAATAGAACAGAAAAATTTGAGTTGCAATGGATAATCAATTTACGATCCAACCAATTCCCCGGACTAAATGCTATAGTCCTGCTTAAACCTGTTTTAAAAGAGAGGAAACTATGAGGGAAATGAGTTATACATCTGCCAATGTAGCTCAGTCGGTTGAGCATCAGACCCTTATCCAGAGGGTCCAGGGCTCGAGTTCTAGTCTGGGCACCATGGTGAAAGTAGAAGAAATCCCTAATCATAAATGAAAACAGTTGAATTTAAGTTTACTGTGCAAGAAGAAGTTTGGAAAACATTGAAACCAAGAGCATTAAAGGAATAAAAAGAGTGTAGTTTGCTTATTATTTTTTTGGCCTATATGATATAGTCCTCCTCAAGCTTGTTTAGAAAGAAAAGAAAAATACAAACAAATACACCATGAAAGAAACTCCCACTAGCTTAGATTAGAAGGGAGTAAACAGTACCACAGAGACCACAGGGAGGAGAGGGGGTAATCCTGACTGCAGATGCCGACATGCATCTTATTAGTACATTATACTTGTGTACTATGTCCTCATGGGATGCATCTGCAGTCATAACTGGGTAGAGGTGGAATACCATAGCCAAGAGGGAGGAAGGAAAAGTTAATTATGGTTGTGTTTGGGATCCTGTTTAGGATCCTTACAAAACAACCCTGCTGATCCTAGAAATAAACTATAATGGCAATATAATTGTATGCAATGGAGCGGAGCAATCAATACTAATAATGTCCGCCTAGCCACTCCTCGTGAAGAAGGCGGTAGTAGTGGTGCTTGCCTTGTAGAATGAGGTCTTATGTTCTGTTTGTAGAATTTTGGATGGAAGGAGTAACAGAATCAGTATGTACTTCCCTATCCATTTGGAGTTATGTTGATGCTTGGAAATAGCTTTTCCTTCCTTCCTGCTACTTAAAAGTTGGTCAAGTTGGTCTGAAGTTTTTGTTCTGTCCGCTAGTTTCCTAGCTTTATTCACTGTCGTACATCCAAGGTATGCATATATCTTTTGTGGGGTTGTGGTGTTTCAGGGAAGGGAATTGTGGTTTGTAGATGGTGCTTGGTTTAAGACACAGGTGGTGTGCTTAGTTAGTCCCTCATGGGGATACTCATCTCATGGAAGATTAGGGATTAGTCCTCAGATTAGGTGGGCCTGCAGGAAACTTGCCCTCCTGGCACTTGCATTGCCAGTGCTGTTTAAAGCAGCAGACAGGTGTTGTTTTGCTGCTGTTGCTGCTGGTTTTCGAAAGTGTGCAGGGTTCAATTTTGAAGCACAAAGTTCAAGTCCACAATGGTGGTTTCCTTTTCAAGCAAATATCTCTTGATTCTCTGAGGAACTGCTCTTCCAAAGGTGCAAAAACAACTGGGATCAAAGCTGTATTCTGCCTGAAAAGCTGATGCATGCAAAAATCTTGGGATGGAAGCTGTATTCTGCTGAAATAGTAGTTCGGAGATACAGGAACAAGGAAGTAGGACAGGCCTGAATGTTCCTCTTATTAAAATATATCCAAACCTGATTTAACAGCATTTGACAAACTTTTTTAATTCCTTCTAGTCAAAGCATCATAATCTTCTAGGCCTTTGTGAAAGTTCTTTTAGTTAAGTTGATGTAAGATGTCTTTCTTGAAGTTGCAGCGCTTAGTGTTGATGTGATATTAGTGTTGTTCAGTTTATGTTTTTTGGCATCAGATGCATTGCGCTAGGTTTGTTCTTAGCATGTCTCAGTTCGTGGCACCACGCTGTCTTGGCATCAAAATGCTTATCAGGATTATTGGAGACGCCTCCTTGATTTTTATGCTCCTCCTGTGTATTAAGGCTTAGGTGGTATGCATATGGAAGGTGGCCTTCCATCTGAAGGAGAGGTGGTCCACTTTGGAGGAAGAGGGGTGGAATGTCTAAGGAGGACCAGTTGACCTCTGCGAGGGAAACTTTCCTGAATAGATCTATCTGAGGCATTTCCCAAGATTTATAGATTTTTTTGAAGATCCGTGCAAGGATGCGAATGAAGCTCTCGATGGGCATTCCCCATCCTCTGCTAGGATGCTTTCTTTTCCTGCACCAACTGCCATTTGTCCTGATGTTGTAGCTATTGCCTGTAACTGGATGTCAAAGTGATTCTGCATTCCTGTAAGAATGAGTGCTCCTCCTTGGATGATGTACCACATGTGCTGGGGTGTTGAGCTTCCAAGTCATGTTGCATAGGGGTAGAGATGTCTGCCTCCCTTTTTGTTGATGCCTACTTGATTGCCAGGTTTTGAAGGATGACTCATCAGTTGTGGTGCCTTTGAAAATGGTCCTGACTTTTTTGTCCTTAGTTTGCCTGTCAGATTTTCAGTAGGTTGCCTGTGTCCATGGTCTGTTGTTGCTGATTCCTCCTTGTAGCCATTTGTCCATGGGTTTGACTGGCATTTGTGAGCCCACCAACCCGGCCCACTTTTAAGTATGGTATGCGTGGGATTTCCGCTGGGCACTCCTGTTTTTTGCTGTGGCCAATCTCCAGTTCCTCCTAGGTAGCTTTGTGTTTTGTCCATAAATGGATTAAGGCTGCTAGTAGATGCCATGATGTTAGTCTGCTAATGGAACCAAGATTATACATGATGCCATGAAACCCAAGGCCTGCAGTACCTTTCTGGGGAGTAATTGACCAGTTTTGTAGTTAGAAGCCCAAAGGCTGTTTTTTTGTTTTCTGTAGTTAGGAATGCCCCTTTTCTGATGTGTCTAGTCTTGACTTTGTAAACTTTTTGTTGTTTGAAAAGTGCTGTCAGCATTTAAATGTGTGGAAGGTGTGTCAATTCAGCTATCAGTTGCTTGTCTCTTTTGTGTCGGTGTATTGTCAGGCTTGAACTTGTTGTTCTGTTGTTTGTATCAGCTTGTCAGCTTGCCAAGCATTTGTTTGTCCTCTGGGCTAGTAGATAAGCTTGCTGCTTTGAATTCCCTGTAGTCTGCATGGTTTGAAATCTGAGGTATCTGCTGCAGATTGCCTGCAATGAATTGAGTGCCTCCCTGAGATCTAGAGAGACCAGCCATTCTGCAGAGAGTATAAATGAAATCTGTAGGGTGAGCATATTGATGGTGAGATGATCCATGGGCATATCCCTTGGTATCTTCTAGAGATTTCTCCAACTGTTTTTCCTTTCTTGGCCTTAGGAATAGTCTGAGAAGCCTTTCATGGACAGGGCTTTGGCACTTCTCCAAGTTTCTCATTTGGGCTAACTGAATTTTGCGACAATGGGATCTGTCTTTGGAACCTCTGGTAGATTTTGTATTCTCTTCCACAGCTCCTTGGTTGGGAACCTCCACAGGATGTATGTTTCGTAACTTCCACTTGTGGTTGCTTGTGTGGTGCTGTCTTTTTTTGTAGATTTGTGGAACTTCTTTTTGTCTTTGTCGTTATGGTTTCTTTTGTGGCGGGAGTGATGTGGGGTCACCGTGTTGTGTTGATGTAGCTTGTTGTGTGCCAAGCAGAACCTTGTGTATGGCTTCTCGCCACTGTCGCTTGTCCTGGCACTGTGCCTGGGTTACTTTCTCTGGAAGTCCTATTGGCTGTGCCTATGTTTCTTAGAAGTCTGTTGTGGTGGATTCTTGACAGGACAGTGCCTCTGGTGCCTTGTTGCTGAACTCAAAGAAATGTTTTAACTGTTCTTGTTTGATTTTGCAGGACTCTTTTTTTTTGCCTTTCTCCTGGTTCTTCAATGCAATTCAACTGGTGTTATCCATAGACTGTCTTTAGAGGTTGAACCTGCAAAGAAATTAAAGTTTGCTCCTTTAGGTTGCTTTCTCCTCTTAAACAATGCCAGTTTTTTACAAAGGAAAATGAAGCAACTGCTTTTATCCATTGCCCATTTCTGCCATTTTATTTACTTCTGCTGTACTTTATCATCATTTAAGCTACATGGCTTATCAAGAGATTCATCAGTGTAGAGCTTACATGTTAACTGATCCTTGCTAAAATCATAGCATGTATTTTATGTTCGATAGTATAAAGCTCTTATTTTTAGAAAACCTGAAGTAACTTTTTAGAGGTATTGTATCATGACCTGCTTTTAGTTAACTTATGTGCAGGGTTAAGTCTATGGTATTATTCTTCTTACTTGGGACGTCAGGAAATAGTTTCTCGGAGTAACTGAAGAGTAAACCTTTTTTGGTATGAGATCTGGAGTATCTGGCACCCTGGAAACCTTTTTGGTAGGGCTGTGGGGAGTTGTAAACCTGGGAGAGGAATCTGTCAGGGGAGCATCAGAGTCAGAGAGAACAGGAGGCAGCTGGGCGCCTGCACAGTGGAGTCATCAAAGAGGGAGGGTCTTTTCCTGGAAATGAAAACTTGAGCAGAGGGTAAAAACTGTCATGCGCATGGCAGAGAACAGGAGGGTCAAAAGAAGGGTCTTTCCTGGGGAAGGCAAAATCTGATTCAGAGTCACATCATGTACCTGAGAAAGTGAGCCTCTGAGCTGTGCAAAAAACTGTTCTGGCAGGATCTGTCAGCAGACACAAAGCTCATACCTGCCCTAGGTCTCTTCTGGCTGGTCTCTGAGCTGCCCCTGCTGTCTGGGTGGATGATTGAGATCTGGCTGGAATGAAGTTATCAGGGATCTGAATAAGCATTCATGATTCTGGAAGAGGGGAATCTGAGGCTTGAGAACAGGCCTGTCGCTGAATAGTCTGGGTTGCTTTTGTCAGCATGAGAGGCTCAGGTGGACAATTCTGCTGCACCTGCCCAAGCAGCACCTGCTGCTGGGGGAGCTGTTGAGGGGATGGAATCTTGTCTGATAAGTCAGTGGTGGCTGATGGCAAAACTTCTGAGGCCTGAGAAAGAGAAGAGGCTGGAACCTCAGTTGTTAACTGGGGACTGTTTGTGATGATAAATTTGGAATGGTGATTCAAGAGTGTTAGTAGGACCTCACTGCTGGGGGTAAAATTTCACCTGGCTGGGGTCGAGAGTGTCGGTTTTTTGTATGCTTGTAGGACTCAGGTCACGCTTAGATGAGACAGCATAATGTACGCGGAACCTCAGAAGGAAAACCTTTCCAGTTGCTTTTGGGACGGTAGCCCGCGGACGCTGAAAGTCTTTTTGGACGCCAGGGCTAAACCGCCGGCTGCCGGATCCGAAGGGGCGCAAGAGGAAAAAATTATGAGGGATTTGTTTCTGAAGGTTAAGCAATTCTGCTGGTTTGCTGGCTGTAAACAAGCAAGCAAGAAAGAGTCTCAACGGGTGCAATTCTTCAAGGGCTGGGCTAACAAGGGTCGCGACTTTAACTTCTCGATCCGGGGTTGAAAAAAGTAACAGCTTGCCTGGGCCCACGCTTTTTCTGAACGGGAAGAAATGCAGAAAAGCTGATGCTAGCGCCTGCCTTAACAAATTAGATGACGCCGTGAAGCCATGATAGTTTAAGCCGCCCGACCGGCGCTTGCCCGTCTTTAGTGCTTGAGCCTGACGACTAGACGACAGGACATGAAATCGGCTCTATGCATCCATGAAGGACATCTAAGAGGGAGTTGAACTATGCATCTACCAATGTAGCTCAGTCGGTAGAGCATTAGACCCTTAAACAAAGGGTTCAGGGTTCTAGTCCCGATTTGAATATTATGATGGAAGAAGAAATGATGTGTTACGGAGATCAAAGATATTTGTTAGCGGAAATTTGTCAGCAAATGAAGAAAAGGCATTGAATTAGTAGAGAGTTTGGAATTAGTATGGGAGAAAAAGGAGAAGTTAATTTGCCAACCAATGGATTACATAACAGTAAAAAAACAATTAGGATAGCTTCTTAATAAGACTGAGTAAAGAGCTCTGTACAAAGTAAAACTCGGATAGAACAACAGGAATCAGCAGTACATCTTCGAATATAAGCAAGCGCTCCTAGTCAGAAAGAGACTTGATATTAAGAAGCAAGACACAAAATAAAAAAAAGTTTTTGATTTATGATGTGAGCTAGCAAGTGCATTTATGTAGTTAAGTAAGCGCTATCAGTTTGAAAGAGACCTGATGACATGGAAGTAAGAGCATTTACAAGAAAGTGTTTGATCCTATGTTTTAAAACAAAGGAGAAAGCCACTGTACTTGTGGTCTACCTAATGAAGACAACCCGTGAAAGAGAAGAGGTTTGTAGCTCTGTTATAGGCAGACAGACGCCTCCAATATAGAGGCGAAATACATGAAAAATGCTATGCAGGGAGAGTGATTAGTTTTTACAAAAGGCAAATAAGATAAGGCATCTTGCAACAAGATACACACAAGCCATTGGAGCAAAAGAAAAAGAATAGCAAATTAGGTGAGAGAAAGGAATGAATAAACATTGGTAGATTTATTAAAACTTATTTGCATGGAAGAATGTAATCGCTTTCCAAGAAAAAAGAACCAGAACATCAGATTGGATTACAAGTACATCAAGAATTAGCATAGAGGCTCCCATTGGTTGTGGGGGATGACTAAGTAAGCAGCATGAATATAAATAGAAGTAGCTGCAAATGTTAAGCAGATCTGAAGAAGGTTGATAAACCAAAAGCGCTCCTCTCTTTTTTGCGTTACAACGCTAACTTTCAAATGGTTAGGTTGTAGCTTTTATTTTGTTTTAAAACATTTTAATAAAAGTTCTTTTAAAGAAGAAACAAGGAGAAGCATCTTAACAAGAATTTTAACAGCAGTAGCCAAGGAGGAAAGCACCATTCTTTAAAAACATATTTGCAGCATTTCTTGGGTTTTCCGTAAGCGTTTGCTCACTTCTCTCTCTACTAGTTTTATACCTGGGAGGCCTCATGGAAGGATACTTCAGAGCAAAGCTGAACCAAAGACCCCCTAGATCTGGACTGCATACCCAATTTGCAATGTGAGATGAAGGTATGATCTTTGGACCAAGTACCTGGCAGCATCTATGTCATCAACTGGAACGCTGGAAGAAAGGGATGCAGATGAAGCCACTGATCTGGTAAAATAAGCTTTTAGAGTGGAAGGGAGAGGAATTACAAAGGAAATGCACAGAGTTAAACACAGTGACTCTGTTTTCCTAACTTAGCACTGGAGAACAACAAAAATAACTGGTCAACTTTTCTACAGGGCTTTGTCCAGTGTAGGTAAAAACATAACTGCTACTGAACATCCAGTAAATACAGGATATATTCACCCTTCTATGAGAAATTTGGGAAGAAAACTAAGATATATGGATTGATTAATGGATGATACTGAAGCCACCCTGGTGAGAAAAGAGGGACTGGTTTTCAGAGACACACTGTCCTTATGCAAAATTAAGGATGAAGGTTTTGAGGATAAAGCATGTAGCTCAGAAATTCTCTTGGCAGAAGTGACAGCCACCAGAAATAAGGTCTTCCAGGATAAACATTTTAAATCCACTCTTGCAGCAGGTTCAAAGGGAGGGACAGTCAGAGCCTGCATAAGAATGGTAATACCTCATGGAACTGGATTTTTAAGACAAGGCCAGAGTAAGACAGTACCTCATAGAAAGGCCTTGAATAATTTAAGGGAAGCTATGGGGATATGATTTTCCCCTTTCTGGAATGAGGAAATTGCAGTTAACTGAACTTTAATAGTAGAATAGCTGATGCCACCTTGAAAAAGATGTGCAAGAAAGTCCGAGAGATGTGGGAGAGAAGCTAAAAAGTATCAAGATTTTTCTCCACAGCCCAAATAGAAAGCGGTTTCCATTTACTTCTGTAAAACTTCGTAGTGAAAGGTTTCTGAGAGGAAGACAAAATGTGGACAACTGAGAAAGACCACTTGGACTGTCAAACCATTGTTGGGATTGAAAAAACCATGCAGTCAGCTTGAAGGATTGAATGTTTGCGTGAGCCAGCCCCAGTGGGTGAGACACTACACCTGGGTCTGGGCCCAGGACCCAAGGTCTGTGAATTAGATCAGGCCAGAAGGAAAACCACACTTGTCGAGGCCAATAAGGGGCTATGAGGATTACCTTGACCTTCACTGCTGACGCTTTCTATAAGAAGTTTGGAATCAGTAATGTCAGTGGAAAGGGGGCCAAGGGTGAGTTACAGGGTCCCATGGGGACTCCCCCTAACTGCGAATTAGAGTGAAGAACTTGCTGCATTTGCTCTTGTTGGGAGAGGCACACATCACAACAAGGTAAGTTCCAATGACTGAAAATCTGCTCCTTACCGATTAGCTGTGGGACCATTCTAGCGGAAGCAAACCAGATCTGCTCAACTTGTCCACTGGTATGTTAAGTTCCCTGGATATGCACTGCATTAGAAAGCAGTGAGAAGATATCACCCATTGCCACACTCTCATGACCTCTTGACACAAAAGATGAGTTCTGGTTTCTCCTCCTTGTTTATTAATATACCAGACAACTGCCATGGTGTCTGCCTGTATGGAAAACGCACCTAAGGGGAAGAGAGTCCTAAAATGCCTGTAACCCTAGAAGGACTTCTCTCATCTCCAAAAAACTGATGTGAAGACTGACCTCTGTCTGAGATCATGTACCCTGGACTGTCTCTCCCAGATATCATCCCCCACCCCATCCCAGCTTGGAAGAGTCTGTGTTCACTGAGTCTTGGGGAAAAGGCATCCCTGTAGAACATGTGGAGACTCCAGCCACCACTCTATGCGCATCCTGCAGATGCTCATTAGACTCCTAGAACATGGCCAAAGGAACTAATATCTGAAGCAGTAACAAGGAACACTAAAATCCTGCAGTTGTAGATGAACTGCTAACACTGACATGCACATGGTAAACACTCAGGGTCTGTAGTGCTTTGAACTGAAATTGACTGGCACTGGTTCCCATACGGAAGTGAAGATACTTCCTGGAGTGCCTGTTCATCTTTATGTGATAGTACACATCTAGAAGATCTATCGAGCACATCCAAATGTCCTTCCCTAGCAAAGGAACAAATGACTAAAGGGTGACCCATCCAGAATTTTTACAAATCTGTTAAATTGGCTTAAGTCTACTATTGGCCTTGCGTTCCCATTTTTTGGCACTAAAAAAGATAAATTCCATATCCTTTCTGGTTTGATGGGACCTCTTGGATGACTCAGTTTTTAGAAGCTTCATTACATCTAAAGTGGCTTCTTCCCTTTGTGAGGGTGGTGCATCGTTCTTTTCTGAAGTGATGCACTATGACAAGGTATGGCACAGCTAGTGGTTACAATCCTCTGCATCCATCGGTTTTGAGTGATGACTATCCAGGTTGTTAGGTGCAGAGATAAGCACCCTCCTGACTGCCTCCAGAGTACGTCAGTCAGGCAAACATTCAGGAGCCCTGGAAAGGCTTCTCTGAGAAAGAACCCACAGAAGTCTCTGTTTTGTGGACCACCCCTGCTTCTTGAGTGATATCCATTATTAAAGCTTCACCCTCTGCCTCACGGAGCTCTTTTTTCAGAAGTGTATGATGAAAACTCCTTGGATTTCTGAAAACAAATCTTGCCTCCCTTCTGATTTCTGGAGAAAGTCCATTGAGAATTTGATATCTACAACAGAAATGGATCTGCTGCTCTTCTAGCTTCTGTGGATTGTTTCTTTGACTTCAGGACCAAACAAGGTTGATCTATAGTAAGGGGCATTGATGAAGGATGTCTTGAAATGTTCTGCAAAATCGTAAAGGCATGCCTCTTGATGGAAATACCAGTACTGGCTGCTCTAGAGATAAGTTGCACAGAGACATTGGAAAGAGATTACAGGGTAGCCAATTGCGAGTCAATAGCCTTCTTTTAATCCACAGACATGGTCCCTGGGAGAAATCAGATTATCGCCTTTAACCAAATATCTCTGGAAGCAGGTGACATGTGCCAGATAATTCAGCTCTCTCAACAAAAATGTAGATGAGGCGTATACTCACTTCCCCAATCTGTCCAATGCACACAAATCCCTTGGAAACAGAAACGGATTCTCTATGGGGAACAGCATCAAAGCTTTCAGAAACTGGCTGCACTAATGGGACAGGAACAGGAGACTTTGGACACTGGGAAATGCTGCGGAGATGGACAGGATTTGGCTCTGAAAGAACATCTCTGACTAGGCTGGCAGAGGGCTCTCTCAAAAGCCTCAAACGTCGAGCTCAACGTGGATCTGATGAGCCCTCCTTCCAAAGCTGAAATCCATGAAGGTGGCTTAACCTCGGAAGGTGTCTAACTTGGATCCATGGCAGACTTTAGAGCCAAACTACAGACAGCTGATGTCCCTAAGGGGAGAAAAGGATCCAAAGACTTCAGTAGGCTGAGATCAGATCTGAAGTCAGCAGTGTGCCAACAATCCAGCTGTAAGATACCAACTTGTCAAGGAGGACTATAACCTTGGCTCTGACGGAGACTTACTTTGGGTTAAAGATGGATCCAATGGCTCTGATCTAAGACTGATTAGAGAAGGAGCTATTAAAGACAAAGTGGAAGAGACGTACCTGCCGAATCTGACTGTGGTCAGTGCCTGCAGTAACCTGAACTAGATCTGGATCCTAAGGAAGTGCCTCATCATTCTGTCCACATACACTTCAGTACGGCTCTGAGTGGACTTAACTGACTTTGAGGAAGAAGGCCTGGATGGTTGTCTTGGTCTATCCTGTAAAACAGTAGACTGGAGCCTAGGAGCAATAGGTTCTGGTAAAAAAAACTGGGTGGCATAATGCAAGCTATGATTATAGGATCCACAAACATTTCTGAAGGTTTAGAGATCTTTGCTACAGGGGGGTAGATGAAAAGTGTTGGGTCCAGAGATATCTGTTTACAAGACTTTTACTTGTCTTTTTCTGTCTCCTTATGTTTTTCTATCTTGTCAAGCTTTCTGGAATAAGAAGTAGAGGAAGAAGTAGAGGGAGAAGCAGTTGTAGCTGCTGACTTCCCCGAGGCTGAAGATGGCTGATCTCCTGGGGTTAGCTGTAGGGGACCCTTCAAAATAAGTTTGTTTCTCCTTTTCATTAACAATGTTTGCCTGAAGGCTTCATAAATTGAGCATCGCACCCACAAATGAGAAGGTCCCAGACAAAAGCATGCATTTCTCATGTGCATCAGAATTGGGCAGCTTGTGACTATAAACAATGTACTTTTTAAAGCCAGATGGCCTGACATTTTAGCCCACAAAAAGCTACAAGAAAAATAGACTAAATACATAAAAAAGTTCTTTTATATTAATTCTGTAGATATAAAAGAATAACATAAAAGTAAAGAATCAGCAACAAGAAAAGGGGGAGGGCTAATATTTATACATACAAGCATAGAAGTATATCTCCAACTATAAGAGAAAAGGAAATGGAGTTTAATTATCTAGTCAGAAACTTCAAATGTTTGCCACAAAATACTCCTGGCTCTAAGTGGCAAACAAGGTAGCTTGTTCTATTCACAGGCATTGTGGGGGTAGGGGAGTACTTTGAGCACCAGTTCCAAAGCATGGACGTGGCTGTAGCTGGATCCAAGAACCATCTGTTGGGGAAAGGAAGGAAAAGACCATCCCTGGGATTCATTAACACCTACACTAAATGTACATCATTCTGAGTGCACTGGCAACACAAGCATAACTCACACCTTCCTCCTCCTAATTTTAGTTTTCCTACTGGTGATTTTCTTGCAGCCTTAAATATTATGGAAGAATTCATAAAGGTTACCACAAAGTTCAGACTACATGTACTCTAACTGCAATCTTGCTGAATGAATGGAAAGCAGAAAAATGTTGTAGGAACATTCCTGAATACAGATTTACACAGTGTAGGCATTAATGAATCTGGCCTTAGAGCAAGCAGTTGCCTCCCAAACAGTTTTAGTACTTTTACATATTAAATTATTTAATATAGCAGTGCATAATTTAGTTTCTTTAAGGTAGGCCACTGCACATTTTTCTTAAAGCTGAAAGTTAATTTAAACAAAGTATGCAATATGTTTTTCAGTTCTGGGAGGTAAACAAAAAACTGATAAACTATGTACATGGGAAAACAGGCTCAAACATGTGCATAGCATTGTTAACCTCATCTCTGGAAAAGGTAACATACGTACATGTGCGTGCGCAGCTATCAATTTGGGGCAACTGCTTCTATTTTGGATGGGTAAACTTTCTTTTTGGATAGTGTACCTTTGTGTTTGTTGCGAGTTAAACGAGGATTAAAAACTCATTTAGTTTTTTTACTTGAGTGTTTTTTTACTGAACAGAAAAGTTGGGCAAATGTGATGTAGGTTTAAGAGATGAGAAGAAACTCTATACAAGATAAGCATACCAGTAATACGTATACACAAGTAAGATGCAAGATGGAAACATACTTTCAAAAGAAGGGTCATTTATAATATGTGGAAGTAATAGCCTTTTCTCAGAACAGATATTTTGTCAACATTAACATGGAATGCCACTGGCCTTGCAGGTACAGACAAATAAGAAAGAACATTGAATTATATTAAGCAGTATGATTTGCAAATAGCAACATTACAGGTCTTCGGGTTGAGCATTCAGCACAGATGAAAGAAAAGGGGAGTAATAATACTGATTTCAAGAGGAGCTCCCATAGGGATACAATAGGGGAAAAAAAAGACAACAGTGGTAAGTAAGGGGTTCCTGATAGGGGAGGCAGATTATGTTTGCATGTATATAGCCCACTTAATGCTCTTATTATGGACTTAGCAGAATCTGGGAGAAACAAAGTTTTCAAAAGGAATTATTATTAGGTGGGGACTTGAACCTAATACGTTTACACCGAAGCTGTGGAAATATTTTTGAAAAACGTATGCAGTAACATTTGGAATGGAAGATGTGAATTCAGTAGCAGGAACTCAAGACAGACTTTGCATCTTATTCCCCTAGATACATTAACCTGGCTATTATGGATAGCAATTAAGACAAGAAGTGCCACTGTTAGAAGAAGAGAGAAGAGGGAACAGAGCAACAAAAATACTAAAAGACAGAAGTAATAAAAGCAATGCGCAGTATTAGAATAGACCAGGATCTATCATGCAGTATCGCAAATAAAAAAACAAATTCTCAGCACAAGTGGAAAAACTTTGAAAATACGCAGATAAATATAAAGGAAAAGTACAAAATAAGCAATTTATTGAGGACCCAAAAAGTTTAATAGAGAACTGGGAAACAAGGTAAAAGGAAATGAAAGACCGCCAAAAAAAGAAAAAGATAAATTTTGGAGAAGTATCTATGAAGATCCTGTGGAACAAAGATGCTAAATGGATAGAAGAAATAAAAAAAAAAGTTTAAAGGTACAGGATATGAAAGGGGATGAACTAACAGCCAGAGAGACCGAAACAAAGTTAAGAAAAGCTTCTAACTGGAAAACCTCACGCCCAGATGCAATACCCAACTTTTGGTTAAAAGTATCAACATCTTTGCATGACGATTTAGCCATGAGTAAGAACTATTTATATGCACACCCCAAACAGACACCAACCTGGCTAACAGGAAAAACAATGATCCTACTTAAAAGTGATCCTGCAAGCTACCCTAAAAAATATAGGCCAATAACTTGCCTTCTGACGACGTATAAACTATACATGGGAACTGATGCCGACAGTTATCATTTAGAAGAAAACGCAATTATGGCAGTAGAACAAAAGGGCAATAAAAAAAGTCATGTGAAACAAACGATCATTTATTGTTAAATAAAGTTACAGTGGAGAAATGTAAACAGGAGAAGAATCTAAGTATGGCATGGATTGACTACAAAAAAGCATTTGATAGTATCCCACATGACAGATAAAAGAATGCTTAAAAATGTGTAAGATCCCCCTACACAGAGTACATAACAGTGGCAGACCACTTTGCAATTAAACCATGATAAAGGGCAAATTATTATTCCAGGGATAACATTCAAAGGGGGAAATTCCAGGTTGACACTCTGTCATTACTGTTATTCTGTCTTGCCCTTAATCCATTAAACTGTCTACTTAACAGCTTAGGTCCATGGCTATAATTTGGCTCCTAGAAAACAAGTGTAAAGACTCCTCATCTTCTCTTTGTTGTTGATTTAAAACTGTACAGCTCATCGGATGAGGAACTGCAAGTTATCAAAACTTTTTCAAGTAATACAAGAATGTTATTTGATCTTGACAAATGTGCAAAAGCAACCTTTAAAAGCAGGAAAACTGCAGCACCACGAAAACAATCAGTTTGGGACAAGAATGTGATATGAAAGAACTTGAGCAAGAGGGAGTATATAAATATTTGGGAAATGAAGGATCAACAATGAAACATGAACAAACGCAAATAAAACTTAGTAAGGAACACTTTAGAAGAGTTAAATTAATTCTGAAAACAGGGTTGTCATTTAGGAACATACTCCAAGCTATAAACCAATTTGCTCTTCCTCTCCTAACTTACAGTTTTGGAGTGACGGACTGGCCCCAAAACATGTTGGCTAGATTAGACAGGAAAAAGTACAGTTTTGTACCTACCATAAATGTAGATGTCCGAACAGGAATGCATCTGCAGTCCTTACAAATGGGTTGTCCTGTCGTCAGGCAGCCCTTCGGTCGGCCGGATTCCAAAGTCTGGGTCTGGCCTCGGCTGGTGTCGCACTTCACCCGACGTCATAGCTGCAGCTTTTCGGGTATAAAGGCATCAGCCGACGCCATTTTCCTCAGTGTTTCTTGCCCCAGATGCCAGTTGCCCTCTTGGATAGCTAAATTTTGGATAAATGCCAATGTTTCCAAATAGTAGAGAGCAAACATAAAAAATAAGCATGTATGTACATATATACAAACAAATACACCATAATAGACACCCCCCCCAGCTAGCTATTTAGATGGGCAAATACCCTAGGAGTACCCCAGAGGGGAAGGAGGGTGGGTAATCCTGACTGCAGATGCATTCCTGTTCGGACATCTACATTTATGGTAGGTACAAAACTGTACTATGTCCTTCAAGGAAGCATCTGCAGTCCTTACAAATGGGTAGAATACCATAGCCAAACTAGGGGAGGAGGAAGAATAAATTATGGTGTTGTTAGGATCCGTTGCAAAACAGCAGTGGCAAATCCTGCTCGGGATCTAGAATATAAGGGTAAGTTATAATGCTTGGCAAATGTATGCACGGAGGTCCAAGTAGCAGCCTCTATAATGTCCTTGGTAGCCACTCCTCGTAAGAAAGCTGTGGTAGTGGCTGTAGCCCTTGTAGAATGAGGCCTGATGTTCTCTGGAGTTTGCTTTCCATGGTAGGAGTAACAAAATCTGATGCAATTTCCTATCCACTTGGAGATTGTCTGTTTTGAAATTGATTTTCCTTCCCTTCCTGTTGCATATGATACCAGAAGCTGATCAGTTTTTCTATTGACCTTGGTTCTGTCCAGGTAGTAGCGTAACTGTCTATGTACATCCAGAGTATGCAGCAGTCTTTCCCCCCTGTTCTGTGGGTTGGGGAAGAATGTAGGTAGGTGGATGGCCTGGTTTAAAGACACTCTGGATACCACCTTAGGCATAAATGTAGGATTTGTTCTCATGGACACTCTGTCTTGATGGAAGATCAGGAAGGGTTGTACTGCCATCAAAGCCTGTAGTTCAGAAACCCTTCTTGCTGAGGTGATTGCCAGCAGGAAAGCAGTCTTCCAGGATAGGTATTGTAGTTCTGCTGTTGCTGCTGGTTCAAAAGGAGGAAGTGTCAATTTTTCTAGCACAAAGTTCAAGTCCCATGCTGGCAATGGTGGTTTCCTAGGAGGTTTTACATTTTTAATTCCTCTCAGAAACTGTCTGAGCAGAGGATGGGAGAAGACAGGGGAATCGAAGCTGTATTCTGCCGAAATAGCTGATGCATGTATCTTGATGGAGGAATAGGACAGGCCAGTATGGAAGAGCTCTGCCAAGTATTCCAGGATGTTGGCTATGTTTACCCTTGACACATCTTTTCCCTTTTCAGTACTCCAAATGAGAAATCTTTTCCATTTTCCTGCATAATTTCTTCTAGTTGAAGGTCTGCGGGCCTCAAGGATAATGTCTTTAACCCTTTGGGATAAATTTGGGTTAGTTGCTCTTATGTAATGTTCCAGGCAGTCAGCTGCAGAGTTTTCAGGTTTGGATGCAGGGTGTTGTAGCCGTTCTGTGTTAACAGCAATGGGTTCAGTGGTAGTGTCCATATTTGTCCCCGAGACATGCTCCTCAGTAATGGGTACCAATGTTGTCTTGGCCAATCTGGAGCTATCAGAATGATCCTTGGACGTTCCTCTTTGATTTTTAATAGCACCTTGTGCATCAAAGGAAGGGGTGGGAATGCATATGCTATCAGGCTGTTCCAACTGAAGGATAGAGAGTCCACCTTCCAAGCAAGTGGGTGGTACGTCCTTGTGCAGAATTTCTTGAGCTGATGATTGAGTGAGGATGCAAATAAGTCTATTTGTGGCAGTCTCCATTTCCTTGTGATGGCCTTGAAGATGTCCGGGTGTAGCATCCATTCGTGGGCATCCGTGGTAGTTCTGCTTAAAATGTCTGCTAGGAGGTTTTCTTTTCCCGGTACAAAAATTGCTTGCAACTGAATGTTGTAGCTCAGAGCCATGTTCCATAGGTCCAGTGCCATCCGGCATAGAGGATATGAATGGGTGCCTCCCTGTTTGTTGATGTACCACATGACTGTGGTGTTGTCTGTCCTTATCATCAACTGCCCTTCTTGGAGGAATGGTCTGAAATTCTGGATTGCCAGTTTTACTGCCAGCATTTCTTTGAGATTTATGTGCAGGTGCAGCTGATCTTGAGTCCATAGGCCTTGTATGCACTTGTCCAGCATGTGGGCCCCCCAACCGAGGTCTGAGGCGTCCGTTGTGATGGTTTGGCTTGGTTGAATGCTGTAAAAGGGCAAACCTGTGTTTGACTGACATGCCTGAGCCCACCATAGGAACTCTCGTTTCAGGCATGGGATTAGTGGTATTTTGGTTTCTAGGCTGTGCCTGTGTTGAGACCATAAATTCTTCAGGTACCACTGTAGCTTTCTCATACGCAGTCTGGCATGAGGGACCAGAATTATGCAGGATGCCATGAAGCCCAGGGCTTGTAGTACCTTTCTTGCTGTTAATTGGTTCTGTTTTGTTAATGCCAAGAAGTAGAGAGGGAGTTGTTCTTGTTTTTCTGCAGTTAGGAATGCCATCTGCTTTGTTGTGTCCAATTCTGCACCTAGGAAGGTTATTCTTTGGGATGGTGTCAGCCTTGACTTTTTTATATTGACTGTATATCCCAGGGCTTGCAGCAAGTAAATGACTCTTTGTAAGTCTTCTGCTAGTTTGTTTTTGTTGTCCGCTTGTATCAGGCAGTCGTCCAGGTATGGATAAATTTGGATTCCCTGAAGCCTGCAATGTGCGATCACTGTTGCCAGGCATTTCGTGAACACTCTGGGCGCAGTAGTTAAGCCAAAGGGCAATGCTGAGAATTGATAATGCTCTGATCCTGCAAGAAATCTGAGGTATCTTCTGCAATTTGGTCGGATGGGGACGTGCAGGTATGCCTCCTTGAGATCTAGAGTCACCAGCCAAGACTCCTTGCCCAGCATGGGAAGAAGTTGCTGTAGGGTCAGCATTTTGAATTTTGGAACAATGATGTATGTGTTTAAAGCGGACAGGTCGAGAATAGGCCTCCAATTTTTCTCTTTTCTTGGTACCAGGAAGAGTCTGGAGTAAAAACCCTTCCCTTGTTCCATAGATGGTACATTTTCCACAGCTCTCATTTTTGCTAATTGAGCTATTTGTTTTAGAGCTTCTGTCTTTTGGTTTGGTGGTAGGTTTGGCATTCCTCTTTTTCCTGGTAAATTATGGAAATGAAACCTGTAACCTTGGTCTATAGTTTGCAAAATCCACTTGTCTCTTGTGATGCAGTGCCAGTTTTTTGAAAATAAGGCTAGCTTTCCGCCTAAGGGTGCTGCTATCTGTTCCCTGGTAGGCGGTGCCAGAGCTAAGTCACTGTGATTGTCCTGTTGCAGAGGTAGCAGTTGCATCTGTGCCTCGCTGGTTGTTACCCTGCCACTGGCGTCCCCTGTAGGCACCACCTCTGGATTGATTTCTGCCTCTTGAACGCCTATTCCTGCCTCTCTGTGCTTTAGAGGAGTCTGGAAAGGACCAATTTTTGGAGGGCCAGTTCCTGCTAAACCTTGGAGGTTGAACTTGTAAGAAATCTTTCACTGTTTGTACTGATTTTGCCTTCTCTTCCATTTTCTTCAGTACCTGCTGAGCAGGAGAAACAAATAAATTGACCTTATCCATAGGAGCATCTAATAGCTTTGCTTTAACATGATCCGGCAAGGCCTGTTCTTTCAACCATGCATGCCTTCTGATAACTGTGCCAGTCATGGCTGATCTAAAGGAGGCCTCCAGTGCATCATAGCCGCATTTTAAAGAATGGTTACTAACCTGTTGAATGTTATGTACCATTTCTAGAACATATTTATTATCTAAAGATTCATCAGAGGACAGTTTCTTAGTTAACTGATCAAGCATAAACTCCTGATATTGGATCATATGAAACTGACAGTTCAAAGCCCTAGCTGACAGAGTAGCAGAGGTGTATACTTTTTTACCCCATCTCTCTAAGGACCTGGACTCCCTTTCAGAGGGGAGGGGATTTTTAACAGAGGTAGATGCTACTGCTTTAGGCCCCTGGGAGATAGTCTCGGGATCTGCAAGAGGAGCCTTGTATAAATGGTGATGTGTGTCCGGGACCCTGTAGAACCTATCGGGCTTAGCAGGGGCTGGAGGTAAAGTATCAGGAGCAGTACAAGCATCATTAAATGCATCATCTACAACAGAAAGGACTGGAGGTATAGCTAAAGGCCTATGTTGTGGTAAATGCAAAAAAGTCCTAAGTCTTTTCCTGGAGTCTGAGAAATCTTGTCCCTGCCACTGAAATTGCTCCCTCATGGCATGTAAGGTTTCCCCAAAGGAGAATTCCTCAGGTGGAGAGGCAGAAGGAATCGACTCCTCAGCATCAGAATCTTCATATGGAGAAAAAGGAGCCTCTGGATGGTCTGTATTGTCTGAATCATCAGATGAATCATCCGAGGACACTGGTTCAGGGGGCTCTGCTCTAGGTCTCTTTTCTGGAGGTGGTTGAGAGGCCCTGTCTGGATGAGGTTGGGATCCCCTTATTAAAGAGATGAGATCCTCTGCCAGAGAAAGCATTTGGGAACTGGAACTGGGCCTGTGAGAGGGGGGCTTAACAGGCACAGACTTAGAAGTTTTGGCTGCTTTAGCCCTGGCAAAGGCCTTTATGGACATGGCTGCAGGAGGCCTAGCAGCACCACGTGCAGGGGTTGAAACATCCAGGGGAATGGTGTCTAATAATTCCTGTGAAACCACGGCAGCAGGTAGGATTTCAGAGGCCGATTCTACCAGGTTAGAAGAGGCCTCGGTAGAAGGCATGGATTCGGCTGAAGTTAGGACCGCTTGCTCGGTTTCGGCCGAAACCGAGACACTCGCGGTTTGCTTAACCGCGGTTTCGGCCGAAACCGCGGACCGCGAGTGTCGGTCCTTTTCTTTGCGTTTTTTAGCAACTTGTGAAGTCGGAGGATCCGACGGCATAATGTACGCGAAATCAGAGCCGACAAACTGTTCAGCAAACTCCGACCGACGTCTAAGCGTCCGTCGGTTAAAAGAAGCACAGGCTAAACAAGCTGCTACGTCGTGGTCTGGGCCTAAACAAGGTAAGCAGTAAGAGTGGAAATCTTTATGAGGTATTTGTTTCCCACAAGTTAAACAGTTATTTACTTTTTCTGACATCGGCTGAGGCAAGAAAGAGTCCCCAATGGGGTACTTAGCTTTTTAGAAGTCTTCGAAGTAGTATTCGGTAGTAGTAATCTCTGGATCTGACCGACCGGCACTTGCAAACAGCTTCTGCTTCGGGCTCCACGCGGCAAGAAAGACTGAGGAAAATGGCGTCGGCTGATGCCTTTATACCCGAAAAGCTGCAGCTAAGACGTTGGGTGAAGTGCGACACCAGCCGAGGCCAGACCCAGACTTTGGAATCCGGCCGACCGAAGGGCTGCCTGACGACAGGACAACCCATTTGTAAGGACTGCAGATGCATCCTTGAAGGACATCAAGGATACTTCATGCTCACCAAATGATTTATAAAAATCAGTGCATGCCAAGACGATGACTTATCTGCTTAATCTAGCAGAAGCATATTGGCATCAAACAGGAATGGAAATCAAAGCAGAAGTAGGCAGCAACTGAATGTGCCAAAAAAAAAAAAACAAAGAATATACGGTGGAGGACCAGATGAGAAGGCAAGAAATGTGGAAAATGCATAAATATAATTGCAAGTATAGAAAACTTCTGGAAAATCCTCATGTTGTTCAGGAACGAACGCAGGAATGGTTAAGGAGAGGTGAATACAAACCAAGAGATGAAAGGTTAATATTGGTGGCCCAAGACACTGGACTACATACATGCTGGTTTATAAAAATTCCATTGAACATGTGGGAGAAACAGACAAATGTAGGTTTTGTAAAACTGAACCGGAAAGAGTCATGCACCTCATTGCTGGTTGGGGGATACTAATGGCAGAAGGACTGTATACTGAAAGGTATAATAGTGTGGCAAGGCTGTTGCACTGGGGATTGTGCAAACATTATGGTACTGAAGTGGCTGAAAAACACTGGAAACACGAGCCACAAAGCATCACAGAAAATGAAGTTTACATCACATGGGATCACCTACTACCAACAGTTCAAAAGACAGATGCTAGAAAACTAGATATAGTGGTCCATGAAAATAAAAAAGTAGCACTGATCATTGAAATCACCACACCCAGTGACTACAGTGTCCTGCGTAGAGAGAGGCACAAAGTCATAAAATATTAGGATTTGTAAGCAGAAACAAGAGCATTGTGCAAGAAAGATACCTAGACAATTCCAACAGAACTAGGCGCGACATATTTAATAAAAAAGAATCTAAAATCGTATTTAGATATGTTACCAATACATGCAACTCCGTACGAACTGCAGGAGTAGTCATTACTAGGCACACTGCGGGTGCTGCACAGAGCATTTCTGGCTGACAAAGACTGAAACAATACTAATTTCATGAACTTTAATCATACTTTGACTTAGGAATGGGGTCCATTCCTGTCATGTTATTAGAAGCCCAAAAGATTTGGAGAAATTAAAAAAAAGGCAGACGTTACATTTCACAGGAATATTTGTACTTTACTGAAAGCTTTGCAATCTATCCCAGAAGTTTATCTACATGGAAAGATAAAATTAGTAAGAAAAAGAGAGTAGTACCAATGGAACTGAATTCATCCTCAAGTCTTAGTGAATATCTTCATGTGATGGACCCTGTATTCACAAAATGTCACCAGGATTGGTTTAAAAAAAAAGACAGGTCCACGGATAAACAAATGCCCAAATCCTGCTGAATGCACTGGTGTCAAGGCTGAAAAAAAGGTAGTGTAGATTCCTCAGGACATGGAAACATTCTTATGCTAGGGAGAAGATGCCTGCCCCCCTCTCCCCTATGAAGTAGCAGTCCACAAAGAATACACAAAACTGACAGGCCAAAAAGAGATGACAAAGTGGACTACTGCTCATAAGAAATTATGTATTGCTACTATTATGCTCAGAATTTCCACATAGAAGACGTTTAGAAAGATTAACAGAGAAGTGAAAGGAAAGAAAAAATACTTGCACAAGGAAATCTGCTAAAGTCTTCAAAGGGAAATTTAAATTCATTAATGCAACAGATTTACGAAAGATATTACAGGCAAAAACTATAAGCTGCCTGGAAAAAGTGACAAAGGATGTGTAAAAATATACAGAATAAAATAGAGACTTTTTAAATGTATTCTAAAGAAACATGGGCATGAGAAAGAGAGATCTGGTAAATTGTAATATTTATACAAAGCAGAAAGCCAAAAGTAGTCGATGCAAAAAAAGCAGCTCCATAAATATCTGAAGAGAAATGCACATAAAAGTACCCAGATAGACAATTTTGCAAAAAAAGATGTTATGTACTCACCATAATGTTCCATCTGAGCAGTTACACTTCATTTTTCTGCACCCTGTGGGTATTCGGATCACAGCCGGCAACTTTTCAAGCATCTGCTTCGAGCTCCAAGCCCCTCCCCCTTACCCATAACCCATCACCATCTCCCACCTTCCCTCAGATCGAGTTTGCCACTACTCAATCAACAGCTCAACTTTATAACAAACCATGAGCAGGTTTGGAGGAAGGAGGGTGGGACAGTTGCAGAAAAATGAAGTGTAACTACTCAGATAGAACGTTATGGTGAGTACATAACTTATTTATCTGAAGTAGTTAACTTCATTTTATCTGTAACCTGTGGGACAGAGTCCCCAGCTACTTAAACTCCTGGGAGGCCCTCATGGAAGGACATTCCTGAGCACCGCACAGCCGAAGGATGCTCTCCCTCTCGAGATCAAATCCAACTTAAAATGAGAAATGAAGGTATGTAACCTTGCCCAAGTTGCTGCTGCACAAATGACATCCAGTGAAACCCTAGACCAAAAGGCAGCAGAAGTCGCCATAGATCTGGTAGAATGAGCTTTAACAGGACCAGGCGGGGACAGACCTTTGTCTTTATAAATTTGCAAAATACATTGTGTAATCCATCTAGCTAAGGACACCTTGGAGACAGCGTTGCCCAGAAAGGTTTAGAAAAGGACACAAATAACTGGTCAGACTTACGGAAGGGCTTTGTTCTGTGTAAATAAAAACGAAGCTATCTATGAACATCTAGCAAATGCAGCTTATATTCACCCTTGTTCTGAAAATTTGGAAAGAAAACAGGCAGGTTAATTATTTGACTCATGTTTGATTCAGAAGCCACTTTTGGTAAGAAAGAAGTGTTTGTGCAGAGAGAAACCCTGCCCTTATTGAATATCAAGTAAGGGGGCACACGGCAGACAAAGCTTGAATTTCAGAAACCCTCCTAGCCGAAGTAATGGACACTAGGAAAGCTATCTTCCAGGATAAGAACTTCAAAACTACTGATGCTGCCAGTTCAACGGGGGGAGCAACTAAAGCCTGGAGAACTAAGGTAAGGTAAGGTCCCAAGGAAGAACGGAGTCCTTAATTGGAGGACGTAAAAGAAAGGTGCCTTTAAGCAAAACCTTACACAGTCTAGAAGAGGCCAGGGTATTCATGTTTTCGACGACATGGAAATTTGAGATAGCTGCCAGTTGCACTTTTACAGTGGAGGAACTAGCCCCTTGTTGAAAAATATTGGCTAAAAAATCCAACACTGCAGGAACCAGGATGAGAGATGAGATCCAGGCAAGGATCCAGAATCCAAGGAGGAGCTAGAACATGAGACCAGAGGAAGGGGAACCACACCTGACTAGTCCAGAACGGGGCAATGAGGATCACTTTGCACCCCCAGCCAGCAAGCTTTCTGAAGAAACTTCGGAATGAGAGGTAACTGGGGATAAGCATACAGTAACCCGGGAGGCCAAGCATGGACTACAGTGTCTCGGGGGGGGGGGGTACCCTGGTGAGGGGATCAGAGCGAAGAACTCGCTGCACTTTGCGTTGGAAGGAGATGCGAAAAGATTGCAGCAAGGATGACCCCACATCAGGAAGATCTCCTCAGTCATCGACTTTCAGAGACCACTCGTATGGCATTAGAATAGCCCGACTCAATCTGTTCGCTAAAATGTTGGAGCATCCGGGATGTGCGTTGCAATCAGAAACTGACTGGTGGAGATCATCCACTCCCACACTATCATGGCCTTGCGACACAAAGGGTAATATCTGGTCCTCCCTGTTTGTTGATGTACCAAACAACCGACATGTTGTTTGACTGAACTGCAATAGCCCCCGGAGGAAGAACAGTGTGGAAGGCTTGCAACACTAAAAGCACTGCTCATCTCCAGAAAGTACAGTTTTGTACCTACCATAAATGTAGATGTTCGAGGATCCACATTGCTGCAGTCATAACCTGTGGGTAGTCCGCTGTCCTCGGTCGGCCCGAATACCAAAGAGTTAGGCTGGCGTCGGTCATGGTCGCCCGGAGCTGACGTCAGTATGTAGTAGTACTTAAGCGCATGACCGACGTCATATCCTCAGTCTTTCTTGCCCCAGATGTCAGAATGCCTTAAAAAGGAAAGGCCAGACCCAAAAAAAAAAGGAAAATGCCCAACAACCACAAAGAAGAAAATAACAATAATCCCAAAGGCACAACAACAACACCACCACCACAACAACAACCCCAACAATAGAGGGGAAGGAGGGAGGGAAAATAGGACTGCAGCAATGTGGATCCTCGAACATCTACATTTATGGTAGGTACAAAACTGTACTATGTTCTTCGTCTCACATTGCTGCAGTCATAACCTGTGGGTAGAATCCCAAAGCAAAGGAAAGGGGGAGGCTGGCAAACTAACAAGCATTAGGGGCTGCTAACATGCCCTGTAAGACTGCAGTGGCAAACCCAGCCCTGGACTTGGAATAAAGAGGGAGATGGTAATGCTTGGTAAAAGTGTGAACTGAACTCCAAGTAGCTGCTTCCAAAATATCTTTAGTAGCTACACCCCTCAAAAAAGCAGTAGATGTGGCAGTAGCCCTAGTGGAATGAGGTCTGATCCCAGCAGGAACATTCTTCCCATGATGAGAATAACAAAAAGCAATACAGTTACCAATCCACTTTGAAATAGTCTGCTTTGAAACAGCTTTCCCTTGAGAACTCAAAGCAAAAGTAACAAATAACTGTTGAGTCTGTCTGAACTCCTTAGTTCTGCTGAAATAGTAACGTAACTGCCTGTGGATATCCAACGAATGCAAGACTTTTTCCCCTTTATTTTGGGGATCAGCATAAAAAGTAGGCAAATGGATAGACTGGTTCAAGGCCACATTAGAAATCACTTTTGGCATAAAAGTAGGGTTAGTGCCCAAAGAAACTCTATCCTTATGGAATATCAGAAAAGGTTCAACTGCCATGAGAGCCTGCAATTCAGATACCCTCCTAGCAGAAGTGATGGCCAACAAAAAAGCAGTCTTCCAAGACAAAAACTTCAATTCAGACGTAGCTGCAGGTTCAAAAGGAGGCAAAGTAAGCTTCTCCAACACAAAATTGAGATCCCAGGAAGGAGTAGGAGCTCTACGTGGGGGTCTTATATTTTTTGCCCCTCTAAGAAATTGCTTAAACAAAGGGTGAGAAAATAAAGGAGGGTCACAATCATAGTGAGCAGAAATGGCTGCAGCATGAACCTTCACAGAGGAAAATGACAAACCCTTGTCTAGTAATTCAGTAAGGTACTGTAGTGTAAAACTCAAATTAGGCACCGAGACATCAAAGCCCTTTGTTGTGCTCCAAAGAAAAAATCTCCTCCATTTATCAGCATAAGCTTTTCTAGTGCTAGGCCGCCTGGCTTCCAAAAGGACATCTAAAACCTGTTGAGGAAGCTGAGATCCCACAGGCTCTAAAACAGAATACGCCAGGCCGTTAGATGTAGGGACTGCACCCTGACATTGAGCAAATGACTGCTTGACTGGGACAACAAGTGAGGAAGCTGTGGCAAAGGCCAAGGAGGCTCCTGAATTAAACTCCTCAGCAGAGGATACCAGTGCTGACGTGGCCAATCTGGTGCTATTAGAATCATGCAAGGCTTGTCCCGCCTGACTTTCAAGAGTACCTTGGGAAGGAGAGGCAGAGGAGGAAAAGCATAGACGTGAAGGTTGTTCCAACTGAAAGATAGAGCATCCACTTTCCAAGCTTTTGGGTGAAACATCTTTGTGCAAAATTTTGGTAGTTGGAAATTTAGAGGAGAAGCGAACAGATCTATGTCTGGAGTTCCCCAAGCCACTGTCAACTGCTGGAATACCTGAGGATCCAATTTCCACTCGTGGGGGTCCACAATATGTCTGCTCAATACATCTGCTAGGGAGTTCTGTGCTCCTGGCAGAAACCGGGCTTGAAGAGTGATGTGCAAACTCAGAGCAGCCTCCCACAAAATCATTGCTTGTCTGCAAAGAGGGTAAGAATGGGTTCCCCCCTGCTTGTTGATGTACCACATGACTGTAGTGTTGTCTGTTCGAATCAACACCTGTCCTGGTTGAAGTAGGCCCTTGAAAGCCATCAGGGCAAACTGGACTGCTAACATCTCCTTCATGTTGATATGCAAATGCTGTAGTCTGGGAGGCCACGTGTCTTGAATCCATTTCCCATTGAAGTGTGCTCCCCAAGCCAGTTCTGAGGCATCCGTCGTTATGATCTGACTCGCCTCTGGTCGGGTCACAGAGAGTCCCTTGTTTAGGTGACATTCCTGTGCCCACCACAAGAATTCCTTCTGGATGCAAGGTATTATCTGAATGACAGTGTCCAAATCATGGCAGTGTTGAGTCCATACACTTTTGAGATACCATTGTAGCTTCCTCATATGCAGTTTGGCATTGGGAAGTACTAGAATGCAAGATGCCATGAACCCCAAGGCTTGTAGGACTGTCCTTGCAGTCAGCCTGGACAGTACTGATAATTGCTGGAAGTATAGGTGAAGAGTTCTTTGTTTGTCCGGGGTCAGAAAAGCCATCTGAGAGGCTGTATTCAGTCTCACACCCAGAAAGCACATGTCCTGAGAGGGTACTAAACTGGACTTTATTTCGTTCACAGAATACCCTAGGCACCTTAAAACTGCCATTACATACTGTAGATGTTGAAGTAACTTGTCTTTGTCTTGAGCAAGAATCAGGCAATCGTCCAGATAAGGATAAATTTGAATTCCCCTCAGTCTGAAGAACGCTATTACAGGAGCCAGAACCTTTGTGAACACCCTGGGCACAGTAGATAAACCAAAGGGCAATGCAGAGAACTGATAATGAGAAGTACCAGCCCGAAATCGCAGGAATCTCCTGCAGCTGGGCCTGATAGGAATGTGAAGATATGCCTCTTTGAGATCCAGAGTTACCATCCAGTGATCTTTGCCTAGCATAGGCAGAAGTTGCTGTAAAGTTAACATCTTGAACTTTGGAATGTCTAGGTATGTATTGAGAATGGACAAATCCAGAATTGGCCTCCAAGTGTTTCCTTTCTTTGGCACTAGGAACAGACGATAATAAAACCCAAGCCTACTTCTGATGGAGGTACCACCTGGATTGCTCCCATCTGTAAAAGCAAAGAAATTTGTTCCTGAGCCTCCAGCCTTTGCTGAGGAGGTACATCTGGCATGCCTTTGAAAGGAGGAAAAGTGTGGAAATAAAACTTGTAGCCTTGATTTATTATGTCCAACACCCATTTGTCCTGGGTGACCAAATGCCAATTTTGTTTGAAAAGTACCAACTTTCCTCCTAGAGGAGCTGCCAGAAAAGAAGGATCTGGCAGCTGAAAATACAGGTCATTGGGTCTGTTTACGAAATGGCTGACCCCTGCCCTCACCAGAAGATTGTGCAGGAGAACTCCAAGTCCTAGGCCTGAAGGAACCCTGAGCTTGAGCCCTACCCCTACCACGTCTAGACCTGCCCTTAGACTAAAAATCCGAAGAAGGGTAGGACCATCCTCTTGCAGGCCAATTCCTGCTAAACTTAGGGGGCTGCACTTGCAAAAAATCTTTAACCGTCTGCATAGACTTAGCTTTATCTTCCATCTTTTTCAAAACTGACTCCACAGGGGAACCAAAAAGAACTTCAGATTGAAGAGGAGCATCCAAAATCCGAGCTTTCACATGTTCTGACAAATTTTGATCCTTAAGCCAGGCATGTCTACGAATAACTGAACCAGTAGCAGCCACCCTGGATGAAGCCTGAAGAGCATCGAAGCCACACTGCAAGGAATGTTTACCAACTTGATCTGAAGCATGAACCAAGTCCTGCAATTCCTTACACTCTATACCCTCAGATAAAGCATCTACCTTAGATTTCAATTGACCTAACAGAAAGTTCTGATACTTCAGCATATGAAATTGGCAATTTAAAGCCCTCATAGCGAACGTAGAAGAGGTGTACACTTTTTTCCCCCACCTATCCAAAGCTCTAGAATCTTTATCCAAAGGAACTGGATTCTTAACCACAGAAGACCTGACACCCTTCGGCCCTTGAATAATAATTTCCGGGTCAGCCCTAGGACTCTTATACAGATATTTATGTGCCTCTGGAACTCTGTAATACCTGTCTGGCTTGGCAGGGGGTAAAGAATCAGGATTAAGTGAAGCTTCAGAAAAAACATCCTGAACAACATCTAAAACAGGGGGAATAGCCAAAGGCCTATGTTGTGGCAAAAACAAAAATTCCCTCAGCCTCTTACGAGTATCAGAAAAATCCTGACCTTCCCACTTGAAATGCTCCCTCATGGAATGCAAGGTTTCAGAAAAGGAAAAATCCTCTGGAGGTGAAGCAGAAGGACAGGAATCCTCTGCATCCGAATCTGAATAGGGAGGAAAATCCTGAATATCCTCAGCTGAGGACTCAGAGTAATCTGAAGAATGCTCCATTCCCTCTAAATCTGTCTCCACCCTAGGCCTCTTCTCAGGAGGGGGCATAGAACCCCTAATCAAAGTAATCAAATCCTCTGCCATTTTCAACATATGTTTTTTAGGAACAGAACCCGAAGAACTAGGGCTAAGGCCCGTACCAGTAAGACCAGGTTTAGCCTTAGCAGGGCCTTTAGTCACTGAGGCAGAAGACCTAATAACCTTTTGTAAGGATGGAACTACAGATACTTGAGAAGCACCCTCGGCCTGGCCTAACTCCTGAGAGGCCAACTCCTGCAAAAGAAAAGGTTCCCCCTGGGATTCAGCCGAGACCTCGGCTGGATCCACAGATTCAACCGTGGATTCCATAGAACCGGCGTCCGCAACGGACAACTCATTGGTTTAGACCTTAAAGATTTATCTTTTCGCTTTTTTGCGGTAGCGGGCGTCGGAGGATCCGACGGCATGTTGTAGTTACACCGCTTACCAAAAACAAGCCTAGCACAGTCTAATCTACGTTTAATGGTGCGTTTATTAAATCTAGCGCAAAAGCGACACCCGACTACGTCGTGCTCAGGCCCCAAGCAAGGAATACAGAGAGAATGGTAGTCCCTATGAGGTATCTGTTTCCCACAAGAAATACAATTATTAACTTTTTCTGACATCCGGATTAACTGAAGCAAGAAAAGACAAAAATTTTCCCCAACGGGGTACTTAGCCCAACTTGGTCTTCGGTCTGAAACTCGAAATTGAAAATTTCAGAACGCCGAACGGCACTTGCAAATGCTGCTTCTGCTTCGGACCACGCGGCAAGAAAGACTGAGGATATGACGTCGGTCGTGCGCTTAAGTACTACTACGTACTGATGTCAGCTCCGGGCGACCATGACCGACGCCAGCCTAACTCTTTGGTATTCGGGCCGACCGAGGACAGCGGACTACCCACAGGTTATGACTGCAGCAATGTGAGACGAAGAACATCACTGATAGGCAATCTGGTCTCGATCTGGGACCATGTGCCTTGGAACGTCCTCCCCAGATAATGCCCACCCCACCCGAGCTGGGAGGCATCTGTGGTCACTGTGGCTTGGGCTGTGGGTGAAACACCGGTGATTGGAGCCACCAGAGAAGGGACGCCTTGCAGGCTTTGCTGATTTGAATTGGATATTCCATGGGGAGATCTAGCCAAGACTAATGTACGGCCAGAGTCCATTGAACACGCATGTGAAGACGCGCACAGGGAAGGATCGAGATTGCTGCAGCCATAGAGCCTAGGGCTTGGAGAACATTGCTCGCCTTTGGTAGCCTGGTGCCAAGAACCACTGATATATGGGCCCGTGGGCTCTGGACCCTGTCTGGAGTTAGGAAGCCTTTCAGTTGAAGGGTGTCCAGCCATGCCCCGATAAAGTCCAAGATCTGCACCGGGTTCAAGAGGGACTTGGAAACACTAATTGTGATCCCTTGCTGGTCTGCAAAATGAAGGAAGGAGTCTCTGGCTATGCAAAGAAGATGCTTGGTGGAAGCAGAGAGGAGCCAATCATCTAGGTAAGGGAATACCTGAATTTCTTGAAGCCTTAGGTGAGCTGCTACGGCTGCCATTACCCTTGGTAAACACCCTGGGGGCTGTGGTGAGACCGAAGGGTAGGGGTCTGAACTGGAAATAATTGGCTCCCAGCCGGAAGCGAAGGAATCTCTTGGAGCTTCTGCGAATCTTGATGTGGTAGTAAGCGTCCTGAAGGTCTATCGAGCACATCCAGTTGCATTCCCAAAGATAAGGTAGAGTGGACTGTAGGGTGACCATCCGGAATTTCTGCTTGGCGACAGCTAGGTTCAAGGTTGACAGGTCCAACATGGGCCCGAGGTTCCGTCTTTTTTAGCACTAAAAAGAACCTGGAGTAAACATCTGATCCAGACTGATCTGGGGGGACCGGTTCAATGGCTCGTTTGCGAAGCAGCTTGGAAATCTCTAGCGCTGCCACCTCCCTTTGAGTGGGTGGGACATCTGAGAGGTGCTTTGGTTGGACGGAAGGGGTAACAAACGGGATGGTGTAGCCGCTGCATATTATTTGAAGCACCCAATGATCTACAGTTATGGACTCCCAAGCCGTTGGGTGCAAAGATAATCTTCCCCCGACTGTCTCCAGAGTAGGACAGTTGGGCAACCCCTCAGGGCCGCTGCGTGGGCCTGTTAGAGAAGGCCCTAGACCCAAAGTTCCTCGGTCCCCCTCTGCCTCTGGGGTGGCGTTCTGCCCGGTCCCCCGCTGCCTCTAGGGGACGAGATGTCCTGAGTCCCGGGAAAACTGATTTTCAGAACCACATTTTCTTTTCCTCTCTGATTCCTAGAAAAGGATCTTTGAGGGCTAGAGAAGCGGACCCTGACGGCAGACAAAGTCTTCCCGTCCTTTTCGCTCTGGACAAGGGTGTCACGTACAGTCTTCCCAAAAAGAGAAGAACCATCAAAGAGAGCATTTGTGAAAGATGCCTTGAAGAGGTTCGTGAATTGACAGTCTGAGCCAAGCGTGTCACCTCATAGCCACGCCAGTCCGAGCCGCCCTAGCCGCTCCTTCCGGAAAGGAGGTGCATAGACATGTTCGATACTGATTTCAGAGTTGACATCTTCGCGGAGAACATACGCTTATCCTCCAGCGACAAGGACTCTGGGGGCGATTTAGCTAACTCAATGACTAGGTCTTGCTGCAGTCGTATAACGTGTGCCAAATAGTTCAGCGCTCAGATGGAAAACGTCGCTGAAGAACATACTTGCTTCCCAAATTGATCCACCACCCTGGACTCCTTGCTCGGAGGGTCGAATGAGGAAGTCTCCTGTGCCAGTTCCCTCTTGGTGGCTGCTGCAACCAGCATAGCATTCACAGGGATCCTTTATACTAGGCCTGTCTGTCTGAGGGTGGAGAGAGAATTCTGTCTGGGAGTTTTGGTATTGGCTCTATGGTGTCAGGCTCCTTCCATGCCCACATGGTGATAAGATCCACCAAGGGATCTGCAGAAGGGGACATGCAAGACGTAGATGGGCCCGTGCCAAAAGCCTCCAGGAACTCTGACTCATCCGTAAGTTATAGGGCTGACCAACCTCCCCTCTGGCAGAGGATCTCCATGATATCTACAAAGGAGACATCCTCGGGAGGTGACCTGGGGGAACCTTCTCCTTCATTTAAGTCGGTGTCTTCTGTCAAGGACTCGGGGGAGTCCAGGTGCCTCCTTTAACACGTGTGCTTACGGGGACCCTCTTCAGTGGGACTCTCCAAAGAGGGCTTGTGAGCCACGGGGGGTTCCTACAGGGGAATCACCTGGGGGTCCTCTAGCACGGGCTGTCCCTAGGACAAGATGAAGGGAGTCATAACCGAATCCAAGTGAGCCTGGGCGTAATCCAAGGAAATAGGCTGGGGTCTCGATCCCTGGGAGAGAACCCTCTCCACCATGTCGAACGCCGATCAACAGCGTACCTCCTTGGCACCCAACAAGGAGGAAGCACTCCCCGGGTCCGCCGTGAGGATCGGGGCCAAGGCCAGAGCTCCGAAGAAATGGCTCGGATTCGACAAAGTCAGAGCCAAAGACACCTCCAATCCCTCGGATCAGACTCCCCGTCCTCAGCTCCGAGAGTTGCTCGGATCCGAGGAACTCAAGGTAATCGCAGAAGTCCAGGTTGGAGGAACCATCGGCGTCGAACCCCCAGCTCCGAAGATCCTCGGATCCATAAACCCCAAAACCACAGGTTGGATTGGGGAAGGAGAAATTGGATGAAAGAAGGGCATGGACATCCCCCCTCCAAAGGGAGAGGGGCCTGGCAAGACTCCCATCTGGATTTTAGTCCGAATAAATCTAATCATCCTGTCCATATCCAATTCCGATAGACTCAGTCGAGTGTGAGGAGGCGACAGACTCTGATCTGGCTGGTTGCTGCGACAACCTAGATGAAGGCCTCAGATCCAAAGGCTCCGCTGGCTCTGGGGAGAACCTCAGGGAGTGGAGCAGAGGAGACGTAGATCTCGACACTTTGGAAGGCAGGCTAGGGAAGGGCTCCCGCTCTGGAGACCATTTACGGGGCCTATCCCCCCTCTTGTATCTATCCTTGTCTTTCTTCTTGTCCTTTCCTTTGGCCTCCCCTTCAACAGGTCTAGTGGGAGGGAGAGTCCCAGCCGGAGGGGGAGGTTGAGCAGCTGCTGGAGGAGTCTAGACAGATGAGTCCCAAGAGGAAACGGGTAGAAGGCCTTTTGCAACCAGTTTGGCCTTCCTTTCTTTTAAGACCCTGGGGTTAAATCCGGTGCGCACACTGCACTGAACAGATAGATGGGGAATGCCCTGGCAAACAACACAAAGTGTGACCATCAGCCAGTGAAAGCTTATGGCCACACACTGCATTTCTTAAAGGTAGGTTTTGGCTGATCAGCCATACTACAAACACACACAGCCAACCTACTTAAGACCGACACACTAAACACTCACACCTAAGGGGTAGAGAGGGCCTGCACTAGACTACTTTACAACAAATTTTTTTTATATATATATATATATATATATATATATATAAATAACCAACGAACAAGCGACTGGGGGAGGAAAGGGAACTAAAGGACAACACACACTCACTATCTGAAGAAAAAAACAACCAAAAAAAGGCACTTACTAATAACCCAACACGGAGTTACAGAGATCACAAAGCTGATGTAAGAAGCGACAAACAAGACCTGAGGGAAGGTAGGACATGGTGATGGGTTATGGGTAAGGGGGAGGAGCTTGGAGCAGATGCTTGAAAAGTTGCCGTCTCGGATCCTACATGGATCCGAATTACCCACAGGTTGCAGATAAAATGAAGTTAACTACTTCACATCATAAAATAAGAAAAAGGGGGGATGTAAAAAAAGAGCATTAGCGAGCTAGAAGTTAAATTAATAGAAATGGATCTGTGAAGTGAAGGATTTAGTGTGGAGAATCCAGAAAATATGCAACATTGATGATGCTCTGAAGCCTTGTATAGCAGACTGGTACAAAAGTCCACTTGAAGTTGCACTGCAAGAGAAAGAGTAGGAAACTAACACTGCTGGCACAGGTAATGTTGCAGAGTGATGGGCCATTGGGTTCCTATATGAAGGAGAAGAGATGAAGCAGGGTTCACCTGAAGAGGATATGCCACAGGAATATTTTCTGGAGCCTTCTGTAGATTATTCTCACAGGAAACGGTGAGCAAACTTTCAATTCAAAAGAAAATGGTTTAAGGGAAGGTCTGTTTGATTTAACAGAGATGGACAGAAGTATCAAGACAAATAAACAGATTATAGAACGTAAATAAGCAAATAAGAGAAGACTGGTAAAACAGATCAACACAGTAATCAGGACTATTTTTTTAAACAAAAAACATCTTTATTAAATTATAGTGTATGACACAGGTTCACACATTCAGATAAATGAAAACAAACCATACTGACATTTTCAGTTACGAATATTGTGCATCATTCAGAACCTAGCCAGTAACAGTCAGTCAAACATTATACAGCTCATTGAATTCCTGACTTCTCAAACCTCACTCATCCTCCAAATTATTCTGCATGTATTGTTCCATTAATTTTTTTTTTTAAATCAGCCTTACAATTTTAACAGGGGAATACAAATGTTTCCATTGGCCTACTCAAAACCCTAACTTACTTACTCTTTGCTTTCTCTGCATCAAGACTCACCAACAGTGGTATTTGCTTATATTCTGCATTCCTCTGGATCATCACTGTTCTATTAATGTTGTCAGATATTTGTCTCCCTGCCACAAAACCACAGTGATCCAGATATATCATTTTGGCATCACCTTTATCATTCTTTTAGCCATTACAGACAAATACTTTATAATCATGCTTTATAATTGAAAGATGGCTCTGATGGATTTTTACCATATTTAGCTACTACAGCCACCACGGCTTTCTTCCAGGATGCCGATGCTTGTCCTCCTTTTAAAATACTGTCAAACAAAACCTTCCAGATCTTTTACTTTCTCCCTTCCTAGCTTACAAACTTCCACAGGAATACCATCTATTTCTGGGGACTTTCCTGTAAATTGGTTGTAGATCATTTTTATCTCATCTTCTCATATCCTGTTAGTAATTGAGCCTCATGTACTTTTAACCTTAGCATATTTAATTCTTCCATAAGTATTTCCATTTGTACTTTTTCTCGATTTCCACATTTCTTTGCTTTAAACAGATTTCCATAAAATTTCCAAAATATTTCAAATACCTCTACAGGATCTCTGGTTATTTTCCTTGTTACAGGCTCCTTAAGCTTTGCAACAACCCATTCTACTTTCTGTTGAATGAGACGTTGTTATAAAAGCTTTCATGCACTGGGGTTTATCAAATAATAGCTGCTTGACAGCAGTCCTTCTAAACTCATGTACATTATCAATGTGGTCTTATTTTCTCTTTAGCTTTCTCCATTTGTACTTCTTCTTGTTCTGTGAAGTTCCCCCTACTCTGCCTTTGTCCATCCCTCTGAATAAAAGGAAGTTACAGTAAACTCTCAGTTAACCGGAACTCAAGCAACCAGGAAAAAAATTGAAATACAGTACAACTTTCATGCATTGCACTTTGTCTCCCCTCCCCCCAGAAACATACCTTACATTTTTAGAGTTTTAAAAAGGAAGATAGGAATAAATTCCCTCTTTCCCCAACCTCAGAACAAGTCAAACAAATAGTATAGGGTACAGTATTAGTCAGACCTACTTTTAATAGTAAATCTCAAGCAACCAGAAACTACACTTATCCAGCATCTACCAATCCTTATGGGTGCCAGTTAATTCAGTTTACTATATGTACTCATCACAATGTTGGTCTGTGTTGTCTATTTTCATTCTTCAGCGACTGGGCTAGGATCCAACTCGGCCATTATTTTCAGCTTGTGGCCACTAACAAACTCTCGAGCTCCTCCCTTACCCATAATGCTCTATCGCTTAACATACCTCAGATCTAGTTTACCGGCTTACTGCATAAAGGAAAATATTACCAACATATTAACAGAAATCCTTATCTGGCGCTCAACATGAGGAACAATGGTTTCCTTTATAAGGTCTCGTTCTTCCAGAAATAATTAGTTCAAAGGTGTGTGGGGGTGGGAACAGAAGCTGACAGAATAAAAATGGATGACACAGATGGAACGTTATGGTGAGTACATAACTTATTTACCTCATATGCTGTTAATTTTCATTCATTCCTCAACAACTGGACAGAGTCCCCAGCTTCCTGAAATCCCAGGAGGAGTAATAAAGGTATGAGGACTTGCCCAAGTAGCAGCCAATCATATCATCCATGGATGCACTGGAAAGAAATACTGAAGATGTTGCCCTGGAAGTGGTTGAATGGGCTCTCAATGGTTTTGGTAAAGAAAGGCCTAATTTGTTACAAAGGATATACAATCTGTAAGCCACTTGGCTAAGGTTACCTTTTTGACTAACTAGCCCAATTTGGAATCTGCAAATGGAACAATTGATCCATTTTTCTAAAAGTTTTTGTTCTACGCTTAGTAAGTGTAACACATTCACATCTGTACAAATCGGAAAGAAAAAAGTACAGTTGCGTACACTTACCATAAATGTAGATGTTCGAGTGTATTTACTGTTGCAGTCATCACACTTGAGTTATCTGCCTGCAGGTAAGCCCTCAGTCGGTCCGAATACCAGAGTCTTGGGATTTCTCGTCAGATGCTGTCACTTCTTCCATGGCGTCAGGGGTATAAAACATGCAGCACGCCATTACATCAGATTTTCTTGCCCCAGATGTCAGGAGCCCCCAAAATAGGAAGCAATTACATGGTGTGGAACACCTCCAGTAAAAAGTAAATACCACCGCCATAAGATATGGCCAAAAAATAGGATGGGTAGAAAGTATAGAAAAGTCAGGGGGCTGGAGGTAGGGTAACCAAGACTGCAACAGTGAATACACTTGAACATCTACATTTATGGTAAGTGCACAAAACTGCACTATGTTCTTCGTGTTTCACTGTTGCAGCCATCACACTTGGGTTGATTCCCAAAAGCTGAAGAAGGGTGGAGGCAGTCAAGAAGTATTATGAGTTTTGACAATTTAGTTAAAAGCAGGTTGTGTGAGATGGTGTCAAAGGCCTTGGATAGGTCAAGAAGTAGGTAGAGACAATGTGTCCAGCATCCGTGCTTTATTGACAGTCTCAAGAAAGGATAAAAGGGCAGTCATGGTACTATGGTTTGGCCTGAATCCATGTTGAGTAGGGGTTAGCAGGTTGTTATCTAAGAGATGTGGCAAGAGTTGGAGGTGAACACACTTTTACAGAAGTTTTGAAATGGGGAAAAGAATAGCAATAGGAAAATTATTGATGTTATAGTTGTTGCCTCCTTTGTGAAGGGGATAATGAATGCTTGCTTCCACAGTGTAGGCATGGGTGTGTTCTTAGATGGAGCAGTTTATTAGAATTCTAATGGGATAGGCAATGGCATCTGCTCCTAGGTGTGGGAACTAAGAAGGAATGTTATCAGGGCATTAGTACATGGCTTTAATTTCTGGAGGAGTTTCTTAATAGTGGTAGTAGATACAGGTTTTAAGGTGAAAAGAGAGGGAGATGGAGATGGTGAGTTTGAGAGGTGTTCAGTTGGTGGGGAAGTACTAGTAGTGGAAGAAGTGGGAGATGGGTCATATGAAGTAGAGATGGGGGTAGGGTTGATTGTGGTAGGAGGAGGGGGAGTGTTGTATGGTGGAGGGGAGGATGAGAAGGAAGAGGTGAGTTTACTAATAGAGTCGATGAAAAAGGAGTTAAATTGAATAGCTAAGTCTAGGTCTTGGATGTTTGGGTCTGGGGTAGGGGTGGGTGGTTTGCTGGGGTTGAGGAGGGTGGAAATTCCCTTCCAGAATCTTTGGGGGTTGGTTTTATTGTTGTTTTGGAGTGTGAGGAAGTATGTTTGTCTATCAGAGACTATTAGCTTTTTTACCTTATTACGAAGGGTTTTATATGCAATATGTTTGTCTGGTGTCTTGTTTCTCAGATACAGTCCCCAGGCTTTGTCTCTAAGCCTCATGGTAGATAGAGTAGTTTTGGTTAGCCAGGGGGCTGTGTTAGTTTTTATTCTTTTTGTTCTTAGAGGGGCTTGGGAATCAAGTATTCCTAGAAATGTGGAGTTAAAAAGGGAAACAGCTTCTTCTAGGGGCAGCGTTTTTAGGTTGTTCCAATTGATGGTTTTCAGGGAATCAATGAAAATTGAAGGGTTAAAGTATTTGTCATTACGGGTAGTGATGTAGTTATGGGTGCGATTAGAGATGCAGGGGAGTCGGTGGGTGAAAGTAGGCAGGTGATCACCAAGAGGGTCGGGAAGAGTACCGCTGTTTGAAAAATAGTGGGGGTGTGACACTAGGACCCAGTCAAGGATGGTGCCACTGGAGGGGTCTTTAGAAGGGTGGGTTATGTTGTTGATTAGCTGGGAGAAGTTGTATAGATTGATGTTAAGAGGGTTGGTTGGGGACTGGATGGAGGCCCAGTTAATATTGACATCTCCAAGAATTATGGTTTCGTTGTTAATATTATCTGACAGCCAGGAGAGGATGTTTTCAAGTGTAGAAATATTGTCACCTGGAGGAATGTAGAGGGATGCTAGGCAAATGTTTTTGTGTTTGTTAATTTGGAGGAGAGAGAGGAGTAGTTCAGCATTGTTAAATGTTGGGGTAGGTTTGTTGTATGGGGTAACTAGCAAGGCGGAGGAATAAAGGAGGGCAACTCCACCTCCTTTCTTTTGGGTCCTGTCTTTTCTAATGATTGAGTAGCTGGGTGGAGTTATTTCAGAATCTTTTATGGAGGGCTTTAACCAAGTTTCTGAAATAGATAGTATGTCAGGTTTGTTATGTGTGAGCCATGCGTGGAGGATGGGGACTTTATTCACTATACTTTGTGAGTTTAGAGAAGTAAAGTATATAGGCTTGTGTGGGGAGGAGGAGGAGGAGGGGCCGGGGTTAGGGTGAACATCACCGGATAATAGGCAGATAAAGAGATGGAAGATGGGGTTTGAAAGATAGTTGATTAGAGTATTAAGATGGTTTGGGTCATCTGAAATGATTAAGGGGTGTTTATTCGTTGTGGGGATAGAGTATTTCTGAGTGGTGAGAAGTTTAAATGAGAAGGTGAGGAGTTGGGTTATTGGGTGAAGATTGGGAGAGATGGGATAGTGTGATTGTGGGAATGGGGTATTCAGATGGTAAGTAGTGTGGTAAAGTTGTGGGTGGTAAGAAATGACTGGTTGGGTGAGGTGATAGAGGTATGATAGTTTAAGAGTAAGTGATAGAAGACATAGGATGGAATAAGGGTATGTAGGCATGTTGATAGGGTTACTAGAAAGTGAGTGATGCAATTGTCAAGATATATGATATAGTGGAAGGGATAAGAAGGATTTTACTAAAGAAGTGTAGAAAGAGGTGTGGGAGTAGAGCTGGGTGTTATTAGGGTAGATAGGTGAGTGAGTGTGTTAGAAGTGGGATGTATTGAAGTGTAGTGCCTGTGGGAGTGGTTTGAAATTGGATAATAGGCTGATGGGGTGTGGCACGGTGTTGGAGCGAGATTGGTGTAGAGAAAAAGTGGGTGTGGAAACAAGAGGGATATAGCTAGATGCACTGGGGGCGGGTGGGATTTGGGGGCAGGGTAGGGGAGCGGAGTGAGCCAGAGGCTAACGGAGCGAAGAAACCAGGAGAGGATCGAGAGCCTATCAGTGGAGCAAAGATTAGAGGAGAGTAAGTAGTGGCAGGGTAAGTAAGGAATACTGTATATAATATGGATGGGAAAGTAAGAATGAAGATATTGGCAGAGTGAGGAATAAGAGAGAGAAAAGTAATGACAGTGGGGAGGGGGCGCCCTCTAGTGGTCAATGCAGAGAATGCACTAGGCCAACTAGGTGGGTCTAGGGGCTGAGTGGGATAAAATAAGGAAGAGCTAGTGAAACCCAGGGAAGAGATGGGATAGAAGTGGATGGGAGATAAGAGAGAGTGTCTAGGCTGCTGGCTGCCCTGGCAGGGAGATAGCTTGAATAACTAACAATACATGGAGTTCTAATCAGTGGAGGCCCAAGTATTAACACACACACATACTTTCTCAGTATCCTCTGGGAGACTTGTTCCAATGTCCAAGTGGGATTTGAGGCAGCAGAGCAGTATATTGCCTAAGCAAAAATGTTTGGATGAGGTAGGTGACCTTACTTTTAATAGTAAATCTCAAGCAACCAGAAACTACACTTATCCAGCATCTACCAATCCTTATGGGTGCCAGTTAATTCAGTTTACTGTATGTACTCATCACAATGTTGGTCTGTGTTGTCTATTTTCATTCTTCAGCGACTGGGCTAGGATCCAACTCAGCCATTATTTTCAGCTTGTGGCCACTAACAAACTCTCGAGCTCCTCCCTTACCCATAATGCTCTATCGCTTAACATACCTCAGATCTAGTTTACCGGCTTACTGCATAAAGGAAAATATTACCAACATATTAACAGAAATCCTTATCTGGCGCTCAACATGAGGAACAATGGTTTCCTTTATAAGGTCTCGTTCTTCCAGAAATAATTAGTTCAAAGGTGTGTGGGGGTGGGAACAGAAGCTGACAGAATAAAAATGGATGACACAGATGGAACGTTATGGTGAGTACATAACTTATTTACCTCATATGCTGTTAATTTTCATTCATTCCTCAACAACTGGACAGAGTCCCCAGCTTCCTGAAATCCCAGGAGGAGTAATAAAGGTATGAGGACTTGCCCAAGTAGCAGCCAATCATATCATCCATGGATGCACTGGAAAGAAATACTGAAGATGTTGCCCTGGAAGTGGTTGAATGGGCTCTCAATGGTTTTGGTAAAGAAAGGCCTAATTTGTTACAAAGGATATACAATCTGTAAGCCACTTGGCTAAGGTTACCTTTTTGACTAACTAGCCCAATTTGGAATCTGCAAATGGAACAATTGATCCATTTTTCTAAAAGTTTTTGTTCTACGTTTAGTAAGTGTAACACATTCACATCTGTACAAATCGGAAAGAAAAAAGTACAGTTGCGTACACTTACCATAAATGTAGATGTTCGAGTGTATTTACTGTTGCAGTCATCACACTTGAGTTATCTGCCTGCAGGTAAGCCCTCAGTCGGTCCGAATACCAGAGTCTTGGGATTTCTGCGTCAGATGCTGTCACTTCTTCCATGACGTCAGGGGTATAAAACATGCAGCAGACGCCATTACATCAGATTTTCTTGCCCCAGATGTCAGGAGCCCCCAAAATAGGAAGCAATTACATGGTGTGGAACACCTCCAGTAAAAAGTAAATACCACCGCCATAAGATATGGCCAAAAAATAGGATGGGTAGAAAGTATAGAAAAGTCAGGGGGCTGGAGGTAGGGTAACCAAGACTGCAACAGTGAATACACTTGAACATCTACATTTATGGTAAGTGCACAAAACTGCACTATGTTCTTCGTGTTTCACTGTTGCAGCCATCACACTTGGGTTGATTCCCAAAAGCTGAAGAAGGGTGGAGGCAGTCAAGAAGTATTATGGCTGGCTAGCAGGCCTTGTAAGACTGCTGTAGCAAATCCAGCTCTCGATTTAGAAAAGATAGGCAAGTGGTAATGCTTGGTGAAGGTGTGTACTGAACTCCAGGTTGCAGCTTCCAGGATGTCCCTGGTAAGGACTCCCCTGAGAAATGCTGTAGAGGATGAGGTAGCCCTAGTGGAATGGGTTCTGATCCCCTCTGGGGTAGGTTTTTCCATGGTGCTTGTAGCAGAAATGGATGCAGTGTGCTATCCATTTGGAGATGGTTTGCTTTGAAATGACCTTGCCCTCTGCGCCCCTGTAGCAAAGCTGACTAGCAGCTGGTCAGATTTTCTGAACGGTTTAGTCCTGTCAAAGTAGAACCTAAGTGCACGTCTGAGGAGTGCAGGATCCTTTCCCCTTTATTCTGAGGATTTAGAAAAAAGGTTGGTAAATAGATGGACTGGTTTAAAGCCACACTGGATACCACCTTGGGCATAAATGACAGGTTAGTCCTGAGGGAAACCCTGTCCGCATGGAAGATAATGAAGGGTTCCACAGCCATAAGGGCCTGTGACTCAGACGCTCTTCTTGCTGAAGTGGTGGCTAGAAGTAAGGCTGTTTTCCAAAAGAGGAATTTTAACTCTGCTGTAGCAGCAGGCTCAAAAGGGGGAAATGTGAGGTTATCTGGTACAAAGTTAAGGTCCCAGGCAGGAGTGGGAGCTCTCCTCGGGGGGGGGGGGGTCTTAAATTGTTAGCTCATCTCAGTAGCTCATCTCAGGAACTGTCTGAGTGAGAGAAGAGGGGTGGGCTCAGTATTGTAATGAGCTGAGATGGACGAGACATGAATCTTAATGGATGAGAAGGACAGGCCTTTGTGGAGCAGCTCTGTTAGATAATCTAAGATTTGAGGTAAGGTCGGCACGGCTGTGTCCTTTCCCTGAGACTAGCTCCAAGAACAGTATCTCTTCCACTTTTCTGAATAGGATTTCCTAGTACTAGGCCTCCTGGCCTCAAGGATGACATCCAACACCTGTTTGCTGAGGGTTGCTGGTGATGTATTTAGGGAATAAGCCAGGCTGCTAGGTTCATGGTTTGCAGCTGAGGATGCTAAATCTGGTCCTCCTGCTGGGACAGCAGAGAAGGGGTCTGATGCAGGTGCCAGGATGGCACTGTCATACTGCATAAAAGTGGGTACCAGTGCTGGCGTGGCCAGTCTCGTGCAATAAGGATTGTCCTTGGCCTGTCCTGTTTGATCTTGAGTAGTACTTTCGAGAGGAGGGGCAGAGGGGGAAAGGTATAGATTGAGAGGTTTTCCCATGTAAAGGAGAAAGGGCATCCACTTTCCATGATTGGCTGTGGGGAGCTCTGGTGCAAAATATGCTCAATTGATGGTTCTTGGGGGAACCAAATAGGTCCACCTCTGTGTCCCCCACCTGTGGATTAGAAGCTTGAATGAACTCTGTTCCAGTTTCCACTCATGTGGGTCTATTAGATTTCTGCTCAAGTTGTCGGCCAGTAAGTTTTGTTTGTCTGGCAGGAATTGAGCTTGCAGGTGCACTTGGTTGCTCAAGGCTGTGTTCCACAGAGCCATGGTTAACCTGCAGAGTGGGTAGGAATGAGTTCCTCCCTGCTTGTTTATGTACCATATGACTGTGGTGTTGTCTGTTCTTTATCAAGAGTTTTCCTGGAAGGATAAGATATTTGAAGGCTGTCTGTGCATTCTGTACAGCTAACATTTCTTTTTGATTGATATGCAGGTGCATTTGTCCTGGGCTCCATTTGCCTTGAATGCTTTTGCCTGCCATGTGAACCCCCCATGCATATAGTCTGATGAGTCTATTGTTAGGGTTTGGGCGGTGGGGGGGGGGTAAGTGAAAGGGAGCCCCTTGTTGTGGTTGCAGGCCTCTGCCCACCAAAGGAACTCTGTCCTCAGGCAAGGAATGATCGGAATCACTGTTTCCAGGTCCTGAGAATGTTGACACCAGAGACTTTTTATGTACCACTGATACGCAGTCTTGCATATGGAATTAGGAGAATGCATGAGGTAACTCTAGGGCTTGCAGTATTTTTCTTGCAGATAACTAGGTTTGGGTGGCCTGTAGTTTGAAGTAATTTGTCAAATAAAAGTACAGTTGTGTACCTACCATAAATGTAGATGTTAGAGTGTATTCACTGTTGCAGTCATTACTCTTGGGTTACCCTGCTGGCAGGCTACCCGCAGTCGGCCAGAATTCCAAAGTCTAAGTCCGGCATCTGTTGCTGTCGCCTCTTCCCTGACGTCAGTGCGCCAGGGGTATAAAAGATGCAGCAGACGCCATTTTCTTCAGTTTTTCTTGCCCCGGATGTCAGGTGCCCCCAAATTGGTAGGCTGAAAAAATATGCCAATAAAAATGCATGCACAAAAATAACATTTCCTTCATCTACAAGCAAATACACCAAATAGGTTGTATAGCATAGAGAAGTGCAGATAAATCCCAGCAAAGAAAAAGGGGGATGGTGGGTGGGTAACCTGGACTGTAACAGTGAATCCACTCAACCATCTACATTTATGGTAGGTACACAACTGTACTATGTTCATCATGTTTCACTGTTGCAGTCATTACTCTTGGGTTGAATCCCAAAGCTGAGGATGGATGGCTGGGCTAAATAGGATTAGGAGAGGCTATGAGGCCCAGCAGAACTACAGTGGCAAAACCTGCTCTGGACTTAAGAGTAAAGAGGTAATTGATAGTGCTTTGTGAAGGTGTGCACTGAACTCCAAGTTGCAGCCTCTAAGATATCTTTGGTTGGTACTCCTCTGAGGAAGGCTGCTGAAGTGGCTGCTGCTCTGGTGGAATGAGGCCTAATGTCCTTAGGCACTGATTTGCCATGTTGAAAGTAGCAAAAATGGAAGCAATGGCCTATCCATTTAGAAATAGGCTGTTTTGAGATAGCCTTTCCTTGTGATCCTGCAGCATATGACACAAAGTTGCTCAGTCTTTCTGAAAGCTTTAGTTCCATCCAAGTAGAAGCGTAACTGCTTGTGTATGTCCAAAGAATGCAGAATTTTATCATCCTTGTTCTGTGGATTTGGATAAAAGGTAGGCAAGTGAATGGTTTGATTGAGGGCCACACTGGACACCACCTTAGGCATAAATGTAGGGTTTGTCCTCAGGAAAAACCCTGTCTGGATGAAAAATGATGAAAGATTCCACAGCCATAAGTGCTTATAACTCAGAGACTCGCCTTGGAGAGGTTATTGCTAGGAGCAGAGCTGTTTTCCAGGATAAGAATTTTATATCTGCTGTTGATGCTAGCTCAAAAGGAGGCAGTGTGAGTTTTTCCAAAACATAATTGAGGACCCAGGCCGGAATTGGTGCTCTCCTTGGAGGCCTAATGTTTTTGGCCCCTCTGAGGTACTGCCTTATTAAACGGTGAGAAAAGATAGGTGGTTCCATATTGTAATGGGCTGAAATGGCAGAGGCATGAATCTTAATTGACGAGAAAGAGCGGCCTTTGTTCAGCATCGCAGTTAGGTATTGTAAAATCTGAGGGATATTTGGTACACCCGTGTCAATGCCTTGTTCCAAGCACAGAATCTCTTCCATTTTTCTGCATAAGATTTCTTTGTACTGGGCTTCCTGGCCTCTAAGATAACATCCGTAACAGCTTTTGAAAGAGGAGTGTTCTGAATGGCTACATTATCCACCATGCTGCCAGATTTAAGGTCCTGAGTTGGCTGTGCAGGATCCGATTGTTTTGCTGGGTCAGCAAGTGAGAAGTCTGAGGCAATATCCATACTGGACCTTGAGACAAGCCCTTTAGGATTGGGTACCAGTGCTGGCGTGGCCAGTCTCGTGCAATCAGTATCATTTTTGGCTTCTCTTGTCTGACCTTAAGGAGTACCCTGGGAAGGAGAAGCAGTGGGGGAAAAGCATAAACTGTTAGATTTTTCCAGCTGAAGGATAGGGCGTCCACTTTCCATGCTTGTTTGTGATAAATCCTTGTGGAAAATCTCTGCAATTGGCAGTTGTGAGGGGAGGCAAACAGATCTATGTCTGGGCATCCCCATTTCCTTACTATCATGCTGAAGATTTGCGGATCCAGTTTCCATTCGTGGGGATCCATGAGGTTTCTGCTTAGTTCGTCTGCCACAGTATTTGTTTTTCCTGGCAGGAATTGTGCTTGCAGGTGAACTTGAAAAGCCAATGCTGTGTCCCATAAAGTCATTGCTTGTCTGCAGAGGGGGTAGGAATGTGTACCTCCCTGCTTGTTTATGTACCACATGACCGTAGTGTTGTCTGTCTTTATCAGTAACTGTCCTGGATGAAGCAGGTCCTTGAAAGCTGTCAGGGCATTTTGAACAGCTAGCATCTCTTTTTGATTGATGTGAAGATGCATCTGGTTTGCAGGCCATGTGCCCTGAATACATTTTCCTGCCATATGTGCCCCCCAGGCATAATCTGATGCATCCGGTTGTCAGTGTCTGACTGGCTGTGGGTAAACTGAATGGCAGACCCTTGTTGTGGTGACAGGCTTCTGCCCACCTACAAACTCCTGTTGCAGGCAGGGAATGAGTGCAATTACGGTCTTCCAGGCTGTGGCAATGCTGAGTCCAAACACTTTTTAGATACCATTGTAGTTTCCTCATATGCAGTCTGGGATATGGAATTAGTAGAATGCAGGATGCCATGAAACCCAAGGCCTGCAGGATTTTCCTTGCAGATAAGTGGGTTTTTGCTGCCAATTTCTTGAAGTAAGTAGTCAGTTGCTTTTGTTTGTCTGGTGTGAGATAAGCCATCTGGGCAGTTATATTTAAGCTTGCACCCAGGAATATTATCTCTTGAGAGGGCACTACTTTTGATTTATTTTCGTTTACTGCGTACCCTAGGCCAATTAGTAATATTTTTACAAACGCCAGATGCTTTAGAAGAATGTCTTTGTTCTCTGCTTGAATTAGGCAGTCGTCCAAGTAGGGATATATTTGAATTCCTTTTTGTCTGCAAAACACAATTACTGGTGCCAGGCATTTTGTAAAGACCCTGGGTGCAGTAGATAAGCCAAAGGGCAGTGCAGAGAATTGGTAATGCATTGAGCCAGCTGTGAATCTGAGGTATCTTCTGCAAGACTGTCTGATTGGAACATGCAGGTATACCTCTTTTAGGTCCAAAGTTACAAGCCAAGCCTTCTTGCCCAACATGGGCAGTAGCTGCTGTAGAGTCAACATCATGAATTTTGGAACTTCCAGAAACGTATTTAGTATAGACAGGTCCCAGTATTGGTCTCCAGGTTTTGTCCTTTCTGGGTACTAGGAAAAGTCTGGAGTAAAATCCTTGCCCCTGCTCTTGTTGTGGTAGAATGGCCCTCATGTCCATGAGGGCTGTAATTTGTTTTTGTGCCTCTGCCCATTGATTGTGCGGCAGGTCTTGCATACCTTTTGACCTTGGTAGAGTGTGAAAGTGGAACCTGTAGCCTTGGGACACTATGTTCAGGACCCATTTGTCTTGGGTAACCATTTGCCAATTTGATGAAAAAAGTGCTAGTTTTCCCCCTAAGGGGGCTGCCAAAAGAAAAGTGCTTGGATCTGGTAGAGGAAAGTCATTGGGACTGTTTCCTGTAAGGTTGTGATTTGTCTTCTCCGCTTTTCGAGGTAGGAGCACCCCATTGTTTAGGCCCGTATGAGCCTTGGGGCTGAGATCTGCCTCTGGGATGCCTGTATCTGCCTCTTTGTGGTTTGTCTGACACTGGAAAGGACCAATTTTTAGAAGGCCAGTTCCTGCTAAACCTGGGTGGCTGTACCTGTAAAAAATCCTTGACTGCATGGATTTTGCTTTATCCTCCATTTTTTTCAACACCTCTTCTGCTTTAGTACCAAACAAAGTGTCATGCTGTAATGGTGCACCTAATAATTTTTCTTTAACATGCTCAGGCAGATTCTGCTCCTTCAAGCATGCCTTCTAATCACAGAACCTGTAACTGCGGCCATGCAAGAGGCCTCCTGTGAATCATAACCACATTGCAAAGTATGCTTTCCCACTTGTTCAGCTGCATGCAATAAATCCTAAAATTCCTTGTTCTCTGAACATTCAGTATTTGTCAACAATTTCTGTTTCAGCAGTGACATTAAATATTGCTGATATTTAAGCATATGAATCTAACAATTTAAAGCCCTTACAGCCATAGTAGCAGAAGTGTTAACTTTTTTCCCCATCTGTCTAGAGCCCTAGAATCCCTATCAGAGGGGACAGAGTTTTTTGCAGTGGAATCTTTAACCCCATTGGGACCCTGAGATATAGTTTCTGGGTCAGCAGCGGGGTTTTTGTATAGGAATTTATGAGAATCCAGGACCCTGTAGTATCTGTCTGGCTTAGCAGGTGCAGGGGGTAAAGAGTCAGGGGACAGGCTGGACTCTGAAAATACATCTACAATGTCTAGAACAGGTGGAATAGCAAGGGGTCTGTGCTGAGGAAGTAGCAGAAAGTCTGAGCGCCTTTTCTTAGATTCAGAATAATCTTGGCTCTCCCAGTGGAAATGCTCCCTCGTGGTATGCAGGGTTTCCCCAAAAGAATAATCCTCAAGAGGAGAGGCTGAAGGAATGGATTCTTCAGCATCAAAATCCTCATAGGGAAGCATGGAGTAATCCTGTTCAGAAGAGGAATTAGAGGAAATAGAAACCTGATCAGAAGAATCATACTTTGTCTCTTGCCTAGGCCTCTTTATCAGGAAGGGGATGGGAGCCCCTGATTAAAGTAATTAGATCTTCGGCCATTTTGAACATCTGTTTTTTAGGCATGGAAGTGTGAGTAGGAGAAGCTGTACTTGTTTCTTTGTCTTTAGAGCTGCTTTAGTCTTTGAAGCTGAAGATGGCTTAATATATAGTTGTGTAGGTCTGAAGACACCCTCAGAAGCCGATGCCTGTTCAGCGGCTCTGGACCCATCTGAGGGAATGATTTCCGAGTATCCAATACCTTGAGTATCCAGAGGCCCAGTCAGCTCCACATGGGAGTCGGAAGTGGCCTGTGGCTCTGAGGTAGCGGGCACCAGGGGCTGTGAAAGCACCTCACTGAGAACTGGCGAACCGGCTTCTGGCCTAGCAGAGGCCTCATCAGTTTTGGACCTCAGATGCCTATCCTTTTCCTTGTCCTTGCGTTTTTTTGTAAACTCCGGTTGTCGGCTGGTCCAACAGCATTATATAATTAAATCTTCGGCCAAAGTAATGAAATGCAAAATCGAACCGATGCTTGATAGTGCGTTGGCACAAAACCGACAGCTAGCAACATTGTGATCAGGGCCTAGGCAAGGAATACAGTAAGAGTGAAAATCCTTATGAGATATTTGCTTCCCACAAGAAATACAATTGTTAACTTTTTCTGACATCGGTCTGGAGCAAGAAAAAAGTTTCCCCAATGGGGTACTTAGCTTTAATGAAGACTTCGGTTCTGAAATTCGGATTTGAAAATCTCAGGAGTAGGCCGACCGGCACTTGCGAACATTTGCTTCGGGCACCGCGCAGCAAGAAAGACTGAAGAAAATGGCGTCAGCTGCATCTTTTATACCCCTGGCGCACTGACATCAGGGAAAAGGCGACAGCAACCGACGTTGGACCTAGACTTTGGAATTCTGGATGATACAGGTAGCCTGCCAGCAGGATAACCCAAAAGTAATGACTGCAACAGTGAAACACGATGAACATCCTTGCTTTTCTGGAGTGAGGAATGCCATCTGAGAAGTTGTGTTCAAGCTTGCTCCCAGGAATACAATTTCTTGGCTGGGCACCAGATGTGATTTCTTTTTGATGATGGTATACCCCAGAGAAGTTGGGAGTCTCTTTACAAATGTCAGGTGCTGAAGTAGCAATTCCTGACTGACTGCCTGAATCAGGCAATCGTCCAAGTATGGGTAAATTTGAATGTTTCTCTGCCTGCAGTATGCAATGGCTTGAGCCAGGCACTTTGTGAATACCCCGGGAACAGTAGAAAAGCCAAAGGGGAGTGCAGAGAACTGATAGTGCATAGAGCCTGCCCTGAAACTTAGATATTTCCTGCACTATTCTCTTATGGGGATGTGGAGATAAGCAGCTTTTACAGTGACCAGCCAGGAGTCCTTTGCTAGCATAGGCAGCAGCTGTTGGAGTGTAAGCATTTTGAACTTGGGTACTACCAGGAAGGTATTGAGAATTGACAGATCCAGGATAGGGTGCCAAGAGTTTTCTTTCCTGGGCACCAGAAACAGTCTGCAGTAGAAACCCTGTCCCCTTTGCTCTGTTGGAACAGGTTGAATAAGCCTGATACCGAGAAGATTTTCGGCCTCTGCCCACTGGTTTGGGGGAAGGTCTGGCAATCCGCTTGGGAATCTGTATCCCTGGGATAAAATATTTAAGACCCAACGGTCCTGGGTAATGTATTCCTGGTTTTTTGCATGCAGGGTGAGTTTTCCTCCTAGGGATGCAAGTACTTGGGCATGGCTGGGAAGGATGCAGGAGAAGTCATTGTGAACTTTTTTCCATAAGAAGGTGGCTTACCACTCCGTTTCGTGGGTGGGAGCACTCCATTGTTTAGATCTGTGCATACCCTGAGACTGTAGTCTTTGTGGTCTGTTGCCCCTGGGTTTGGACTGAGAAGGCCTGGGAGGGGCTGGAAAGGACCAGTTTTTTGAAGGCCAATGCCTACTGAATCTAGGTGGCTCTACCTGTAAGAAATCTTTAACAGTTTGCATAGAGTTAGCTTTTTCCTCCATCTTTTTAAGAACTTCTGCTTTTGTGCCAAACATACTTGATTTAATGGGGCATCTAGTAATTTTGCTTTGACATGGTCTGGTAAGATTTGTTCCTTCAGCCAAGCATGCCTTCTCAGAACAGACCTAGTGTCAGCAGCCCTGCAAGATGCTTCTAAGGCATCAAAACCACACTGCAAAGTAGGTTTACTAACTTTGTTTGCAGAATGCATTAACTCTTGTAAATATTTATTTTCTGCACAATCAGGAAACAACAACATTTTTTGTTTAATTAGTTCCATAACATGCTGCTGGTACTTTAACATGTGAAACTGGCAATTTAAGGCCCTGATGGCAAGAGCTGCAGAGGTATATACCTTCTTACCCCATCGGTCTAAAGCCCTAGAATCCCTGTCTGAAGGGGTAGGGTTTTTGGCTGTAGTAGCCTTAATACCTTTAGGTCCCTGTGAAATGGTCTCTGGATCCGCAGTAGGATTTTTGAATAGAAATTTGTGAGAGTCTGGTACTCTGTAGTACCGGTCAGGCTTTCTAGGAGCTGGATAAAGTATCAGGGGTAAGGCTCGATTCCATGAAAGCATCATCTACAATATCCAGGACAGGGGGTATAGCTAGAGGCCTGTACTGAGGCAAGTCTAAAAATTCCCCGAGTCTCTTTTTTTGACTGAGGGTAGTCATGGCATTCCCAGTGGAAATGCTCTCTTAGGGTATGCAAGGTTTCACCGAAAGAAAAGTCCTCTGGAGGGGAGGCAAAGGGAATGGAATCCTCTGCATCTGAATCCTCATAGGTGGATAAGGGTAAGTCCTAGTAATCAGAGGGGTCAGAGTCATCGGACTCATGTTCTGTAGAATCAGAAGGAAAATCAATTCTTTGTCTTTTAGAGGGGGAAGGCTGGCTTCCCCTAATTAAAGTAATAAGGTCTTCAGCCATTCTAAGCATTTTTTCTGAGGCATGGGAGCTTGAGAATACCCTTTGGTCATTGGTTTCCTAGGCGTAGTGCGAACTCTGGGCCTGAAAAATTTGGCAGTTTTAGTTAAAAACGAAGTAGTTGGTTTAATACGAACATCGGATGGCCTGAATACACCCTCAAAAGCTGGTGCCTGCACAGCGGCTTCAGACCCATCCAAGGTAGAGACATCTGCAGGTTCCACAGTCAAAGAACCATCTCATGGCATACCGGACTCCAAATGGGTCTCAGTAGAGGACTGTGAATCTGTAGAAGCGAGTATCAGGGGCTGCGAAAGCGCCCGAGTACCGGCGGACTGACGACTAGCTTAAAAGAAGCATCAACGGCAGTTTTGGACCTATGTGGTCTGTCTCTGTCTTTACCCTTACGTTTTTTCAGAAGATTGGTAGTCGGATGTCTTAACGAAGCCATTTCGGAATATGGAGAATGACAGCAAAAGAATTTAGTGACAAAGATAGCCCAACAACAAATAGATTGGGAGATGAACAAGGCACAAAACCGACAGAGAGGAACGTCATGGTCTGGGCCTACACAGGTGACACAGTAAGAATGAAAATCTCTGAGAGGTATTTGCTTTCCACAGGCAAGACAATTGTTAACTTTTTCTGACATCGGTTAGAGCAAAAAAAAAAAAAAAAAAAAGGGATCCCCAACGGGGTACTTAGCTTTAGAAGACTTCAGGTTTGAAACTCGAAAAACGAAAATGCCAGGTAGTGGCCGACCAGCACTTGCTAACTGCTTCGGGCTCCCACGTGGCAAGAAAAGCTGATGTAATGGTGTTGGTTGTATGTTTTATACCCCTGACAGCCCGTCATGGAAGAGGCGACAGCATCAGACGCAGAAATCCCAGGACTCTGGTATTCGGACCGGCTGAGGCTACCTGCAGGCAGATAACCCAAGTGTGATGACTGCAACAAGTGAAACACCAAGAACATCTGGCAAATTAAAATATGGGTGGATGTTTGATTTTGATGGCCCATTAGGAAGGAAGGTAGGATTGGTTCATAAAGTCACCTTATCCTTATGAAATACTAAGTAAGGGAGTTTAGAAGACAGTGCTTAAAGTTCTGAAAGTCTTCTAGCAGAAATTATGGCTTCCAAAAATATAGTTTTCCAGGTCAGATACTTCAACTCACATTTATCTGCTGGTTCGAAAGATGAATGACTCAAGGACTGTAATACCGAATTTAAATCCCATGGTGGGGTTGGATCTTTATAAGGGGTTATCAAAAGAAGGATACCTCTCAGAAAAGGCTTTACAAAGGTTAGATGAGCAAAGTAGTAGTTTTCAGTCCCAATGTGAAAATTAGAAATAGCAACTAGGTTAACTCCAATAGTTGAGGAACTGGCATCTTTGTTGAAAATTGTTGCTAAAAATTCAAGGACACTATGTACTGGTGCTGTAAGGGGGTTAATATGTTTCTGCTGTGCCCAAAAAACAAATCTTTTCCATTTACTTCTGTAAAGTTTCCCTGCAGAAGCTTTGTGGGAAGACAAAAGTACATGACAAACAGAGAAGGAGAGCATATGTTGTCTGGCTATCAATGGAAGTGGAGAAATCTTGCTATCAGTCTTAGATTTGAGATATCCAGATGAATCACGCCTGTCAGGTGAGACAAAAAGTCTGGAATTGGATCCAGACTCCAAGGAGGCTAGATTAGATGAGGCCAAAGGGAGGGGAATCAAATTTGTCGAAGCCAGTAAGGTCAATGAGGATGACTTTTCTCCAATGTGATGCTTTCTGCAGAAATTTGGGGATAAACATATAGGAGACTGGGGAGCCAATCGTGCAGGACAGCATCTCTGTGACTTCCCCAGTGGGGGGGGGGGGATTAGGGCAAAGAACCTGCTACACTTGCTATTTAGGGGAGACGCGAATAGGCTGCAGCATGGCTGGCCCTACTGATGAAAATCATTTCCAACAAATTCTTGTTGAGACCACTTGTAAGGTAATAGACTGGACCTGCTCAACTTGTCCATAATCACATTGAACTTCCCCAGAATGTGCATTATCAGATATCATTTGGATGAGATAGCTTATTGCCAAACTCAGAGCTGCTCGACATAAGGGGTTAGATATTATTCCTCCTTGTTTGTTGCTGTACCAAACCATGGACAATTTGCCTGTCTGAATCCCAAATGTCCCAGAAGGGAGAGAATTTTGGAAGGCCTGGAATGCTAAGAGCACAGCTGTGATTTCCAGGACAGTGACATGCAAACTGCATGTGCCTTGGACTGTATTTCCCAGAAAGTGCCCCCCAATCTGGGATGCGTTTGTGGTCATTATGGCCTTGGGTTGACAAAGAAATAAGGGGTGGCCTTGTAGAACTTGATCCAAGTGGATCCACCACTAAAGGTATCTTTTGCATACTTGGGTAATTTTTCTGAGTGACTATATGCTGATGAGAACCGGACCACTGATTGCTAACATCCAATAGAGAACCCTCATATGAAATCTTGCTAGTGGAACTATAACTATAGATGCAGACACTGATCCCAAGTTTTGTAGGATTAAAAGGGCTGAGACTGCGGAGCTGTGAATTACTTTCCTGACCTAGGATCCGATAGTCTATACTCAACAGATTAAGAGAAGCTGTCATAGATATGGTTTTAAAAATGGCTCCTATGGACTCCAATGTCTGAGATGGTACTAACAGAGATTTGTTGCAATTCATGGTTATCCCTAGATGGCAGCAAGTCTGGAGTACCTGGTCTTGAGGTTTTATAGGAAGATGCCTGGTCGAGGCAGTGATAAGTCAATCATCCAAGTACAGAAACTTTGAATCCATGCAGTCTCAAGTGAGCTGCTACTACTGCCATGCATTTGAACACCCCTGGGGCTATGGTGAGGCCAAAGGACAGTGCTCTGAACTGGTAATAGCTGGCTTTCAGCCATGAAGCTTAAATACCTTCTGGATTGTCTGTTGATTTTTATCTGATAGTATGCATCCTGAAGGTCTATCAGGCCCATCCAGTCATCCTTGCACAAAAAGGGCAGAATACACTGAAGCGTGACCATCCAAAACTTGGTGTGCTGAACTGATTTGTTCAGACTCCTGAGATTTAAAATCTGTCTCCAGTCCAGTTTTCTTTGGCACTAAAAAGAATCTTGGGTAAGTTCCGGATTCTGTCTGGTCTGGTGGGACCTCTTGGATGACTTTTCTTGCAGCTGTTGTATTTCTAGTGCTATTTTTCTCTTTCTGGGTGGATTATCAGGAATTTTGCATACAGGTGGAGGTGATAGGGAAAAGGGAATTACATAACATCTGGAAATAATCCTCTGCACCCATATATCTTTTGTAATATCTAGCCAAGCTTTCTGAAATGGGGATAAACTCCCAACTGCATCCAGAGTCGGACAATCAGGCCTTCTTTTAGGAGTGCTGGTAGGGTCTGCCGTAGAAGGAATCTGAACCCCTGATTCTGCGGGCCTCCTCTACCACATGCGCAGCATCTTCCATTTGAGTCCACCCTCTGCTCCTGGGCGAACTATTTCCACAGGGATCTTGGAAAGGACCTTGCAACTTTCTGAACCATATTTTCCAACCTCCTCTAATTCCTTGTAAAGGTCTTCTGAGGAGTCAAAAAACATACTCCAACTGCATGAAAGGCTATTTCCATCTTGCTTGGATCTTTCCATCTTGCTTGCACTTGAAGTGTGCGTCTAACTTTAGGGCTGAACAAAGAGTTTCCATCAAAAGAATCACTGACAAAAGACGACTTGAAGTGCTCTGGAAAGTCACACAGGCACATCCAGGCATGCGTCTTAATGAAAATACCTAAACCAGACACCCCTGAGGTACCTTCAGCCACATGGAAGATCAGCCTCATTGACAAATTAGTGATAGATAGTAAGGTGGTCAACTGCGAGGCTCCAGAAGACTGAGCCCTCAGGAGTACTGGTTCCAGAGAGGGAATTTGAAAGTTCCTTAATCTGATCCCTCTGTAATCTTTTAAAGTGTTCCAAATAATTTAGCGATGAGTCCAAAGTTCATGGAAGCATACACACACTTCCCAAATCTGTCCAATGCCCCTCACTCCCTGGTAGGGGGATGGGACAGAAGAATCTTGCTCAGTGAGTTCTTTCTTGGTGGTCGCAGCCATAACCATGGCATCTACGGGTATTCCCTTGATCCAAAATTCCTTTCCTGCAGGTGGTGCCAAAATCTGATCTGGTCTTCTGGGGACTGGCTCAGTTGAGTCTGATCCCTTCCATGCCTGCCTAGAGATCAAATCAATGAGCTCATCAATGGGCAGACTCACCCAGGAGGTAGACGGGCTAGACTCAAAGGCCCCCAGGAATACAGATTCCTCTTCGGAAGGGTCATCAGTACACCAACCACCCTCTTGCTTAAGGATATCTAAGATGTCTCCAAATGAGATGTCTTTGGGTGGAGACCTTGGGGACCCTTCCCCATCACTGAAATCGGCATCTTCAGTGACGGATTCCTGAGTGGAGTCCAAGTGCCTCCTCTTGCACTTCCTCTTCCTAGGGATTTCCTCCGTGGAGTGTTCCGGAGAAGTATCAGAAGAAACAGTAATATCCAGCTGGGTAGCCTTGAAACTTTGGGCTGGCTATCCCTTTGAAATGGAATGAGGAGACTCAAGGTGCAAAGACGTATGGGATCCAGAGGGGAGATCCAAGGGAGGAAAAACTGTCCACCCTGCAGAAGCAGAGAAAACACTCTCTCCACCACCTCAAAGGCAGAATGCTCCAGGGAGAAGGATGTAGAGCTGAGAAGTCAAGCTTCCAACCCACTGTCTCCCCCTTTTTCAAAGGCAATCCACCAGAGGCAGAGGTTGCAGCCAAGCTATAAAAAGCTGAAGCTCTGAGGGGCAGAGACAGCTCAAACAGCTTTGGAGTCTATTCTAATGCCTCAGATTCAATAGGGGTACTTCGGCTCCCAGAGTCATCTAGCTCCAAAGCACTCAGAGCCGGGGTGCCCTCAGAAAAAGCCTCAGACTCAAAGATACTATGATCTTCAGATCTGAACCAGACAGTCCCCGAGAGACTTGGATCCAAAGGCTCAGAAACAAGTTGGATTGGAGAAGGAGCAGAGATCAGTGGTGTAGTACTAGTAAAGGCTTCCTGAACAGAGGGGATAGAACTCAGAAGAACTCCCATCTTAATCTGTGCCAAGAGATACTTCATCATTCTATCCACATCAGCCTCAGTCAGGCTTCTGGAAGAATGAAATGATGCCATGGAGGAATACCTGAAGTGCCAGCGAAATTCCAAAAAAGCGTTGGTACCTGGAGTGCCAGCAGAATTCCAAAAAAGGAGTTGGTACCCGAGAGGGTATTGGATCTATGGTGGGAGAGTAATGGGTCCTAGGTAGCAACTTTGAATCTGAAAGGATAGGATCCGAGGAAGTTGTTTTACTTTACGATTTTGGCTTCAGAGAAGGAGCAGGCACTGGATCCAATTTTTTAAGTTTTTTCTTAGGAGGCTCCATCATCCGATCCAAAGATCAAGTTGTGGATACAGACGGACCCAAATGTTTACCAGCAAGCTTCTTCAGCTTAGGTATGGGGGAGGGGGTTGAGCCCCCGACAGTTTCCAAAAGAAATGAAGGTAGCAAACCTTTTAAAAACAGTTTTTCCTGTCTGTGTCGGCCCTAGGATTAAATGACTTGCAAATTTTGCAATCTGTCTGAAAGTGTTCTGGGCCTAGGCAACAGACGCATAAAGCCATGAGAGTCAGAAAGGGGCAATCTGTGACAGGATTTCTGACATTTTTTAAATCCTGATGGCTTTACAGACATTATTAAACAAATAGCAGAAAAATACAACACACTTTTTTATATTTAGTCAAAGAAAAACAGGAAATGCCAACAGGGGTATCAAGAACACACACTACATGTATAAGAGGGGTAAGAAAAAAGGCTTACCAATGATGGTAAAGATACACAAAAGTCTAGGGAAGGGAGGAAAAGCAGATAATACAATAAGAAAAAAACTTAGAAAAAAGGGTAAAATACAATGAAATTAGACTTGCCTCCGAACTATGTATACTAAGGTCGAGAGCTTACAGTGACAATGTCTGAACGTGAAAGCAACAAACGAGCTCTATGATACATTAAGGGATACAGCATTATGGGAAAGGGAGGAGCTGAAGAGTTTTGTTAGTGGTCATGAGCTGAAAATAATGGCAGTCGAGATCAGATCCAAACCCAACTGTTGAGGAACGAATGAAAACTGACATCAGATCTCGTTACTTCTTAACCATATTTCTTTTTTTTTTTTATCCACCCTATTTTTATCCTCCATTTTAATTTATCCCACTCAGCTATAATTTCAGAAATTTTTTTTTTATCTTCCATAACTCTTGAATAACTTCCACTACCCATTCTGTAAATTCTGCTTTAACAGGTGGGGAAGCATGAGTGTCATTTTTATTTCATTGCCCTGCATTTTTATTTTAGTTAATACTGGGATGTGATCTGAAATAATTAAAAGGGTGTGCATCAAAAGTTTCAATTAAAAGCACATGTTCCTGGGAAATTGGATGGCACAGTGGTGCAGCAGTAGCGTTGTTGCCTCACAGCAAAAGGTTCTCAGGTTCAGTTCTTAGCTGGGAGTGCCTTATATGCGGAGTCTGCATGTCCTCCCTGTGTTCATGTGGGTTTCCACCAGGTGCTCCGGTTTACTCCCATGTTACAAAGACGCGTGTCTGAAGCGTTTCTCCCAAGGCCTCCACTGAAAATTTGCTTCATTCCAAGTCAGACTTTTCTGGTAAAAAAATGTTAAATAAAAATAAATTTATGTCTAGCCTGTCCCAGTTTTTGTACCTCGGGGAATATATAAATTCTCTCAGAACTCCTACTATTGAATTCAGATCTTCCATACCAAATATTTTCATAAATGTCTTCAAAAATATTACCTCTTTTGTTTTATTTTCTCTTCTAGGCTCTCTGGACACATCCTCATTGTTGCAAATCAAATTCCAGTCTCCACCTATAAGTAATTCTCTCTGTTGAAAGTGGACTATTTCTCCCAGAATTTTCTTAAGCTCCAGTGTAGCAGTTTTAAGTGGACTATAAATACATGCCAGCATAATCCATCTTTCCCAGTAGCCTCGTAGTACTATAAATCTACCATTATCTTTTTCCCCCTCTTCCAGTCACTATTGGAGATCCTCTCGCGATTAATAACTACTCCCCTTTTCCTCTCTGTCGCACATATTCTGCTGATTAACCATCCTGAAACCTTTTATCAAATACACATGCTCATTTCTTTCCCACTGTCTCTCCTGTAGCATGGTTATTTGCACTCTACATTTTTAATACAGTTCATTACTCTTTTTTGCGTACATCTTGAGACCACTTACATTTAAAGATAAGGAAAGTGCTGTCATAACTTATTCCCACATTATGTACATTTTTTTTTTTAAATATCTATTTTCAGCTTTTGTGTTACATGCAAACACTGAAGTTTGACAGGTTGATCTTTTATACATTTCGTCATTCGCTGAATCTATGCCACAACCAACAAGACTTATTTTAAGGAAACCCCTAAACAACCCCCCCCCCCAAACTATTAACTTAATACTAGCACAAAAATCATGTTAATCTTAAAATAAAGTTTAACCTTCCGAACAGGATCAATTGTCCCAGATCAACAGCCACACTCACATGGTTGAATTAACCTATAACGAATGTTATCAATGCTAAGACTCATGGTACAGCCTGTGCTTCTACTCCACTAAGTGCAGTCTCTTTTTGCCTGGTCTTTGCTCCTCTCCCAGAGGTAGAAAACAAATTGAATGCTTTCAGAAAACATCTACTAGCCATTCAAAGTATTCTCTTTGTATTGCCACCTTACCAGATTGTCTCCATAGAAACATGACAACCAGATACACAATTGCCTTCCACTAAAAGCTTCTCCTGTTGCACCATGAACATTTGGTAGAGGAAAACTTCATTATAGCCTGTGCCGTTTTATTTACTTGCATTCCCTTTAAAACTTATTAGAACAAGCCAAGGGCCCTTATCCAGTCATGCCCCTACACAAAAGGAAGTACAGGGTTTCTTTTTTTCCCACTGCAGTGCCTAAATTTCTACACACTATACTAGAAGAAAAAAAGGTGGAGAACACCTGTTCACTTTAGTATCCTGTTACATGCAAAAATACCAGAAAAAGCTTTACTTTGTAGAATGCAGTATATGTTGTGTTTTATGGCAAAACTTTTAGGAACACTTGTTTTACGTACTCCCTTCCTGCCTTCTCCTCCCCCCTTAATATTCTTCCTAATGTTAATGACATGAATAGGACACATGCTTTGGAGTCCCTAGAAGTTTAACCAAGTTAGAAGTCCGATATTTCCACGTTTTCTTGTTCCATCATACCACACACATGTAAATGATGCTTTGTAATCCTTCATTTATTAATTGATTTCAAAGTAGTTGCTTTTCTTCCTGTCGATTTCCAACTCCCAAATCCAGTCTCTGTTTTATTTCCAAAGTACTCCTGGTTCTTCTAAGTTAAATCCTGTGCTTTTTTTCAATCTCTTAAGCATTTTCTTTTGGAACATTGGAAAAGGTTTCACCAACAGTCTCTCTATCAGCTTTATTATTAGAAGAATAAGAATCTGACAGCTCAGTTTTTGATGGACTAACTTTCATACTTCCTCCTTAGCATATTCTGCATCAAAAAGTGACCGACCCTTCAGAAGAAATATTCTGAAGATAGCTGGATACAGCAGCTTCAGTCTCAGGCCTGCTTCTCGACATTCCCAGATTGCTGGAATAAATTCACTCCTCTTCTGCTTGGTGTAGAGACAGCAATAATTTTCCACAATCAATCTATGGTCTCCAGCTTTTAGTATTTTGTCCTGCCACTGTTTTGTCAGAATGAATTCTTTCTGCTGACAGGATTGCATCTTTACTATTAAAAGTGTTAGCTGCTTTCTCAGGAAAATGTCTGGAGCATAAACACAATGTGGCCTTTCAATTCATAGGGTCACAGATTAATAGGAGTTACTAGGCTAATGGCTAGCCATGTAATAACTCATGTACCCTTATTGACCACAGTCAGAAAGTCTGTTAGAGTAAGTCTGTGATCAGCACCAACTGCACCTGTCCATGAGGGACATATGTGCCACCCCCCCTCCAAGGCTGAATTTCCGGTCACCCCACCCCTCCCTCCAGGGGTGAATTTCCAGTCATCCCAGCCAGCTGTCAAGGCTGCGCTTGAAAAGGCTCATTGAGGAGCTCTGCTTCACATGGAGTGGAAGCTTATTCCAGAGGAGTGGCAATCACTGGAAGATATACTGGTCTCTTCAGCAAGTTCTGTTAATGTCACAGGCTAGGCTGAGATCCCTGGAGCAAGTTATTCTTGTCCCATTTGATTTGCAAATGTGCAGCATGTCCATTAAGGCATGCTACGAGACTGCTCTGTAGGCCATGCACAGGTCACCTCTCAGCAGCTTGTATGATAAACAGTTCAGTGACAGGGCTTTCAAGTCTTTTGTATGTATGTCATTGTTTTGGAGGCCCTGGATTCTCTTGGTTAGAAACCTCTGTGATCTTCTCCAGTTGTTGCAGGGGTCTGGTGAGGTACATACAGACGGGACCATTATACTCAAATTAGTGGTCTGATAAGGGTTGAGTTTGGTGGAGTTATAACCTCCCTGGTCTTGGATGTGATGTCCTTATTTATGAGATGTGCAATGTAGAATGCTTTTCCCACCATTACTGACACATGGTGATCAAAGTTTAGACTGTTATCAACTTGTGATCCCAAGTGTAGCACCACCGAGTTTGAGCTTAGAAGGGTGCTATCGACATTATAATTAGCAGGAGTTACTTCTTTGCCAAAGGAATGAGCCATTTTTTGCGTTAACTTTTAGTCTGCGAGTTTGGCACCAATAATTTCTCAGCCCTTTCTGTAATATGTTATCGTTGGGTGACTGACTGTGCCCAGTTTACAGTCATCTGCAAACCTGGTAAACCACAGGCCATCTTTCTTTTCCTGGACTTCAGAGAAGTAGATTCCAAACAGTAGCGGTTCCAACACAGACCCTTGTGGCACCCCACTGATAACTAGTCTACTGTTGCAGGTGCACTCCCAACTTTGACAATGTGTGTTTTGTTGGTGACCCAAGTTTGCTACACATCTAGTAATGCATGGGTTAATCCCCAGCTGGGAGACTGACTGATACATGGAAATCGGGGATTGTGTCAAAGGCTTTGGCTAAATCAAGATAGGTAGTATCTACCATTTTGTCCTCATCCAGGGTTTTGGTGACCTTCTCAAAGAAGTTCACTAGATTTAATAAGCAAGAGCTACCCTTGATGAAACCAAACTGGGTCGGGTCAAGGGTTGAAAGTTCCTACGTCCTAGTGGATAAGATCCATGATGATTCTTTCCATGGCTTTGCAGATAAAGGTTGGTTATACTTATGGATCGGTAGTTCATAGGATCAGTTGATGGACCACCCTTTGTGCAAGGGGATTACTGTTGCTGTTCTCCACTCTGCTAGAACAAAGCTAGTTCTCGGCTATGGTTAAAGACAGTGCTAAGTGGTTCCACTAGGTCTTGTTTTAGATTGTTTAAGCAAGCAGCCTGGGATGATATCTAGTCCCACAGAGGCCATGTTTTTGGCCTTGGAGAGTGCTTGTATGACCTGTTCTTTGGAGATACTCGAAAGAGGACTGCTGCAAGAATGCATTGGTGCACGTCTGCTTGGGCAGGGGGAGTGATGTTATTGCCAAATGTGTCGGCTAGCAGGTTGGCAAATTCCTCAGGTTCAGTGTGAGTGGTACCATCCACTATAAGTTTGTCATACAGCTGGGCATTCCCTTTTAGGTTTCGGACATAGCTACAGAATGCCTTCCGATCGTCTTTAGCTAGGGATGCTAATTTACTCATAGCTTGCCTTAGAACACTTAAGACATCTGATTTACTTGTTCAAACTGTGGAGGATATTCTTCTGAGAAAGTTCCCTCCTGTTCTTAGATATCAGTTTCTTTCTTTTGTTGTATAGCTTATTACCAGGGTGGCTTGTTTTTTTGGGAAGACCTGTTTTTTCTTCCTGTTGGGCACAGCTGAGTCAATGCATTTGTTTAAGTGGCTGTATAGGGCATTTATGTATTCCTTTGCATAGGAGTCATTGCTGGCAGGGGCACTGAAACTTTTTATACGATCTCTTAGTAGGCAATAGTTTGCTTTGGAGAAAGGTTTCAGTTTTTTTTTCTTGTGGGGGTGTCAGGTTTATCTTTATTTCAAATGAGACAGATTTATGGTCTGACTTTATCAGAGAGGGCAACACACAAGGGGTAGTGCAGTGACCCCCAGCCCCCATGTTGGTAAGCACCAGGTCCAGGACATTTGAATCACTTGTGGGGGTGCGGACCAAATGTTCCAGGGCATTTGAATTAAAGTCCAGGAACCTTGTAGCGATCACGTTTGTGCTCAAGTCACCCAATCGATGGAAGAATAGCTGAAATCTCCTATGATCAAGATGTTTGGCTGTACACTGAGCGACTCTAGCAAGCCCAGGTACGTTATGTGCTTCTCCTGGCTCATGGTAGGGGAACTGTAGCTAGCAATGATGTGGAGTTGTATGCATAGTTAAATTGGACCTGTAGTAATTTAAGAGAGTCGTACTGTTTCACCAGTCTCTAGGTGTATTTGGATTTAATGAAAATGGATACACCTCCACCTCTGGTTCTTTCACACTTGTTTTGGGGTCTGAACGTGTGAAAGGCAATGCAGCCTTATACAGCCGGGGTGCTCTCAGCGGCACTCTCATCCGCCGTTAAGTCTCAGTGACTGCACAAATCTTAGCATCTTCCAAAGTGAGGAGTGCTTCCAGGGAGTGTAGTTTACTGTTTAAGTGCCCAAACAGGATGACCTTGAGTTTGTCTGTAGTGGATTTCTTTACATCGGACGTTTTACTGTTTGGACATTGCTTAAAAAGGCACTATAAGAGAGGCAAGCATCTTTGCCAGTATCCGAAAGCCTTGAGGAGAAAGGTGAAGGCCATCTCTGGCAAAGCAGAGTGCACTGTTAACCATGTCTTCTCAGGCAGACAGATACTGGATCCCCCCTGGAGTGACACCAGAAGCTAAGCCAATTATTGAAATCAATGGTTTGTCTGTACTGTGGCATCATCCTAGGAAAAGACAGAATGCTTTTTAGGGCCAAGTAAACACCTGTCTGGGACAGAGTTCGATCACGTCTCACATCATATAGTCGAAAGAGATGCATCTCAAGTTATTCACACCATACTCTGACAGACAGTCATAATGGTACTTGTTTGCCAAGTGACTTGAGTGTGTGTGACTTGACAGATCCTGTCACCTGACAGGCAGCTGACTGTGACCGTTTCCTTGTTCAACCTGGTGAGGGGGGGGGGGGGCATCTGTGTGCCTCACTGAGTCGCTTATGACCAGAAAAAAGTTATGTACTCACCATAACGTTTCATCTGAGTAGGTAACTTCATTTGTCTGCAACCTGTGGGTATAGGATCAGATTTGGATCAAAGCCTGCAGCTTTCCTAGCAAAAGATCTGAGCTCCAAGCTCCTCCCCCTACCCACATTACCCTGCTACCTCCCTCTAACCCTCAGATCGAGTTTGCCATAGTATTCTAGAACACTACCATAACAAGGAAAAACTACCTGAACATCCTAACCTGATGTCATCTGGGAAGTGACATACCATGATCCTTCAAGGACGAACTACAGGTCAGGGGGACGGAGGGAGGGTTGGTTGCAGACAAATGAAGTTACCTACTCAGATGGAACTTTATGGTGAGTACATAACTTCTTTATCTGAAGTAATTAACTTAATTTGATCAGCAACCTGTGGGACAGAGTCCCCAGCTACCAGGTGGTCAGAGTCTGGAATTACATATAAAAATATTTAAAATCCTGTAAATAATCCCAGAGTGCTGTTAAAGTAAACATCATGCCATGATGTTTTAAACATGTTTTTTGAGTCTGTGGGTGTGGTACTCCTTTAACTTCATTTGATCAGCAGTCCACAGCAACCAACAACTTGGGAGGCCCTTATGGGAGGATATTCCGGAGCACTGCAGAGCCAAAGGACGCCCCTTCCTCTGGAAATCAGATCCAATTTACAATGTGTAATGAAAGTATGAGAGGAAGCTCAAGTAGCAGCTGTACAAATGTCATCCAAAGGGACCCTCGACCAGAAGGCCGCAGAAGTAGCTACAGAACAGGTAGAATGTGCCCGAACCCGCACGGGCTCAGGCTGACCAGAGCTTCTGTATGCGAGAAGAATGCATTGTGAAATCCACCTAGCTAAAATTACCTTAGTCACTGGTTTGCCCAGACAGGACTTGGCAAATAAAACAAAGAGCTGTTCTGATTTTCGAAAAACAGCTGTTGTGTGCAAGTAAAATCGTAACTGTCCATGTACATTCAAGCAATGGAGTCTATACTCTCCTTTGTTGTGATAATTAGGAAAGAAGACAGGCAGGTAGATAGATTGGTTGATGTTGGCTTCGGAAGCCACTTTAAGCAGAAAAGAGGGGTTAGTCCTGAGGGAAACTCTGTCTTTATGAAAAATTATGTATGGGGGCTTACTACAAAGAGCCTGAAGCTCAGATATTCTTCTAGCTGAAGTAATAGCAATCAGGAAGGCAGTTTTCCAAGACACATACTTCAAGTCGACCGAAGCTGCAGGCTCAAAAGGGGGACCAGTCAGAGCCTGGAGAACTAGGGTTAAATCCCATGGAGGAACTGCTTCCTTAACAGGGGGTCTCAAAAGAAAGGTACCTTTCAGAAAGGTCTTGCAGATCTTAGATGATGCTAGGGGCCAAATTTGTTTCCAATGTGAAAGTGGGAAATTGCTGCCAGTTTAACTTTAACAGATGAAGAACTAGCCCCCTGATGGAAGATTTGGGATAAAAAAAAATCAAGAACTGCTGAAACAGGAGCCGTACAAAGGTCCAAATTCCTATGCTCCGCCCAGATAGAAAAACGTTTCCATTTACTCTTGTAGACTTTTCTGGTAGAAGGCCTTTTCTCTTGTAGACTTTTCTGGTAGACGGCTTATGAGCGGCCACCAGAATAGCTTAAACGGAGGATGAGATACCGGGAGTCCTAGCCATCAAGGGAACTGGATCAACCAAGCAGAGAGCTTGAGGTTGCCCAAGTCGGGGGTCCTCAATCCCAGGGGGTGAGAAATCAGATCCGGAAGGGGATCTAAGATCCAGGGAGGATGCACTAGATGAGACCGTAGGCATGGGAACCATGTTTGACGAGGCCAGAATGGGGCTATGAGGATAACTCTGCTCCCCAACAGACGAGCTTTCTGCAAGAATTGTCATCAACGGAAGAGGAGGATAAGCATAAAGACCAGATGGCCAAGCATGAACCAGAGCGTCTCTGGGGTTTTCCCCTGGTGGGGGAATCAGGAGCGAAAAACTCACTGCACTTTGCGTTCGAGGCGACATGAACAGATCGCAGCAAGGTTGACCCATCTGAGGAAGATCTGTTTCGCTACTAAGGGGTTCAGAGACCACTTGTAGGGTGAGAGGATAGTCCGACTCAGCTTGTCAGCAAGAATGTTTGACCGACCCGGTATGTGCGTTGCTATGAGGTTGGTGGATATCTCCCATTCCCACACTCTCATGGGCTCTCGGCAAAGTGGATAAGATCTGGTTCCCCCTTGCTTGTTGATGTACTAGACCACTGACATGTCTGTTTGAATTGCAATAGTCCCTAGAGGAAGAAGGGCATGGGGAGCCTGCAATGCTAGAAGCACTGCCCTCATCTCCAGGGCACTGATATGCAAAAAGGTCTCTGAGTCCACGTGCCTTGGACGGTTCTGCCCATGCAATGCCCCCCCCACCCGAGGCGAGACACGTCCGTGGTCACTGTGACTTGTGGTGGGGACATGAAGGGGCACCCTTCCCGGAGTTGCTTGGAATGGAGCCACCAAAGTAGAGATTCCCTGCAAACCCTGCTGAGAGGAATAGGGGCAGACAAGGGATGAAGCAGAATGGACCACTGGACCTGTAACTGGAGAATCCTCTTATTCAGACACACGAGCGGAGACAAGTTGATGGCCGCTGCCATGGACCCCAGAGCCCTCAGGACTAACTCCACTGGAGAGGCCGAGGACTGAAGAGCCAAAAAGTTTAGATTGCGAAATCTGTCAGATGTCAGAAAGACTCTGGACTGAATTGCGTCTATCCTGGCCCCTATGAAATCCAAAATTTGAGTAGGCTGAAGGGAAGAGATTTCTTGTGGTTGATCATGATCCCTAGATAGCGGGCGAGATGTAGGAAGTAGTTTCTTGCTGAAAATAGTAGATGCCTGGTGGGGGCGGCTAGAAGCCGGTCGTCCAGATAAGGAAAGACCTGTATTCCCTGAAGCCCCAGGTGGGCCGCTACAACTCCCATGACCTTGGTGAACACCCTGGGGGCTGTGGTGAGTAGGACCCTGAACTGACAGTGGCTGGCTCCCAGCCGAAAGCGGAGAAACCTCCTGGATCGCCTGTCCATTAGAAAGTACAGTTGTGTACACCTACCATAAATGTAGATGTTCGAGTGTCTTCACTGTTGCAGTCATAACTGTAGGGTGCTCCTGCCGGCAGGCAGCCCGAGGTCGGCCAGAATCCCAATGTCTGGGTCCGGCGTCGGCTGTACAAGCTAGTAACCTGACGTCAGTACGCTCTGGTACATAGCGCTCAGCTGACGCCATCTTCTCCAGCCTTTCTTGCCCTAGATGTCAGAAGTCCCCAATAAAACAAAAATGAATCCAACAAGGAAACACAAATACACCACAAAAAGAAAAAAGAGGGGATAGGAGGGAGGGAAACACCGACTGCAACAGTGAAGACACTTGAACATCTACATTTATGGTAGGTGTACACAACTGTACTATGTTCTTCGTGTTTCACTGTTGCAGTCATAACTGTAGGGTGGAATCCCAAAGCAGTGAAAAAGGGGAGGTGGCTTAGACAGAAGAAGGGGCAGCAAGAAGACCCTGCAAAACAGCAGAGGCAAAGCCTGCCCTGGTCTTAGAATACAGAGGGAGATTGTAGTGCTTGGAAAAAGTATGCACAGAACTCCAAGTGGCAGCTTCCAAGATATCCTTAGTAGGAACTCCTCTGAGAAAAGCTGCAGAAGTGGCAGCTGCTCTAGTAAAATGACTTCTCACAGTACCTGGAAACTGTTTTCCATGATGAGTGTAACAAAATCTGATTCCATAAGCAATCCATTTGGAAATAGTTTGTTTGGAAATAGCCTTTCCAAGAGAACTGGAGGCAAAAGAAACAAAACAATTGGTTAGATTTTCTGAACTCTTTAGTCTTGTCCAGGTAAAATCGAAACTGCCTGTGCACGTCCAATGAATGCAAAATCCTTTCCCCTTTATTTTGAGGATTAGGAAAGAAAGTAGGAAAATGAATAGTCTGATTTAAAGCCACTTTCGAAATCACCTTAGGCATGAAAGTAGGATTGGTCCTCAAAGATACTCTGTCCTGGTGGAAAATAAGGTATGGTTCCACAGCTATGAGAGCTTTCAACTCTGAAACCCTTCTGGCAGAAGTCAACGCTAACAAAAGAACTGTTTTCCAAGATAAAAACTTAATATCTGAAGATGCAGCAGGCTCAAAAGGAGGCAAAGTAAGTTTTTCTAAAACATAATTAAGATCCCAAGCAGGAACAGGAGGGGTCCTGGGAGGCCTCAAATTCTTAGCCCCTCTCAAGAATTGTCTCACCAAAGGATGAGAAAAAACAGGAGGATCAATATTGAAATGAGCAGAAATAGCAGAAGCATGAATCTTAATGGAGGAAAAGGAAAGTCCTTTAGACAAAAGATTGGAAAGGTAAAGCAAAATAGAAGAGAGATCAGGCACCAGTGGGTCCGAACCTCGGTCCTGCATCCAAATACAAAATCTCTTCCATTTAGAGGCATAGGATTTCCTAGTGCTAGGCCGTCTAGCTTCCAGAAGAACATCCAAAACTTGTTTGGGAAGACTAGAAGAAATCAATTTCCTTTGAAGAGCCAAGCTGCCAGGCAAAGGGTCTTGAGATGGGGGTGTAACATCTGACCCTGATGCTGGGACAGAAGAGAAGGGTTCAGAGGAAGAATCCAAGGAGGTTCCAGGAACAGGTGCTTTAAAGTTGGATACCAAAACTGTCGAGGCCAATTTGGAGCAATCAAGATGAGGAACTTGGGCTTGTCCTGTTTTATCTTTAGTAATACCCGAGGAAGTAGGGGAAGAGGAGGGAAGGCATATCCCGAAAGGTTCCTCCAGCTGAAGGACAGGGCATCTACTTTCCAAGCTGTTTTGTGGAAGAACCTGGTGCAAAAACGAGGCAGCTGATGATTGAGATGGGATGCAAACAGATCTATCTGGGGACATCCCCAAACTGCAGAAATCCTGTTGAATAAGTTGGTGTCTAGCATCCATTCGTGAGGATCTGAAATGTTTCTGCTCAGGCTGTCTGCTAAGAGATTCTGTTCTCCTGGGATGAATTGAGCCTGGAGATGTAGATTCAGATTTAGAGCTGTGTCCCATAAAGCCATAGCTAGTCTGCAAAGGGGGTACGAATGAGAACCCCCCTGCTTGTTTATGTACCACATGACTGTGGTGTTGTCTGTGCGAATCAGAAGAGGCCCTGGTTGCAAAAGGTTCTTGAAGGCTAGAAGAGCATTTTGAACTGCCAACATCTCCTTCAGATTGATGTGCCAGTGAAGATGGTCCTTTGTCCAGGTTCCCTGCTGGCAATTGTCTAGAAAATGTGCTCCCCAAGCATAATCCGAGGCGTCCGTGGTTATGATTTGAGAAGGGTGAGGTAGACGAAAAGGCTTCCCTTCGTTTAAAGCACACACCCTGGACCACCAAAGGAACTCCTTCTGGAGGCAGGGGATCAGAGGAATCAGAATGTCCAGATTGTGGTAATGTTGTGACCATACACTTTTCAGATACCATTGAAGCTTTCTCATATGAAGCCTTGCATTTTGAATCAACAGAATGCAGGAAGCCATGTAGCCCAGTGCCTGCAGGAATTTCCTTGCAGTGAGCTGAGTTAGAGTTGCCAAGGTGTTGAAAATTGAAGCCAGCTGCATTTGTTTTTCTGGAGTGAGGAAGGCCCTTTGCAAGGTTGTATTTAAGAGGGCTCCCAAAAATACCATTTGTTGAGAAGGGATCAAATGTGACTTTTTTGTGTTCACTGAGAATCCCAGTAGGAGGAGAAGACGTTGAACAAATTCCAGATGTTGAAGTAAAAGATCCTTGCTGTCTGCCTGAATAAGGCAGTCGTCCAAATAGGGGTAAATCTGAATCCCCTGAAGTCTGCAATAAGCCACTACTGGTGCCAGGCACTTGGTAAAGACTCTGGGCGCAGTAGATAAACCAAAGGGCAGTACAGAGAATTGAAAGTGTCTCGAACCTGCCTTGAATCTGAGGAATTTCCTGCGTTCCTGCCTGATGGGAATGTGTAAATAGGCTTCCTTTAAGTCCAATGTCACCATCCAGGCGTCCTGAGAGAGCATTGGAATTAGTTGCTGCAGAGTAAGCATCTTGAATTTTGGAATTTCCAAAAAGGTGTTTAACACAGAAAGGTCCAGAATAGGTCTCCATGAGCTTTGTTTTCTTGGAACCAGAAACAGTCTTGAATAAAAACCTTTTCCCATCTCTGAGAGTGGAACAGGCTCTATGGCTCCCATGGCCAGAAGAGCATCCACTTGATTTAAGGCCTCTGACCATTGATGTTTTGGCAGATCTGGCCAACCGAAAGCCCTTGGCAGAGTATGAAAGTGGAATTTGTAGCCTTTTAAAATCACGTCCAATACCCATTTGTCCTGGGTAATACGAGTCCAATTTCTGTAAAAAAGAGAAAGTTTTCCTCCGAGAGGGGCATCCAGGTGAAGAGGTCCTGTAGCCCAACCGAGAGAGTCATTGAGTTTGCTTTCTTTGAGATTGGGATCTGATTCTCCCCTTCTAGGTGAAGAAGTAGTCCATTGTCTAGATCTGTAAGAGGCCTGAGCTTGACCACGACCTCTGGAGCGTCTATATCTTCCCCTTTGAGGCCTGTCAAATGTGGGAAAGGACCAATTTATGGAGGGCCAAATCCTGGAAAATCTAGGAGGCTGAACTTGCAAGAAATCTTTCATAGTTTGCATACATTTTGCCTTTTCTTCCATCTTTTTAATAACCTCCTCAGCCTTAGATCCAAAAAGAACATCATGCTGAACAGGGGCATCTAATAACTTAGCCTTAACCTGTTCCGGTAAACTTTGTTCACGAAGCCAGGCATGTCTCATGATAACAGTACCAGAGGCTGCGGCCCTGCAAGAAGCATCCAAAGCATCAAAACCACAATGCAAACTATGTTTGTTCACTTGTTCAGTTGCATGCAATACATCCTGAAGTTCCTTATCCTCAGCACATGCAGGAAGGGAAGCAAGCTTTTGCTTTAAAACAGACAAAAGAAATTGCTGATACTTAAACATATGAAACTGGCAATTTAAAGCCCTAACAGAAAGGGTAGCAGAAGTATATACCTTTTTACCCCACCTGTCTAAGGCACAAGAATCCTTCTCAGAGGGAATAGGATTTTTAGAAGTAGCAACTTTAGCAGCCTTAGAACCCTGAGAAATAGTTTCAGGATCCGCAGAAGGGTTCTTAAATAAGAACAAATGAGAGTCAGGAACCCTATAAAATCTATCAGGCTTAGAAGGAGCAGGAGGCATGGAATCAGGATTCAAATTAGCCTCAGAAAAAGCATCATCCACAATATCAAGAACAGGAGGGATAGCTAAAGGCCTATGTTGAGGAAGAAGAAGGAATTCTCTAAGCCTCTTCTTGGAAGCAGAATACTCCTGACCTTCCCAATGAAAATGTTCCCTCATCTCATGTAAGGTTTCCCCAAAAGAGAAATCTTCAGGCGGAGAGGCAGAGGGCAAGGAGTCCTCAGCATCCGAATCCTCATAAGGAGGAAAAGAATATTCCTGATCAGAGGAAGAGACAGAAGATACAGAAGCCTGGTCAGAGGAATCCAGAGGAACATCCTGTCGAGGCCTTTTCTCAGGGGGGGGGGTGAGAACCCCTAATCATTGTAAGCAAATCTTCAGCCATCCTTAACAATTGCTTCTGTGTCCTGGGAGTAGATTCAGAAGTAGCTTGAGCAGGAACTTTAGACTTAACAGGAGTCTTTGTCTTTGCCTTTGAAATAGTCATGTAAGTAGGCCTGAATACCCCCTCAGAAGCCGGTACCTGCACAGCGGTTCCGGACCCATCTGAGGGAGCGACGTCCGAAGGTCCTGCAGCAGTTAAAATAGTAGGCCTTGATGGCTCCCCATGGGAGTCCGTATCGGCCATCGGTTCAGAAGTGGCGGACGACAGGGGCTGCAAAAGCGCCTCACTGACGACAGCCGAACCGGACGCTGGCTCAAGTTGCAACGAGTCCTGTTTGGACCTCGGAGGCCTGTCCTTGTCTTTGCGCTTCTTTTGAATTCCGGTAATGTCCAACGACATTCTATAATTGAAGTGTCTGCCAAAGTAATTTAGAGCCCAGTCGTACCTGCGCTTGATAGTACGAGAATTGAACCTGGCACAGAACCGACAACAAGAAACGTTGTGGTCAGGGCCTAAGCAAGGTAGACAGTAAGAGTGGAAATCTTTATGAGGTATTTGTTTTCCACACGTTATACAATTATTAACTTTTTCTGACATTGGAGGAACAAGAAAAAGATTCCCCAACGGGGTACTTAGCTTTGAGAAGAGAAGTAAGAACTTCGGACCAACAACAACCAAATACGTTGTTCGAAAATCGCCAACCAACGACTTGCGAGCTGCTTTCCACCGCACGGCAAGAAAGACTGGAGAAGATGGCGTCGGCTGAGGGCTATGTACCAGAGCGTACTGACGTCAGGGTACTAGCTTGTACAGTCGACGCCGGACCCAGACTTTGGGATTCTGGCCGACCTCGGGCTGCCTGCCGGCAGGAGCACCCTACAGTTATGACTGCAACAGTGAAACACGAAGAACATCATGGTAGTATGCACCCTTGAGGTCTATGGAGCACATCCAGTCGTCCTGTAACAGTGGGAGAATGGATTGAATGGTAACCATCCGGAACTTCTCTTCGGCAACTGACAGGTTCAGTGTGGACAGGTCGAGAATTGGCCGCAAGTCCCCCGTCTTTTTGGCACCAAAAAGAACCTGGAGTAAAAGCTTGATCTGGATTGACCGGGGGGGACGTGCTGGATGGCTCTTTTTTCTAGTAGCTCTTATTTCGAAGGCTGCTACCTCCCTCTGATTGGGTGGTACATCGGGGAGGCACCCCGACCGGGGAGGAGTATTTAGGAATGGAATTTAGTAACCTCTGGATATCATCCGGAGCATCCAGCGATCTGTCGTAATGGACTCTCAATGTGCTAGATGCTCAGAGAAGCGCCCCCCCCCCCCCGACTTGCCTCCAGAGAGGAGCAGTTGGGCAACCCCACAGGGTTGCTGCGCGGGTCAATCGGAAAAGGGTTCCCTCGACCCGAAATTCTTCGGGCCCCCCTCTGCCTCTGGGCCGGCGTCCACCCTGTCCTCCTCTGCCTCTGAATGATGAGGGATCCAGAGTGAAATGGGATTGTTGGGATTTCCGGAACCACATCTTCTTCTGTCCTCTTTGGTTCCTGCAGAAGGACCTCTGAGGTGCCAAGAAGTGGATCCCGACGGCAGACGTTTTCCCGTCCTTCTCGCTCTGGAGTAGCGTATCGCGGATGGTTTTGCCGAAAAGCGTAGAACCGTCAAAGCAGGCGTTCGCGAAGGACGCCCTGAAGGGTTCCGCAGAGTCGCAGACACTGAGCCAGCCTGTCGTAAGACAATGCCTGCTCCGCTGGCTCTCACCACTCCCTCCGTGGCATGGGAGAGAAGCCACATAGAGGTATTTGCGATGGACTTGAGTGGCCATTCGCACCAAGAAGGTCTGTTTGTCCTTGGCCGACATGGACTCTGGGGTTGACCTAGCGTACTCTGATTAGGTCCCGCTGGAGTCGAATCACGTGTGCCATATAGTTCAGTGACCTTACAGGGAAGCAAACATCCGCTTTCCAAGGTGGTCCATCGTCAGAGACTCCTTGTCTGGAGGATGTACCGAGGAACTCTCCTGTACTAATTCCTTCTTGGTGGCAGCTGCCACCACTATCGCATCTACAGGGGCATCTTTGCTCCAAACTGTCCTGTCTGTGGGGGGGCTGAAAATCTTGTCCGGTCTCTTGGGTATTGGCTCCATAGTGTCCGGCTCCTTCCATGCCCTGGTAGTTATGAGGTCCACCAGGGGATCGGCAGGAGGGGACACCCAAGAGGTAGATGGGCCTGTGAACACCTCCAGAAAGACAGACTCGTCCGAGGAAGGCTTTTGAGCGGACCACCCCTTCTAATACGAAGCATTTCCATAATGTCTCTGAAGGAGACATCTTCGAAGGGGGGGGGGTGACCTGGGGGAACCTTCCCCTTCTGCCAAGTCCATGTCTTCTGTGAGGGACTCGGGTGAGTCCAAAAGTGCCTCCTCTTGCACTTTTGTTTGTGAGGGACCTCCTCGGGGGGGGGGGCTCCGAGGAGGGCTCACCAACAATGTCCTGTTCCTCGATGGGAACCATCTGGGACGTAGGCACAGGCTGTCCCTGGGGCTGGATGACGGAAGTCAGGCCCGTCTGAGAGGGAATGGCAGGTGGGTCCGTAGCAAGAGCCTGGGACCTAGAATCCCTCGAAAGGACCCTATCCATGACGTTGAATGTCGAGGGTGAGCTGCTCTCCCTAGGATCCGAAAGCAGTCTCCTCGGATCCGGCGTGTGGATCTGCGCCGGAGATGACCCGATCGGATCCGAAAGGGCAGTGCGATCCGAACTCAACAGAGCCGAAGGCACACTAACCCCTCCGGATCAGACGCTCATCTCAGGGCCCAGAGAGCTCAGATCCGAAAATGGATCCGACAAACTCGAAGGTACAGTCGGCGCCGAAGTAGGAAATACCACCCCGGCTTCGAAGCTACTCGGATCCGATAGCTCCGAACCCCGGTAGTGGGTCAGAGAAGGAGCAATGGGGGTGAAAAATGGGGTCGAGCTCCCCCCGGAAGGGGAGGAGGCAAGAGCACTCCCATCTGCATCTGGGCCTGAAGAAATTGACGCATCATCCGATCCATGTCCGCGTCAGATGAACTTCTAGTTGACCTGGATGAGACTGCTGAGGCTGGCCGGGAAGGCCGCCTGGATGACCTCGAAGGTGACCGGGTCTCCTCCTCCGGCTCCGGGGAGAAACGTGGAGAATGAAGCCTGGAGGGGGATGACCCGGAGACCTTTAAGAGGGGAGGCAAGCTGCTTAGATGGCTGGGCCGAGGGAGATGAATCGGCCCGCCTCTTGTGGCTACGATGCCTGTCCCTCTGTCACTCTTTATCCTTCCTATCCTTTTTTCTCGAGTCTCTTTCCTCCTGAGCCGAAGAGGGAGTTTGAATCCCGGCCAGAGCAGCGGGAACGGTCAGTGGGACAGCCGCAGTACTCAATACCAAACAGCCCAGATTTAGCAAATCTGAATCTAGCCTATGCTATGAAATACAAAAGTACTAGAAATTCAAAGTGCAGAAAAACGTTACAGCAGTAAAAAACAGCAAAAATGAAGCAGGAATCAAGCAAAATACAGTTCCAAAAGGTGCAATGCAAGCTTAAAATCTACATATTTTTTGAACACAGTGGATGCCTTGGATTCCTGCTGTGGAATACCAATCCAGTTGCTTATTTGTGCTTTCATAAGAATAAAACAGTTTGTTCCTTTCAGTTTCCCCTGGTGAGCAGGGTCATACTTTGAAAACCTTTTCTTCATTTTGACCTCTGATTTTTACAGTTTTATCAGCTCATCTGACTAACTGTTTAAAGCTTCTTCCATTTTTCCAGCCTTTTGTTTTTTTTGAGTTGATATAATCCTTCAATGTTTGATTTATTTTAATCAGCTCCAAGCACATTTGACTTGTGACTTCCAGTAATCTTCAGGAAAAATGTGTTGCATCAAAGCTGGAGCTTGAAATGCTTTTTGCTGAACAGCTGCAGGATTCCTCCTAACCAATATTTTCTCCTCACCCTTTGTGATGTGTTTTCTTTCAGGTTCTTTGAATTTTTTCTTTGCTGGCATCCAGGTAGTACATCTACTAGCCAGGAACTGAAATTTACCCAAAAAGACAAACTGACTGGCAGTCTTTTCTGAGTTCCTGTTTTCAGACTGGGACAGCTGAAATTAAGCTGTTACTCAGTGTGCAGCCATCTTGGAAGTACTCCAGTAATCAGGACTACTGAGAGAAATTCATGTGATATAACAGAAATAAACAGAATATATTTAGGTGTAGCTAAACTATTATTTTGGATATAAAGTGTTACCTCAAAAACTTGGAGTAAACATGGAAAGGAAGGAAACAAGTAAAATGACACCATGGAAGCACTGGATAGAGAAAACTATAATGCAATTAAGATAGCAGTATCACTGCTAAAAGAATGCAGAAAATGGAGATCAAAAATACTTTCAAAGACAGATGTGGTAAAAGCAAAGTACAGTTGAGTGCAGTCACCATAAATGTAGATGAGTGTATTCACTGCTGCAGTCATAACAGTTGGGTTATCCATGCTGCGGTAGCCCTCAGTCGGTCCGAATACCAGAGTCAAGGTTTTTTGCATCGGCTGCAGTCACTTGCTGGCTGACGTCAGGTCGTCCGAGCTATATAAGGAGGCCAGGCAATGCCATTACCTTCAGTTTTTCTTGCCTTCTTTAGTTTTTCTTGCCTTAACCAAAGAAGTCCAACATAATAATTAGTAGTAGTCCTGGAGTCATAGACTACCACAGAAAAATGTCTCTCTCCAAGGAAAGCAGATATCAGGGGGAAGGAAAGAGGGGAAAGCAAGACTGCAGCAGTGAATACACTTGAACATCTACATTTATGGTGAGTGCACACAACTATACTATGTTCTTCGTGTTTCACTGCTGCAGTCATAACAGTTGGGAAGATTCACAAAGCTGAAAAGGGTGGAAAGTTAATAGAAACAAAGTTGGGTGTGCATGTCCTGCAGAGGCAAACCCAGCCCTAGCTTTTGAGCATAGGTTCAGATGGTAATGTTTGGTGAAAGTGTGAACTGAAGTCCATGTGGGAGCTTCCAGGATGTCCTTGGTGGGGACCCCTCTAAGGAATGCTGTGGAAGTAGAGGTTGCCCTGGTGGAATGGGTTCTGATGGTTCTAGGGGGTGGTTTCCATGCAGAGAGTAGCAAACATGGATGCAGTGTGCTATCCATTTGGAAATGGTCTGCTTGGATATTGGCCTCCCCTGTGCCCCTGGAGCTGATCAGTTTTCCTGAATTATTTTGTACAATCCAGATATAATCTAAGTTGCCTGTGCACATCCAATGAATGCAGTGTCATTTTCCCCTTGTTCTGATGGTTTGGGAAGGAGGAGGGCAGGTGGATGGCCTGGTTGAGGGTAACATCTGAAACCACCTATGGCATGAAGGAGGGATTAGTTCTCAGGGAGACCCTGTCTGCATGGATGATGATAAATGGCTCAATGGCTATCAAGACTTGAAGCTCTGACACTCTCCTGGCTGAAGTAATAACCAAGAGAAAAGCAGTCTACCAAGAGAAGTACTTAAATTCTGAAGATGCTGCAGGCTTGAAGGCAAGCAGAGTAAGCTTTTCTAAAACACAGCTCAAGTCCCAGGCAAGGGTGGGCTGTTTTCTGGGAGGCCCGATATTAGAAGCTCCTCTAAGGAATTGTCTGATTAGAGGGTGGGAGAACAGTGGCTGTTCTATATCAAAGTGTGCCAAGATGGCAGAGGCATGGATCTTTATGGAAGAGAAGGAGAGACCACTATTAAGAAGCTCAGCAAGATAGTGGAGTATAAGAGGAATGGAGGGCAGAAGAGTGCCTGCCCCCATTGGCATGGCTCCAGGAACAAAATCTTTTCCATTTTGCAGTATAAGATTTTCTGGTGCTGGGCTTTCTGGCTGTTGAGATGATGTCAAGGACTTGCTTGCACAGCACAGATTCCTCGTTTGTTCTGGTAGAATAAGGGTCTATGTTAGAACACCGAACGTTCAAAATTTCGAATGTTCTAATATCGAACCCTATGAATTAAAAATTTAAAACATCGAACGTGCAAAACAGCAAATTTTTTCCTAGGGAAAAAATTTGCTGTTCCAAAACACATACACCCAACACAAGCACACCAAACAAACAGCAATCCACACACATGCACCTAAACTCTTACACCTAACCCTACACTAAACTATACATACACCACTATCGACTTACCTTAACCCAAACCCTAGCCCTAAGGTCAGTCATAGGTTTAATAGGTAGGCACTAGGCTATCGGCCCAAGGGCCTAGTTAAGCCTAGCCAACAAGGTTCCCTGGCTTACGCCACCCAAGAAAGTTATTTTCCTGTGCCACTGTCGAGCAGAGACACAGAAGTGATCCCCGGAGTGTATTTCCTATTTCCTATCCACTCAAGATTTTTCTTGAAGAGTGCTAATGAAGAACTTTGCTTGACATAGATGGGTAGCCTGTTCCAGAGTATGGGAAGTCCCTGGGATAGGAATCTATCCCTCCAGCATGTCCTGTTTATTGTGGTGACAAGGTTTAGGTCCCTAGAGCATGTAGCTCGGAGGGATTGGGATTTCTTTAGGTGTAGTATGTCCAACAGCTCTGGGTTTGACATAGCTTTATATGTTAGGCAGAGATCACCTCTGAGTAGGCGATATGCTATGGAGTAAAGCTGGAGTTTTTTGAGGCGGTCAGTGTAGGACATTTGTTTGAGTCCAGTAATCCTCTTTGTGAGGTACTTCTGTGGCCTTTCCAGCTGCTGCAGATGTCTTGTGAGGGCGTTGTACTCTATAGTGGGTCTGAGTGTCGAGTAGAGGGAAACGATGACTTGCACACTTACCTGACCCACGCCCCAACCCTAACTCACCTAACCCGCCCTAACCTTCACGTCCTCACAATCGCACACTTACCTGAACCAGACCCGTAACTTTCTACCATAGCGCTGAAAATACCGAAGCAACAGAAACGAACAACCAAATTCTTTCCCTAGGAAAAAATTTGGTTTTCTGTTTCTTCGATATTTTCAGCATTCGCTGAAAATGGGTCGATATTAGAACACTCAAAAATTTGAATGTTCGGTGTTCTAATATAGACGCTAAAATAAACCATGCTGTGGTCCTTCCTCGCTCATCCTGATTAGATCTTCTGGGATGAGAGGTAGTGGTGGGAATGCATACACAAAGAGGGTATTCCAGGGGAAGGTGAGAGCATCGACCTTCCAGGCAAAGTGATAGTACTCACTGGTGCAGAATTTCTTTACTTGGTGATTTAAATGAGAAGCAAAAAGGTCCAACTTGGGGGGGGGGGGTCCCCCATGTGTGAGCAATTTGCAGAAAAATGTCCCCCTGAATTTGCAATTTTTGTGGGTCCAGCACATTTCTGCTTGGGTGGTCTGCCAGGGTGTTGCTGATGCCTGGTAGGTATTGGGCTAACAGATGTAATCCCATGGATGAGGCTGCTAGCCACAGGTTCACGGCTAGTCTGCAAAGGGGGTAAGATTGAGTCCCTCCCTGCTTGTTGATGTATCACATGACTGTGGTGTTGTCTGTTTTTGAGAGAAGAACCCCTGGTTTGAGGTAGGGTTTGAAGGATGTCAGTGCTTTGCACTACCATCTCCTTTTGGTTGATGTGCATGGGTAGTATTTTTGCGCCTCAGAGACCTTGAGCGCATCTGCCTTCCAGAGAGGCGCCCCAGGCTATGTCCGAAGCATCTGTGGTAATGGTTTGGTGTGATGGGCGGAAGGTTCTGAGCACAGGCCTGGGCCCACCAAAGGAATTCGGAACGTATGCAATAGATCACAGGCAGGAAGGTGTCCAGAGGTTGTGAGTGCTGACACCATAGGTTCTTTAGGTACAACTATATTTTCTTAATCTGTAGCCTGGCCAGAGGTACCAGAATGATGCAGAAGGTCACGTACCCTAGAGCTTTGTAGGAGCTTTCTGGCAGAAAGTTGGGTTTGGGAGGCCAGAGTAGTGAAGTATTTTGGTAGGAAACTTTGCTTTTCTGGGGTCAAAAAGGCCATTTGCTGTTCTGTGTCCAGTAATGCCCCTAGAAATAGGATTTGTCTGGAAGGTGTCTGCTTTGATTTCTTTTTGTTGATAGTGAATCCTAGGGAGGTGAATAGGGTATTCACAAACAAGAGGTGCTGATGCATCTGCAGTCATCACATATGGGTAGAATACCACAGCCAATCTCTGGGGTGGAGAGTGTAAAAGATGGTGTAGCTAAAATTCCCTGCAGGACTGTCGTAGCAAAGCCTGCTCTGGATCTGGAATATAAAGGTAAATTGTAATGCTTGGAAAATGTTTGCACGGAGCTCCATGTAGCAGCTTCTAAAATGTCCTTGGTAGCCACCCCTCTTAAGAAGGCTGTGGAGGTGGCTGTAGCTCTGGTGGAATGAGGTCTAATGTTAGCTGGCACAGTCTTTCCATGAAAGGAGTAACAAAAACGAATGCAATTCCCTATCCATTTTGAAATTGTCTGTTTGGAAATTGCTTTTCCTTGTGCAGCAGCATATGCTACAAACAGCTGGTCAGTTTTTCTGTAAGTTTTAGTTCTGTCCAAGTAGTAGCGCAACTGTCTGTGTATGTCCAGGGTGTGCAAAAGCTTTTCCCCTTTGTTTTGTGGATTTGGAAAGAAGCTAGGCAGGTGAATAGCTTGGTTTAATGAGACTCTGGATACCACCTTTGGCATAAATGAAGGATTGGTTCTCAAAGAGACTCTGTCTTGATGAAAGATAAGAAATGGCTGCACTGCCATGAGGGCCTGTAACTCAGATACTCTTCTTGCTGAGGTTATGGCCAGAAGGAAAGCAGTCTTCCAAGACAGGAACTGAATTTCTGCTGATGCTGCTGGTTCAAAGGGAGGCAGTGTTAGTTTTTCCAACACGAAGTTAAGGTCCCAAGTAGGCACTGGTGGATTCCTTGGGGGATTAATGTTTTTAATTCCTCTTAGAAACTAATTTAGGAGAGGTTGAGAAAAGACAGGTGGATCAGTATTGTACTCTGCTGAAATTGCTGAAGCATGAATTTTAATGGAAGAGTAAGACAGGCCATTGTGGAGCATTTCTGCCAAATATTCCAAGATATGTGCCATGTTCATAACTGTTGCATCTAGGCCCTTTGAGGTGCTCCAGGTGTGAAATCTTTTCCATTTTGCTGAATATGCCCTTCTTGTGGAAGGCCTGCGAGCTTCCATGATGATATCCTTCACTCTCTTGGATAGCTTATCCTCGTGATGGATCAAGGTATTTTCCAGGCTGTTAGTTGCAAAGCTTTCAGGTTGGAAAGCAGAGTTTTGTAATTGTGCTGAGTCAGCAGAAGTGGCCATAGAGGAAGGGGCCATGGTTTCGTATGTGACATGCTCTTTAACAGTGGGTACCAGTGCTGTCTTGGCCAGTCCGGAGCTATCAGAATCACTTTTGGCTGCTCTGTTCTGATCTTCAGTAGAACCTTGGTCATTAATGGGAGAGGTGGAAATGCATACACCGTTAGGTTTCTCCAGCTGAAAGAGAGGGCGTCCACTTTCCATGCTTGTGGGTGGTATGTCCTTGAGCAGAATTTCTTCAGTTGATTGTGGGGGGAGGCGAAAAGATCTATGTCCGGCCTTCCCCATGATCGTGTTATGAGTAGAAAGATGTCTGGGTGCAGCATCCATTCGTGTGCATCCATGATATTTCTGCTTAACCTGTCCGCCAGTATATTGTCTTTCCCTGGCACAAACTGGGATTGCAGTTGTATATTGAGTTTCAAGGTAAGTTCCAATAGATTCATTGCCAGTCTGCAAAGAGGGTAGGAATGGGTGCCCCCTTGCTTGTTTATGTACCACATAACTGTGGTGTTGTCTGTCTTTATTAGTAGATGGCCTTGATGCAGAAAAGGTTTGAAGGCCTCGACTGCATGTATCACTGCTAGCATTTCCTTTTGGTTTATGTGCATGCGTAGCTCCCTTTGTGACCATAGTCCTTGGATACATCTGTCCTGCATGTGTGCTCCCCAACCGTGGTCTGAAGCGTCCGTGGTAATGGTTTGGCTGGCTCTTGGCTTACTGAAAGGCAGTCCTCTGTTTGACTGGCTGGCTTGAGCCCACCACAGAAATTCCTTTTGGAGGCATGGAATGAGTGGGATCAAAGTTTCTAAGCTGTGACTGTGCTGAGTCCATAGACTCCTTTGGTACCATTGTAGTTTTCTCATATGCAGCCTTGCTTGTGGAATCAGAAGAATGCAAGATGCCATGTAACCCAGGGCTTGCAGGATTGTCCTTGCAGTAAGCCGAGTTTGTCTTGTCAGATTCTTGAAGTAATCTGGAAGTTGTCTTTGTTTTTCTTCTGTGAGAAATGCCATCTGGGTGGTTATGTCTAGATCCACACCCAGAAAAGTTATTCTTTGGGATGGGACCAGTCTTGATTTGCGAATGTTGACTGTATATCCCAAGGCCTGTAGTAGGTGGATGGCATAATCCAAGTCCTTTAACAAAATTTGTTTGCTGTCCGCTTGTATGAGGCAGTCGTCAAGATAAGGGTATATTTGAATCCCCTGAAGTCTGCAGTGTGCAATCACTGATGCCAGGCATTTCGTGAATACTCTGGGCGCAGTGGATAAGCCAAAGGGCAATGTTGAGAATTGATAATGCTCTGACCCTGCAAGAAATCTGAGGTGTCTTCTGCAACTTTGCCTGATAGGGACATGCAGGTATGCCTCCTTGAGGTCTAGAGTCACCAGTCAAGACCCCTTGCCCAGCATGGGAAGGAGCTGCTGTAGAGTCAGCATTTTGAATTTTGGCACAATGAGATAAGTATTCAGTGCGGACAAGTCGAGAATAGGCCTCCATTGATTTTCTTTTCTTGGAACAAGGAAAAGTCTGGAGTAAAATCCTTGGCCTTGTTCTGAAAGAGGAACCTTTTCTATAGCCTTCATTTGTATTAATTTGGAAATTTGTTTCAAAGCCTCTGCCCTTTGATTTGGTGGCAGGTCTGGCAGGTCTGGCATGCCTTTTCTTTTTGGTAATGTGTGGAAATGGAACCTGTATCCTTTGTCTATTTGCAGTGTCCATTTGTCCCTTGTAATGCTGTGCCAATTTTTTGAGAACAAAGAAAGCTTTCCGCCCAAAGGTGCTTCTAATTGAGCCCTGGTCAGTGGAGTCAAAGCAAAGTCATTGAGTCTGTCCTTGTGTAGCAGTTGTATGTCCTGTACTGCCTCTCTGGTTGGGAGGCTGCCATTGACGGCCTCTGTAGGAGCCTCTAGCTTGTCCTCTACCTCTGGCACGCCTGTTCCTGCCTCTCTGAAATCTTTCTGAGTCCGGAAAGGACCAATTCTTGGTAGGCCAATTTCTGCTGAATCTTGGAGGTTGGACTTGTAGAAAATCTTTGACCGTTTGCACAGATTTTGCCTTTTCTTCAAATTTCTTTAAGACTTCTTGAGCAGTGGAACCAAATAGCTTTTGCTTTTCAAGTGGAGCATCCAGAAGCTTAACTTTAACATGATCTGGCAGAGATTGTTCCTTCAGCCAAGCATGCCTACGTATGACTGCACCCGTCATAGCTGACCTACATGAAGCTTCCAATGCATCATAACCACATTGCAAGAAATGATTGCTAACCTGCTGGGAGTTATGTACCAGATCCTGAAGGGATTTGCGATCAATGGGTTCAGATGAAGACAGTTTCTTATGCAATTCATCTAGCAAATACTCTTGGTACTGGATCATATGAAATTGACAATTTAATGCCCTCATAGAAAGAGTTGCAGAAGTATATACTTTCTTACCCCATCTCTCTAAAGCTCTGGACTCCCTGTCAGAGGGTAGAGGATTTCGAGCAGTGGCAGCTGCCACCCCTTTAGGGCCCTGGGAAATAGTCTCTGGATCAGCAGAGTGGGCCTTGTAAAGGTGAAGATGAGAGTCCGGGACTCTGTAGTACCTATCAGGTTTGGCAGGAGCCGGGGGAAGAGAATCAGGGGTTGTACTAGAGTCAGAGAACACATCATCAATGACATTCAAAACAGGAGGTATAGCTAAAGGCCTATGCTGATGCAAATGTAAAAAGGTCCTTAATCTTTTCCTAGAATCGGAGAAATCCTGACCCTGCCATTGGAAATGCTCTCTCATAGTGTGTAGAGTCTCCCCAAAGGAAAACTCTTCAGGAGGGGAGGCCGAGGGAATGGATTGTTCTGCATCTGAATCCTCGTAGGCCGAATAAGCCTCCTCCTGGGGGTCTGTGAGAATAGAGCCATCAGAGGACTCATCTGAGGAGTGGGGGTCAGAGGGCTCAGCCCTGGGCCTTTTGTCTCGAGGTGGATGCGAGCCCCTGTCCAGATGGGGTTGCGAGCCTCTAATTAAGGAGATAAGATCCTCTGCTAAGGTTAGAATCTGTGAACCAGTAGAGGGTCCCAGAGGGGTAACCTTGTGAGGCAAAGCTTTAGAGAGTTTAGCAGCTTTAGCCCTAGAGAATGCTTTAATAGACATGAATGCAGGAGGCCTGGCTGCACCACATGCTGGAGTAGATTTGTCTAAAGTGTGGTGTCGGAAGGTTCCAGGACACCAGTTTCAGGTGGTAAGTCCATAACCGACTCGGCCGGAGCCTCCGGGGCCGAGGTAGTCGGTTGTGCGGTTTCGGTAATTGGAAGTACCAAGGACTCGGTTTCAGCCGAGACCGAGACACTCGCGGAAGGCCTGGCTGTGGTTTCAGCCAAAACCGCGGGCCGCGAATATCGGTCCTTGTCCTTCCGTTTTTTTAACTAAATGAGAAGTTGGAGTCTCCAACGGCATCTTATAAGCAAAACTAGCCCCAAAGAATTCCTCTGCAAACTCCGACCGACGCCTAAGAATTCGTCTGTTGAAGGAAGCACAGGCTGAACAGGCCGAGACGTCGTGGTCTGGGCCTAGGCAGTGGAGGCAGTAAGAGTGGAAATCCTTATGAGGTATTTGTTTCCCACAAGTTAAACAATTATTGACTTTATCTGACATCGGCTGAGGCAAGAAAGCGCCCCCAACGGGGTACTTAGCTTTTTGAAGTCTTCGGATAGCTGAATTACAGGAGCTGGCCGACCGGCATTTGCAAACTGCTTCTGCTTCGGGCACCACGCGGCAAGAAAGACTGGGGAAGATGGCGTCGGCTGACGCTTTTATACCCCAGACGGTCTGACGTCGGGGAGAGGGCGACGTCAGCCGACGCCAGACCCAGTCTTTGGAATCCGGCCGACCGAAGGGCTGCCTGAGGCAGGACAACCCATATGTGATGACTGCAGATGCATCCTTGAAGGACATCTGAAAGTGCTGTGTTCCTGCTCTGAAGCGTAGGAATTTTCTGCATGATTCCCTTATTGAGATGTGCAGGTAGGCATCCTTCAGGTCTAAAGTGACCATCCAAGCTTTGTTTGGCAGCAGTAGTAAAAGCTGTTGCAAGGTAAGCATTTTGAATTTTGGGATTACCTGGAAGGTACTGAAGAAGGAAAGGTCCAAGATGGTGCACCAAGTCCCCTCTTTCCTAGGTACGAGGAATAGCCTGGAATATAATCCTTTTGCAACTTGTTCTGGAGGAACAGGTTCTACTGCCCCTAGTGATATTAGGTTTTGCACTTTTTTTAGTGCTTTTGTCTACTGGTTGGGAGGAAGGTCTGGGTACCCTCTTGGAGGTGGTAGTTCTTGGAAACTGAATTTGTACCCCTGAGAAATGGATTTTTAGGGCCCGTTGATCTTTTGTTACAGAGTTCCAATTTTCTCTGCATAGAGACAGCCTTCCTCCTAGTTTTTGGTGTGGGGGAGGCAAGCATAGATGTAAAAGGTAGTCACTGAGTTTTTTCCATACAGGGTAGTTTTTGAACTCCCTGGTCTAGTGTTGGGGGGGGGGGCACTGTTTTGCTCTTTGCTGGCCCTGAGTTTGAGTCCTGGCAGGTCTATCCCTACGGTTTTTGCCTTGTGCCTGCCTATTTGGTGCAGGAAAGGACCAATGTGTAGAGGGAAAATTTCTGCTGAACCTAGGGGGTTGTTCTTGGAGAAAATCTTTAACAGTTTGCATGGATTTTGCTTTGTCTTCAATTTTTTTTTAAGTACCTCATCAGATTTTTGTCTGAATAAGTGGTCCTTGTCAAGATGTGCATCCAAGTCTTTAGCTTTGATATGATCAGGGAGAGGTTGTTCCTTCAGCCATGCAAGTCTTCTGATAACAGATCCTGTCACTGCTGCCCTGCTAGAAGCTTCTAGGGCATCAAATCCACAATGCAAGGAATGCTTTGCCACCTGAGAAGAAGGGTGCAGATTTTTGAGGCATAAATTCTAAAGGGTCTCAGTAAAGGCCTGTGAAGTAATGGAATTGGGCATCAGGGGCTGCGAAAGCGCCTCACTGAATTCTGAAGAACTGACTACCCTTTTAGCGGTGGAGTCGGAGGGCTTGGCCTTATGCGGTTTGTCTCTATCCTTATCTTTACGTTTCAGGTTGCTGACTGACAGACACCATATCGGTAATCGGAGACGGACGGAAATAACTGGCTACAAACAGATCTCTACGGCGAATAGTTCTAGCATTAAAGAGGACACAGAACCGACAGCATGGGACGTCGTGATCTGGGCATAAACAAGTGACACAGTAAGAATGGAAGTCTCAGTGTGGTATTTACTTCCCACAAGCAAGACAATTACTGACTTTTTCGGACACTGGTTAGTGCAAGAAAAAAGAAGAATCTCCAATGGGGTACTTAGCTTTAGACGTTTTCAGCTGAAGTTCGAAATCTGGAAACAGCCGACTGGCACTGTTGTGAATTGCTTCTGCTATGTGCTCCACGGCAAGAAAGACTGAAGGTAATGGCATCACCTGCTCTCCTTTTATAGTTCCAATGACCTGACGTCAGCCAGCAAGTGACAGCAGCAGACGCAAAAAACCTCGACTCTGGTATTCAGACCGACTGAGGGCTACCACAGCATGGATAACCCAACTGTGATGACTGCAGTAGTGAAACACGAAGAACATCGTACAGTATTCAAAATAAACTAAGATTTAACATGTATGACTGTCACAAATAAACTAAAAACTATCGGCACAGGCAGAAAAACTTCCTTTATATGTATCTACATACCTTGCAAAAGTAAAAAATAAGCAATTCATTAACAACCCAAAAAGATTTTATAGACAACTGGGAAAACATAAGGCATAGAAACACAGTCCCAAAAAAAAAAAGAGAACAAATACGCACATTTTGGAAAAGCATTTATGAAGACTCTGCTGTACATAGCAGATGGTCTTTCTAAGGGGATCCAGTATCTGTCTGCCTGGGATGACATGATCGACAGACCATGAAGCTTTAAAAACAAAAAACAAGAAGGAACCGTGTGCTACCGTCACACCACATTTTAACAGAAAACAGATAAAATATAACAGTATTGCAAGCGCTTTTCATTTAGTCCGGTGACTAAACTTCATCAGACATAATTCAACACCCCTATGATCTCTTAAATACTAAAGTATACGATCAAATAATTAGTGTCAATCAACTCTTAAAGTCATTACATATTAAAATATGCAGCTACTTTTAGAAGTGAATTGCTAAGCAATACTCTAACCCAGCCTTATACATACAAACCAACATGACATATTGTAAACACAACTAAAAATAGAAAGTTAAAACATGCTGTAATATGCTTGTGTTACTAAAAATAATTTAAATGTTTTCAAAACCTTATTATAAGAATGTTAACACATTACTATAATACTCAATGTAAGTTCAAAAAGAAATAGCTCCATCTAGAAAACAGTCTCATGACAATCATTCATCTCAGAAGACTTTTGAGTTTTACAACACATGCTATTGAACTGTAATCATTTAATCCTGGGTATGAATAAGAGGCAAGTCCAAATTGCCATATTAATTCTAATTTTTCTAGTAATAAACTAGTGGGTCCCCCTCTACTATCTGGTTTAATAGTCAATGACTTGAAGCAAAGTGATGGCTTCTACGTTCTAAAATATGTCTTGCCAATGCACTGTTAAGTTTGTTTTTACTTGTATAATAAATATTCTCATAGACCCTCTCTAAATTTACGAACGGTTTTACCGATGTAAAAGGCTGGACATTTTTGACACTGTGCCAGGTAAACTACAGACTTCGAATTACAATTAAATCTATCCTTGGTATAGTACGTGTTGCACCTAATAGTGTACTTAAACCCTGTATCTTTGTGTCTACACTGGTTACAAGCTTCACATTTGTATGTTCCGGGGTTCCTCCTTATATTGTTCTTACTGTTTTCCATGAAATTTTTCAGATTTTGCCCCTTGTTAAAATAACTGGGTGATCTCCTACTTTACTTAGGATGTCCCTATCAGTCCTTAGCAGTTCCCAATTTTTTATTATTATTCCTTTCATTACCTGTACGTCAGCTTTAAAAGTAGTAATAAAGCTCAGAGAATATTTCATACCTGGTCCTCCTACGAGTTTATGAATTACGAATTTATGAACATTAACCAACAAATGATTACAATGAGAGAAGCTAAAAGTAAGAAGTTGCAGAGGGACAGGAGGGATTACAGGGATGGTGTAGCCTACCCGAACCCTTCTACCTCTCAAACATGGAATTCGACTGGAAGAAGTCGAAATCAATCACAAAACCAACTCAACATACAAACGGCAAGTGCGGAACGGAATACACTACCGAAGCCGGGTCCAAGCAGGGAAGTAAATCTTCAACAAACGGAGCGTTACTGAAATGAGGGCATCCATGTACAAAATAACCAAAGGGCGAACCAAAGAGAGAGTGTACAAGCTAATGTGAGTAATAAGAATCAAAATTTTCACAACCCCGGATGCCAAACTCACAACAAACAGCAGAGGAACCAACGAGTGTACAATACTCGGAGGAACAACAAAAGCAAGAGGTGACAGAAGCAGCCAATGCAAATGCTATTGTTAACATTGAAAAGGAAAGAAAATGTAAAATCATCACTAATAAAGGAAAATAGTTCAAAATATATAACTTTACTGACTATGAAATTGATCCTGTTTTAGATGAAGTGTTTGCCAAAGGGTTAACCTTTGTACCTTCACGACCAGTGGAATTAGCTAACTTGCTAGACCTGTGTGTATTGTTGGGTAACAATTTAAATGAAGTAGAACAACTACGTATTGCTAGTACTTATAAATCCCCCTCTACAACAGACAATCATGCTTTTTGACAAAATTTGTGAAATGGATTTTAAGGCTAATCTTGATGCACCACCTGGGAGGGGGGGGGGGGGTCCAAAACGAATTTAAACAAAAATGAAAAAGAAGCACTAACAATTTTTAGATTACAACCTGTCCGGCTCATGAAACCAGATAAAGGGGACGGACTAGTTATGGACTCCTAATACTACATGGTAAACATGGTTAGAATGTTGGAAAGTAAGGCTTACATTAAAGTTAGCTTGAATGAAGTTAATATAGCTTATAATCGAATAAGAGCATACCTTGATGACTTGTTTGCAGATTCTGTGATTGATATTAATACTTATAATTACTTATCAATGCCAGCCCCTAGGAAGCCAGAGATATTTGGTGTGCCTAAATTTCATAAAAGCCCGACTAATCCACTTATGAGGGCAATAATGGACGCCAGGCAGTCAATCACCTATTCATGTGCCAAATTAGTCAACTCTATTCTTAAAAAATATGTCCAATTGGAACCACAGATCTGTAAAGATTTGTGGTCTTTTCAGGCTAATATTAATGAATATGAGTACATGGGTGAATATAACTTTAACAGTCGACATTTGTGACTTGTATACAGTTATTCCACATGATATAGGCATATAATGGGTTACAGACCACATGAGGCTAAGAGGGGCACCTGATTCTAAGACAAAACTTATAGAGGAACTATTGAGTATAACACTAACAATTATATTGTATTCAACGACTATTTTTTTTTTTTTTTTTTTTTTTTACAAAAAATAGGGGTGGCCATGGGATCCCCTTGCGGGGCAAGTTTTGCTAATTTAGAAATGGCCCACTGGGAAAAGAACACCATCCTAGACATGGGACCAGTTAAAGAAAAATTATATTTTTATTCCTGCTTTCTGGACGACATATTTATGATCATCAAAGGGGATGAAAACTTGGCCACTAGACTAGTGGATGTTTTAAATAATTCTACACCTTTTTTAAGCTTTACTAGTCTTCTGTTTTTTATTAAAGTGTGGTGTGACGGTAGAGCACGGTTTCTTGTTTTTAATGTTTTTTAGTGTATTTTTGAGACCATGAAGCTTTGCCAGAGATGGCCTGCACCTGTCGCCCCATGGATTCCAGATAATGGCGAAGGCTCTTGCCACCCCTACAGTGTTTTTAGGCAAGTTTCTAATGACAAAATTACTACAGTAACAGGTACAAGCAAGCAAAATCTGAGGGTAACGCTACTCAATGCTAGATGTGTAAACCTCAAAATGCACCCACTCAAGGTTACTCCTTAAAATGGAGAACATCGACATCTGTGCAGTGACAGAGACCTGGTTTCAAGGCTCCAAGAGCACCCCTGCAATACCAGGCTACAATTCATGCCACACCTTTCGGCCACCTAATCTGGACCGAAACACTAAAGGCAGAGGCATGTCCATATTCAAGGATACTCACACCTCCAGGCTTGTTGCCCAACATAATGCATCCGAAATTCTCCAAGTGCAACTACCACTAGGCAAAACTGCAATCCAAACTGTAGCTTGCTACAGATCCTCCACCATGCCCTAAGATTCCCACTCCACTTTTCTTAACATACTGGAAAATATTAAGGTATAACCAAATACCCTAATACTGGGCGACTTCAACTACCCTGCTATTAACCGGGAAAACTACTCATGTACCAACACATTTGCTCAACATTTTTTGGAATTCATAAATTCCATCGCCTTGGACCAGCTTATACATACCCCCAACCAGGGGCATCAATATCATAGACCTGGTCATTACCAACATGGGCGACTGATGCGCCACACCAGAGGTCAGCTCCTCGTTGGTCAGATTCGACCATAAGCTAATCACTGTAGACATCCACATCCCGCCCCCAACCCCCACTAAGGTAACCATTGTAAAAAAAACTTCTCCAAAGCCAACTTCATGCTTAAGACAGAAGGGGAAAACGTCACGACACCCAAGCAGACGGAAAGTAGAAGTATGACTGCTGAATCTTACGCCAATGCACTGTATGAACACATGCATGATTGCATGGACCATGCCATCCCAAATAGAACAAAGATGGCCTTCTCCAAAAAAAGGAAGCCAATCTGGTGGTCCCCTGCCATAAACAAACTCTACAACAGAAGGAAGCAACTGTTAAAAAAAAAATGGTAAGCTCTCTCATAAAATCCTCCAAAGCTAGTTACGAAAAGAAAATTGCCACAGATTCTAAAGACAAAGTACAGTTGTGTACACCTACCATAAATGTAGATGTTCGAGTGTCTTCACTGTTGCAGCCTCCAGCCTTTCTTGCCCTAGATGTCAGAAGTCCCAATAAATCAGAAATGAATCCAACAAGGAAACACAAATACACCACAAATAAGAGAAAAAGAGGGGATAGGAGGGAGGGAAACCCCGACTGCAACAGTGAAGACACTCGAACATCTACATTTATGGTAGGTGTACACAACTGTACTATGTTCTTCGTGTTTCACTGTTGCAGTCATAACTGTAGGGTGGAATCCCAAAGCAGTGAAAAAAGGGAGGAGGCTTAGACAGAAGGGGCAGCAAGAAGACCCTGCAAAACAGCAGAGGCAAAGCCTGCCCTGGTCTTAGAATACAGAGGGAGATTGTAGTGCTTGGAAAAAGTATGAACAGAACTCCAAGTGGCAGCTTCCAAGATATCCTTGGGAGGAACTCCTCTGAGAAAAGCTGTAGAAGTGGCAGCTGCTCTAGTAGAATGACTTCTCACAGTACCTGGAAACTGTTTCCCATGATGAGTGTAACAAAATCTGATTCCATAAGCAATCCATTTGGAAATAGTTTGTTTTGAAATAGCTTTTCCAAGAGAACTGGAGGCAAAAGAAACAAACAATTGATTAGATTTTCTGAACTCTTTAGTCTTGTCCAGATAAAATCATAACTGTCTGTGCACATCCAATGAATGCAAAATCCTTTCCCCTTTATTTTGAGGATTAGGAAAGAAAGTAGGAAGGTGAATTGTCTGATTTAAAGCCACTTTCGAAATCACCTTAGGCATGAAAGTAGGATTAGTCCTCAAGGATACTCTGTCCTGGTGGAAAATAAGGTATGGTTCCACAGCCATGAGAGCTTGCAACCCTTCTGGCAGAAGTCAATGCTAACAAAAGAACTGTTTTCCAAGATAAAAACGTAATATCTGAAGATGCAGCAGGCTCAAAAGGAGGCAAAGTAAGTTTTTCTAAAACATAATTAAGATCCCAAGCAGGAACAGGAGGGGTCCTGGGAGGTCTTAAATTCTTGGCCCCTCTCAAGAATTGTCTCACCAAAGGATGAGAAAAAACAGGAGGATCAGAATAGAAATGAGCAGAAATAGCAGAAGCATGAATCTTAATGGAAGAAAAGGAAAGTCCATTAGACAAAAGATCCGAAAGGTAAAGCAAAATAGAAGAGAGATCAGGCACCAGAGGGTCTGAGCCTCGGTCCTGCATCCAAATACAAAACCTCTTCCATTTAGAGGCATAGGATTTCCTAGTGCTAGGCCGTCTAGCTTCCAGAAGAACATCCAAAACTTGTTTGGGAAGGCTAGAAGAAATCAAATTCCTTTGAAGAGCCAAGCTGCCAGGCAAAGGGTCTTGAGGTTGGGATGTAGTAACCGACCCTGATGCTGGGACAGAAGAGAAGGGTTCAGAGGGAGAATCCAAGGAGGCTCCAAGAACAGGTGCTTTAAAGTTGGATACCAAAACTGTCGAGGCCAATTTGGAGCAATCAAGATGAGGAACTTGGGCTTGTCCTGTTTTAGCTTCAGTAATACCCGAGGTAGTAGAGGAAGAGGAGGGAAGGCATATCCCGGAAGGCTTCTCCAGCTGAAGGACAGGGCATCCACTTTCCAAGCTGTTTTGTGGAAGGACCTGGTGCAAAAGCGAGGCAGCTGATGATTGAGATGGGATGCAAACAGATCTATCTGGGGACATCCCCAAACTGCAGTAATCCTGTTGAATAAGTTGGTGTCTAGCATCCATTCGTGAGGATCTGAAATGTTTCTGCTCAGGCTGTCTGCTAAGAGATTCTGTTCTCCTGGAATGAATTGAGCCTGGAGATGTAGATTCAGATTTAGAGCTGTGTCCCATAAAGCCATAGCTAGTCTGCAAAGGGGTACGAATGAGAACCCCCCTGCTTGTTTATGTACCACATGACTGTGGTGTTGTCTGTCTAATTAGCAGAGGCCCTGGTTGCAAAAAGTTCTTGAAGGCTAGAAGAGCATTTTGAACTGCCAACATTTCCTTCAGATTGATGTGCCAGTGAAGATGGTTCTTTGTCCAGGTTCCCTGCTGGCAACTGTCTAGAAAGTGTGCTCCCCAAGCATAATCCGAGGCTTCCGTGGTTATGATTTGAGAAGGTTGAGGTAGACGAAAAGGCTTTCCTTCGTTTAAAGCACACACCCTGGACCACCAGAGGAACTCCTTCTGGAGGCAGGGGATCAGAGGAATCAGAATGTCCAGATCGTGGAAATGCTGTGACCATACACTTTTCAGATACCATTGAAGCTTTCTCATATGAAGCCTTGCATTTGGAATTAACAGAATGCAGGAAGCCATGTAGCCCAGAGCCTGCAGGAATTTCCTTGCAGTGAGCTGAGATAGAGTTGCCAAGGTGTTGAAAATTGTAGCCAGCTGTGATTGTTTTTCTGGAGTGAGGAAGGCCCTTTGTAAGGTCATATTTAAGAGGGCTCCCAAGAACATCATTTGTTGAGAAGGGATCAAATGTGACTTTTTTGTGTTCACTGAGAATCCCAGAAGGAAGAGAAGACGTTGAACAAATTCCAGATGTTGAAGTAGAAGATCCTTGCTGTCTGCCTGAATAAGGCAGTCGTCCAAATAGGGGTAAATCTGAATCCCCTGAAGTCTGCAATAAGCCACTACTGGTGCCAGGCACTTGGTAAAGACTCTGGGCGCAGTAGATAAACCAAAGGGCAGTACAGAGAATTGAAAGTGTCTCGAACCTGCCTTGAATCTGAGGAATTTCCTGCGGTCCTGCCTGATGGGAATGTGTAAGTAGGCTTCCTTTAAGTCCAATGTCACCATCCAGGCGTCCTGAGAGAGCATTGGAATTAGTTGCTGCAGAGTAAGCATCTTGAATTTTGGAATTTCCAAAAAGGTGTTTAACACAGAAAGGTCCAGAATAGGTCTCCATGAGCTTTGTTTTCTTGGAACCAGAAACAGTCTTGAATAAAAACCTTTTCCAATCTCTGAGAGTGGAACAGGCTCTATGGCTCTCATGGCCAGAAGAGCATCCACTTGATTTAAGGCCTCTGACCATTGATGTTTTGGCAGATCTGGCCAACCGTAAGCCCTTGGCAGAGTATGAAATTGGAATTTGTAGCCTTTTAAAATCACGTCCAATACCCATCTGTCCTGGGTAATACGAGTCCAATTTCTGTAAAAAAGAGACAGTTTTCCTCCGAGAGGGGCATCCAGGTGAAGGGGTCCTGAAGCCCAACCGAGAGAGTCATTGAGTTTGTTTTCTTTGAGATTGGGATCTGTCTTCTCCCCTTCTAGGTGAAGAAGCAGTCCATTGTCTAGATCTGTAAGAGGCCTGAGCTTGATCGCGACCTCTGGAGCGTCTATATCTTCCCCTTTGAGGTCTGTCAGACGTGGGAAAGGACCAATTTTTGGAGGGCCAATTCCTGGAAAATCTAGGAGGCTGGACTTGCAAGAACTCTTTTACAGTTTGCATAGATTTTGCCTTTTCTTCCATCTTTTTAATAACCTCCTCAGCTTTAGATCCAAAAAGAACATCGTGTTGAACAGGGGCATCTAATAACTTAGCCTTAACCTGTTCAGGTAAACTTTGTTCACGAAGCCAGGCATGTCTCCTGATAACAGTGCCAGAGGCTGCAGCCCTGCAAGAAGCATCCAAGGCATCAAAACCACAATGCAAACTATGTTTGTTCACTTGTTCAGTTGCATGCAATACATCCTGAAGTTCCTTATCCTCTGCACATGCAGGAAGGGAAGCAAGCTTTTGCTTTAAAACAGACAAAAGAAATTGCTGATACTTAAACATATGAAACTGGCAATTTAAAGCCCTTACAGACAGGGTAGCAGAAGTAAAAACCTCTTTTCCCCACCTGTCTAAAGCACAAGAATCCTTCTCAGAGGGAATAGGATTCTTAGAAGTAGCAACCTTAGCAGCCTTAGAGCCCTGAGAAATAGTTTCAGGATCCGCAGAAGGGTTCTTAAATAAGAATAAATGAGAGTCAGGAACCCTATAAAACCTATCAAGCTTAGAAGGAGCAGGAGGCATGGAATCAGGATTCAAATTAGCCTCAGAAAAAGCATCATCCACAAGGTCAAGAACAGGAGGGATAGCTAAAGGCCTATGTTGAGGAAGAAGAAGGAATTCTCTAAGCCTCTTCTTGGAAGCAGAATACTCCTGACCCTCCCAATGAAAATGTTCCCTCATCTCATGCAAGGTTTCCCCAAAAGAGAAATCTTCAGGCGGAGAGGCAGAGGGCAAAGAGTCCTCAGCATCCGAATCCTCATAAGGAGGAAAAGAATACTCCTGATCAGAGGAAGAGACAGAAGATACAGAAGCCTGGTCAGAGGAATCCAGAGGAACATCCTGTCGAGACCTTTTTTCCGGTGGGGGCTGAGAACCCCTAATCATGGCAAGTAAATCTTCAGCCATCTTTAATAATTGCTTCTGTGTCCTGGGAGTAGATTCAGAAGTAGCTTGGGCAGGAACTTTAGACTTAACAGGAGTCTTTGTCTTTGCCTTTGAAATAGTGATGTGAGTAGGCCTGAAAACCCCCTCAGAAGCCGGTACCTGCACAGCGGTTCCGGACCCATCTGAGGGAGCGACGTCCGAAGGTCCTGCAGCAGTTAAAATAGTAGGCCTTGATGGCTCCCCATGGGAGTCCGTATCGGCCATCGGTTCAGAAGCGGCGGACGACAGGGGCTGCAAAAGCGCCTCACTGATGACGGCCGAACCGGACGCTGGCTCCAGCTGCAACGAGTCCTGTTTGGACCTCGGAGGCCTGTCCTTGTCTTTGCGCTTCTTTTGAATTCCGGTAGTGTCAGACGACATTCTATAATTGAAGCGTCTGCCAAAATAATTTAGAGCCCAATCGTACCTGCGCTTGATAGTACGAGAATTGAACCTGGCACAGAACCGACAACAAGAAACGTCGTGGTCAGGGCCTAAGCAAGGTAGACAGTAAGAGTGGAAATCTTTATGAGGTATTTGTTTCCCACACGATATACAATTATTAACTTTTTCTGACATCGGAGGAACAAGAAAAAGATTCCCCAACGGGGTACTTAGCTTTGAGAAGAGAAGTAAGAACTTCAGACCGACAACAACAAAATACGCTGTTCGAAAATTGCCAACAAACGACTTGCGAGCTGCTTTCCACCGCACGGCAAGAAAGACTGGAGAAGATGGTGTCGGCTGAGGGCTATGTACCAGAGCATACTGACATCAGGGTACTAGCTTGTACAGCCGACGCCGGACCCAGACTTTGGGATTCTGGCCGACCTCGGGCTGCCTGCCGGCAGGAGACCCTACAGTTATGACTGCAACAGTGAAACACGAAGAACATCCACAAGGCATTCTATAGTTATGTCAAGAATCTCAATGGCAACACTCAGATCTGCTCAAAGTTACAGCACAATGACATTAAATATACAGAACCAACTGATACTGCCAACATCCAGGCAGATAGGTTCAGTGCTAATTTCACCCCCCCTCTCACTCCTAAAGGACCTATCTCAATACCAAACATCCTGGGCTGTGTTCTGCATGAACTACAAAATGAACTGGCACCCCACCCAAGTACCATGCTCAATCATAGCCTCACTTCAGGCTTTGTGCCTACTGTATGGCGCACAGCTATGCTTATCCCACTCCATAAGGGGGGAGATCCACCACGGACCCCAAGAGCTACCCCCCCCCCCGTTAGCCTGACGAGCCTGATCTGCAAAGCCATGGAACTTATAAACAAAGACACAGGTAACCTTTAGACTGGACCCCACCCAGTTTGGGTTTGTGAAAGGTAGATCAAGTCTCCTAAACCTGGCTGACTTCTTTGAAGCAATCACCAGAGCAGTGGACGAGGGTAAGGTGGTTCACACAGCCTATCTAGACCTCGCCAAGGCTTTCTACACAACCCCCACTCAGGAATCACAGATAAACTCACTAAACTTGGCATAAATCCCTACATCACGTGATGGGTTGCCAACTGGCTCACTGACAGAACCCACACTGTGATAATAGCAGGCACCAAATCCGACTCCAGACCAGTGACAAGTGGAGTACCACAGGGTTCAGTCCTGAGTCCCCTCCTGTTCGGCATTAATTTCTCTGAAGTTCAGGCCAACACAGAGGGTCTACGGCTAACAAAGTTTGCAGACTACTGCAAACTGGGAGCCATTATTGAATCCCTAAATGATGTGGACATTCTACAAAAGGCCCTCACTGAGATGGATGACTGGTGTCAAAGCCATGGCCTCAAGCTCAACGCCAAAAAATGCAGTCATTCCCTTTGGGAAAAACCCTGTGCCCATGAACTACCACATAGGTGGTAGTCCACTCAACACTGAAAGTGTGATGAGACCTAGGGACACAGGTGGACAGTAGTCTCTTTTTGATAACCACATTGCCACAGTAGTCAGGAAATCCTTCTACGTGGCACATCTAATCACAAAAGGTTTCTCATCCAGAAAAAAAGGTCACTGTTCCTCTCTACTCATCCCTCATTAGACCTACTATAGAGGACAACGCCCGTTTGGTATGCATCTCACAAGACACTTACAACTGGAAAGGCCACAGAAATACCTCACAAAGAGGATCACTGGCCTCAAACAGATGCCCTATGCAGACAGTCTCAAAAAAACTCCAGTTCTACTCCGTCGCATATCACCTACTCAGAGGCGATCTCTGCCTAACATACAAAGCCATATCAAACCCAGAGCTTTTGGACATGCTACACAAAGAATTCCCAATCCCTCTGAGCCGCATGTTCTAGGGATCTAAACCACCACAATAAACAAAACATGCTGGAGGGATGGGTTCCTGTCCCAGAGACATCCCATACTCTGGAACAGACTGCCTACTCATGTCAAGCAAAGCACCTCATTAGCCCTTCTAAGAAAAATCTTGACGATTGGATGGGAAATAAGAAATTCACCCTGGGGATCACTTCTGTGGCTCTGCTCGACAGGGGCGCAGGAAATATTTTTTTGGATGGCGATAGCCAGGGAATCTGTATGGCTAGGCTTATATAGGCCCTAGGGCCAATACATCAGCATCTACCTATGGTGACAAGAATTAAAAGAAACAGCAATGAGCTCTAATATGGAGGACATGACATGTCAAAGTAATGATGACTAGAGAAATTGAGACAAAAAGAAAAGCTTCCTCAATGGAAACCCCGGGCCCAGATGCAGTACCCAATGTCTGCCTGAACACATTAATATCTTTACACCAAGATTTAGCACCTGTATGTGAATCCTGAACAAACAAACCTGTTTAACAACAGGAAAGTACAGTTTTGTACCTACCATAAATGTAGATGTCCGATAGGTATGCATCTGCAGTCATAACATATGGGTTGTCCTGCCTCAGGCAGCCCTTCGGTCGGCTGGATTCCAAAGTCTGGGTCTGGCCTCGGCTGATGTTGCACTTTCCCCGACGTCAGAACGGTATAAAAGGGGTATAAAAGCATCAGCCAACGCCATTTTCCTCAGCGTTTCTTACCCCAGATGCCAGGTGCCCTCTAGGAAGGCTCAATTTGGATAAAATCAATTGAAATGCAATCATATTCCAACATATATACATGTATACATATTTACAAACAAATACACCATAACAGATCCCCCAACTAGCTAATAGTAGGGTAAGCACCCTAGGAATACCACAGAGGGGATGGAGGGAGGGTAAACCTGACTGCAGATGCATACCTATCGGACATCTACATTTATGGTAGGTACAAAACTGTATTATGTCCTTCAAGGATGCATCTGCAGTCATAACATATGGGTAGAATACCACAGCTAATCTGGGGGAGGAGGAACTAAGAAAAAGATGGTGTAGATAAGATACCCTGCAGGACTGCAGTAGCAAATCCTGCTCTGGATCTGGAGTATAAAGGTAAATTGTAATGCTTGGCAAATGTATGCACGGAGCTCCATGTAGCAGCTTCTAGAATGTCCTTGGTAGCCACTCCTCTTAAGAAGGCTGTAGTGGTGGCTGTGGCCCTTGTGGAATGAGGCCTAATGTTTGCAGGAGCCTTCTTTCCATGAAAGGAGTAGCAAAAACGAATGCAATTTCCTATCCATTTTGAGATTGTTTGTTTGGAAATTGCTTTTCCTTCTGTCCCAGCAGCATATGCTACTAACAGTTGGTCAGTCTTTCTGTAATCTTTAGTTCTGTCCAAATAGTAACGTAATTGTCTGTGTATATCCAGAGTGTGCAGAAGTTTTTCTCCTTTATTCTGCGGATTTGGGAAGAATGTAGGCAGGTGAATTGCTTGGTTCAAGGACACCCTAGATACCACCTTGGGCATGAAAGTAGGATTTGTTCTCAATAAAACTCTGTCTTGATGGAAAATAAGGAATGGCTGCACTGCCATTAGAGCTTGTAATTCAGATACTCTTCTTGCTGAAGTTATGGCCAGTAGGAATGCAGTTTTCCAAGACAGGAACTGTAGATCCGCCGATGCTGCTGGTTCAAAGGGAGGAAGAGTTAGTTTCTCCAGCACGAAGTTAAGGTCCCAAGTAGGTAAAGGAGGTTTTCTTGGAGGATTGATGTTTTTGATTCCTCTCAGGAATTGTTTTAATAGAGGATGCGAGAAGATAGGTGGATCCAAATTGTATTCTGCTGAAATTGCTGAGGCATGTATCTTAATGGAAGAATAAGACAGACCATCATGGTACAATTCTGATAAGTATTCCAGGATATGTGGCATGCTCGCCCTTGTCACATCCAAGCCTTTTGTTGTGTTCCATATGAGAAACCTTTTCCATTTTGCTGAGTATGTCCTTCTGGTGGAAGGCCGGCGGGCTTCTACAATGATGTCCTTTACCCTTTGAGATAAGGTAATTTGAGGAGGGATTATGGTATTCTCCACGCAGTCAGCTGTAATGTTTTCAAGTTGGGATGCAGGGTCTTGAAGTTGTTCTGCGATAGAAGTAGTGGCCATAGGGGGAGAGGCCACGGCTTTGTCTGCGACAAGCTCCTCAATAGTGGATACCAGTGCTGTCTTGGCTAATCTGGAGCTATCAGAATCGTTCTTGGTTGTTCTGCCCTGATCTTCAGTAAAACCTTGGACATTAATGGTAGTGGTGGGAAGGCGTAGATGTTTAGAGCTTTCCAGCTGAGAGAGAGAGAGTCCACCTTCCATGCTTGTGGGTGGTATGTCCTTGAGCAGAATCTCTTCAGTTGATGGTTGTGGGGTGAGGCGAACAGATCTATCTCCGGCCTTCCCCATGATTGCGTTATAAGTAGAAAAATGTCTGGGTGCAGCATCCATTCGTGTGCATCCATGATGGTTCTGCTTAAGCTGTCTGCCAGTGTATTGTCTTTTCCTGGCACGAACTGGGATTGCAGTTGTATATTGAGCTTCAAGCAAAGTTCCCATAGATTCATTGCTAGTCTGCATAGAGGGTAAGAATGCGTGCCCCATTGCTTGTTTATGTACCACAAAACAGTGGTGTTGTCTGTCCTTATCAGCAGGTGTCCTTGGTTTAGGAAAGGTTTGAAAGCCTCGATTGAGAGTATCACTGCTAGCATTTCCTTTTGGTTTATGTGCATCCTCAGCTGCCCTTGAGACCATAGCCCTTGGATGCATTTGTCCTTCATGTGTGCTCCCCAACCTCGGTCTGAAGCGTCCGTGGTGATGGTTTGGTTTGTTTTGGGTTTGATGAAAGGCAATCCTCTGTTGGACCGGCAGGCTTGGGCCCACCAAAGGAATTCCTTTTGAAGGCAAGGAAGGAGTGTGATCAAAGCTTCTAAACTGTTGCTGTGCTGAGTCCATACACTCCTTAGGTACCATTGTAATTTTCTCATATGTACTCTGGCTTGAGGTATCAGAATTATGCAAGAAGCCATGTAACCTAGGGCCTGCAGGATTTTTCTTGCAGTTAGCTGAGTTTGTCTTGTCAGATTCTGGAAGTAATCTGGAAGTTGTTTTTCCTCTATGAGGAAGGCCATTTGGGTGGTAGTGTCCAGTTCTGCACCCAAAAAGGTTATTCTTTGGGATGGAACAAGTCTTGATTTTTGGACGTTGACTGTGTATCCCAAGGCCTGCAGCAAATGGATGGTATAATCCAAGTCCTTTAGTAATTTTTTCTTGCTGTCCGCTTGTATAAGGCAGTCGTCCAGGTATGGGTAGATTTGAATCCCCTGAAGTCTGCAGTGTGCAATTACTGATGCCAGGCATTTCGTGAATACTCTGGGTGCAGTAGATAAGCCAAAGGGCAATGCTGAGAATTGATAATGCTCTGATCCTGCAAGAAATCTGAGGTGTCTTCTGCAACTTTGTCGTATAGGGACATGCAGGTATGCCTCCTTGAGATCTGGAGTCACCAGCCAAGACTCCTTGCCCAGCATGGGAAGAAGCTGCTGCAGGGTCAGCATCTTGAATTTTGGTACAATAAGGAAAGTATTCAGTGCGGACAGGTCGAGAATAGGCCTCCATTGATTTTCTTTTCTTGGAACAAGGAATAATCTGGAGTAAAAACCTTGGCCTTGTTCTGAGAGAGGTACCTTTTCTATGACATTCATTTGTATTAATTTGTTGATTTGTTTCAAAGCCTCTGCCCTCTGATTTGGTGGCAGGTTTGGCATTCCTTTTCTTTTTGGTAAAGTGTGGAAATGGAACCTGTAGCCTTTGTCTATTATTTGTAGTGTCCATGAGTCCCTTGTAATGTAATGCCAATTTTTTGAGAATAAAGAAAGCTTGCCGCCCAAAGGTGCTTCCAATTGAGCTGTGGTGGGCGGTGTCAAAAGAAAGTCATTGTGACTGTCCTGGTGCAACAGTTGTTGCTGTTGCTCCTGCACTTCCTCTCTGGTTGGTAGGCCTCTGTAGGAGCCTCGAGTTTGACCTCGACCCCTAGGGCACCTGTTCCTGCCCCTCTGGGATCTATCCGAGCTCGGAAAGGACCAATTTTTATTGGGCCAGTTTCTGCTGAATCTCGGAGGTTGTACTTGCAGAAAGTCCTTAACTGTTTGCACGGATTTTGCCTTTTCTTCAAACTTCTTTAAGACCTCCTGGGCCGTGGAACCAAATAATTTCTGTTTTTCCATTGGAGCATCCAGGAGCTTAGCTTTAACATGGTCTGGTAGAGATTGTTCCTTTAACCAGGCATGCCTTCGAATAACTGCCCCTGTCATAGCTGACCTACATGAAGCTTCCAGTGCATCATAACCACACTGCAAAAAATGGTTACTAACCTGCTGTGAGTTATGTACCAGATCCTGAAGGGATTTACGGTCAAGGGGTTCAGAAGAAGAAAGCTTTTTATGTAATTCATCCAACAAGTACTCTTGGTATTGAATCATATGGAATTGACAATTTAATACCCTCATGGAAAGAGTTGCAGAAGTGAATACTTTCTTTCCCCATCTCTCTAAGGCTCTAGATTCCCTTTCAGAAGGTAGAGGATTTTTGGCAATGGTAGCTGTAACCCCTTTGGGGCCCTGGGAAACAGTGTCAGGGTCTGCAGAATGGGCCTTGTACAGATGTGTATGAGAATCAGGGACCCTGTAGTACCCATCAGGTTTTGTAGGAGCTGGTGGGAGAGAATCTGGGGCTGAACTAGCCTCAGAGTACACATCATCAATAACATTTAACACAGGAGGTATAGCTAAAGGCCTATGCTGAGGTAAGTGTAAAAAGGTTCTTAACCTCTTTCTTGAATCAGAAAATTCCTGGCCCTGCCATTGAAAATGTTCCCTCATGGAGTGCAGTGTCTCACCAAAAGAAACCTCTTCAGGGGGGAGGCCGAAGGAATAGATTGTTCAGCATCAGAATCCTCGTAGGCCGAATAAGCCTCCTCCTGGTGGTCTGACAACACAGATCCATCTGTGGACTCATCTGAAGAATGCTGGTCAGAGGCCTCAGGCCTGGGCCTTTTGTCTGGTGGTGGCTGGGAGCCCCTGTCCGGGTGAGGTTGGGAACCTCTAATTAAAGAGATAAGATCCTCTGCAAGGCTAAGAATTTGAGAGCCAGTGGAAGGCCTCTGTGAGGCTGTTTTGGGGGGCATATCTTTAGCAAGCTTAGCAGCTTTGGCCCTAGAAAAAGCCTTAATGGACATGGATGCAGGGGGTTTGGCTGCACCACGTGCAGGAGTAGACTTGTCTAAAGGAATGGTGTCGGACATTTCCTGGACAGTGGTTTCCGAAGGTAGTTCAGAAGGTGACTCAGCCGGGGCCTCCAGGGCCGCGGTGGTTGGTTGAACGGTTTCGGATAAAGGAAGGACCGAGGACTCTGTTTCGGCCGAAACCGAGACAATCGCGGTAGGCTTAACCGTGGTTTCAGCCTAAACCGCGGGCCGCGAGTGTCGGTCCTTGTCCCACCGTTTTTTCACTAAATGCGTAGTCGGAGTCTCCGACGTCATTTTATAAGCAAAACTAGCCCCCCAAAAATTCCTCTGCAAACTCCGACCGACGCCTGAGAGTTCGTCGGTTGAAGGAAGCACAGGCTGAGCAGGCTGAGACGTCGTGGTCTGGGCCTAAGCAAGGGAGGCAGTACGAGTGGAAATCCTTATGAGGTATTTGTTTCCCACAAGTTAAACAATTATTTACTTTATCTGACATCGGTTGAGGCAAGAAAGAGTCCCCAACGGGGTACTTAGCTTTTCGAAGTCTTCGGTAGCTGAATCACAGGAGCTGGCCGACCGGCACTTGCGAACTGCTTCTGCTTCGGGCACCACGCAGCAAGAAAGACTGAGGAAAATGGCGTTGGCTGATGCTTTTATACCCCAGACGTTCTGACGTCGGGGAAAGTGCGACATCAGCCGAGGCCAGACCCAGACTTTGGAATCCGGCCGACCGAAGGGCTGCCTGAGGCAGGACAACCCATATGTTATGACTGCAGATGCATCCTTGAAGGACATCAAACAATACCCTTCCTCAAGAGTGAACCTGCAAGCTATCCTAAGAACTATAGACAAATAACTTGCCATCTGACAGTATATAAACTATATACTAAAACTGATAAAATAATTTATAGTAATTTAGGAAAAACAAATCTCAAATGTGGCAATAGAACAAAAGGATAATAAAAGAAAGCCACATGCAACAAATGATCATTTGTTGCTAAATAAAGCCATTATAGAGAACTGTAAAAAGAGAAAGAATTAAAGTAAGGCATGGACAGATTATAAAAATGCATTTAACAGCATTCCACATTCATGGATAAAGGAAATGATTACAGATGTACAAGATACACCCTTATATCGCTCGATTACATTACAGCAACCATGAACAGTGGCAAACCACTTTGCAGTTGAACCATAAAAAGGACAAATTATTATCCAGTGGACAAAAATTCAAAGGGAGATATTCCAAGGTGATTCTTTCTCACTGCTTTTGTTTTGTTTGCCTTAACCTATTAAGGTTATGGCTGCAAACTTGCTCCCAGAAAACAATCTTGTTTAAATATTTCTCATCTAAATTGTGTAGATGACTTAAAACTCTAGAGATCATCGAATGAGGAGTTGAAAGCACAAGTACAAATTGTTAAAATTTTCTTAAATAATATAAGAATGATATTTTGGTCTTCATAAATGTGTAAATGCAACATCTAAAACAGGAAAACTGCACCAAGAAAATATCAACCTGGGACAGGAATGTGATATAAAAGAATTGGAGCATGAGACAGTACATAATATTTCAGGAATAGATGAATGATCAACAATAAAATTGAACAAATAAACTAAAGCTCAGTAAGGAACTAAAACGAATACCAAAAACTGCTTTGACATCTAGGAATAAAGTCCAAGCTATAAATCAATTGGTTATTCCTGTCCTAACCTAAGTTCTAGGGTGACTGGCCCCAAAAAGTACTGGATCAACCAGACATGAAAACAAAATAAATGCTTCATGCTCATCACATAAGATTATATATTTCTCACTTTGATGGCGGTATGGGCCTCCTGATAATTGATTACATGTATATACAGTGGATATAAAAAGTGTACACACCCCTGTTAAAATGCCTGGTTTTTGTGATATAAAAAATGAGACCACATAAATCACTTCAAAACTTTTCCCACTTTTAATGTGACCTATAACCTGTACAATTCAATTGAAAAACAAATCTGTTATGGGGAAAAAATTATAAAAAATAAAAAAACATACAATAAGCTGGTTGCATAAGTGTGCACAACCTTAAACTAATACTTTGTTGAAACACCTTTGCATTTAAATTACAACACTTGTCTTCTTGGGTAGGAGTCTATCAACATGGCATATCTGGACTCGGCGATATTTGATCTCACTTCCTTGCAAAAGCACTCCAAATCTGTCAGATTGCAAGGGCATCTCTTGTGCACAGCCCTCTTCAGTTCACCCCACAGTTTTCTTATTGGATTTAGGTCTGGGCTCTGGCTGGGCCATTCCAAAACTATTTTTCCTTCTGGTGAAGCCATTATTTTGTTAATTTGCATTTATGCTTGGCATCATTGTCGTGTTGAAAGGTGAAATTCTTCTTCATCTTCCTAGTAGATGCCTGACAGTTTTGGGCCAAAAGTGACTGGTATTTGGAACTGTTCGTAATTCCCTCCACCTTGACTAAAGCTCCAGTTCCAGCTAAAGAAAATGAACCCCAAAGCATGACACTGCCACCACCATGCTTCACTGTGAGGATAGTACACTTTTGGTGATGTGAAGTGTTTTTGCGTCAAATGTACCTTTTGGAATTGTGACCAAAAGTTCAACCTTGAACCACAAAAGGGAGAAGAACCAAACCAAAAGAAAACTCCAGGCAAGGCAGAATCCAAAGTGTAAAAATATTTAATCCAAAAGTAGAAATTCCAAAAAGTACAACCAGGACACAGCAATTAAGTTAAGTGGTTGTACTTTTTGGAATTTCAACTTTTGGATTAAATATTTTTACACAAAAGTTCAACCTTGCTGTCATCAGACCATAGCACATTTTCCCCACATACTTTTGGGAGACTTGATGTATTGCTTTGCAAATTTTAGCTGTGCTTGGATGCTTTTCTGTGTAAGAAAAGGCTTCCGTCTTGCAACCCTACACATACCCCAGACAATGGGGAACACAGGATTTTGTTGTCCATGTAGTACACAACCAGCACTTGCCAGAAATTCCTTCAGCGTTGCTGTAGGTCTCTTGGCAGCCTTCCTGACCAGTTTTTGTCTAGTCTTTTCATCAGTTTTGGAGGTGCGTCCAGTTCTAACGTCACGGTTCCATATTTTCTACACTTTTTGATGACGGTCTTTCACTGTGTTCCATGATATATCCAATGCTGTGGAAATTTTTTTGTACAATTCTCCTGACTGATACCTTTCAACAATGAGATCCCTTTGATGCTTTGTAAGCTCACTGTGAACCATGGCTTTGCTGTAGCAGGCAACTGAGTAAATGTCAGCAAAATCCTACTAGGACAGCTGAACTTTATTTGGGGTTAATCAGTCTCTAACTGATGGCAGGTGTGTACCCCAGCAGACAAGCACCTTTTGATTTAATTACAGCATTCAAAGTATTAGGGTGTGCACACACAACAAAGTATTAGTTTAAGAGTGTGCACACTTATGCAACCGGCGTTTTGTATGTTTTTTTGTACAGGTTATAGGTCACATTAAAGGTGAAGTTTTGAAATGATTTATTGGGGTCTCATTTTTTTATATCACAAAAACCTGGCATTTTAACAGGGGTGTGTATACTTGCCACTGTATACCTGCAATTGTGGGATGGCATACATGTCTGCTGAACTCATCAGATCCAAACAGTGACAGTTTTAAAACAAGAAGTTGTCTAATATGACATATTTGCTTAGTTTATCAAAAGCATTTCGGTGTCAAGTAGAAATGGAAATAACACTAGAAAAAGAAAAAAATCAGACAGCAGCTGAATGTGACAAAAAAAGAATGCAAGAAGGATCAGAGGAGAAGGAAAGAAACATGGAAAAGCCATATATATAGTGGCAAGTAAAGAGATGTCTTGGAACAACTTCACATTGACTTAAGATTTGACACAGGAATGGTTGAGTGTTGAATTGAAAACAAAAGATGAAAGGTTAATAATGATGGCCCATGACATTAGACTACACACATTAGTTCACAGAGTCTACTGAAAAGGTTGAAGAAATGGACAAATGCAGGTTCAGTGAAAAAACTGGAAATGGTTGCTCATTTTGTTGCTGGGTGTGACATGTCACAGGGCATATACAATGAAAGACACAATAATGTGGCAAGATGTTGCACTGGGAACTGTGGAAACACTTCAGTACAGACGTGGCTGAGAAGCATTGAAAACAGTAACCACAAAACCCAAAAATTGTAAAAAAAAGATATACAGATCTGTTTAATTTAGAATGTTACAGGTCTGATGAAATGGTGTGCTATCACCAAGAAAGCACTTACCTATTTGAGCTGTATTTCATCTATTAAAGCTGTGTTTTACTATACACCAAGTGTGAGCCTTCTTACCTATAAGTTGGGTGCGCTGAATGCTGTTTTGTGTAGTAACCCCAAAGCATTACAGAGAATGATGGTGTATCACATGGGATCACCCATTACCAACGGATTAAAAAAAAAAAAGAAATGAAAGAACCAAACACAGTAGCACATGAAAATAAGACAAAAGTATCATTGACACTGCTACACCCTGTGATTACGCTGTCCTATGTATGGAAAGCATCATAAAAATACTGCAATTTGCAGGCAAAAAAGACAGCAACATGGAAGAAAGATGCCCAGACAGTAAAAACAATGGGTCTAATATAAAATTTAGAGTTGTACTTGATATGCTACCAGAACCAGAAACTAAATTTTCACCAGCAGATGAAATAAAATGCAGTAGAGAGACAGAATCATAATAAAGTCCCCCCCCCCTTCTGGAACACTACCCCTGTAGGTTAAGCAGCGAGATGCATTATCATCCTTCAAATGATACTTGGATGGATACCCACAAATTTACTCTGGGACTGAATGACCTTGACCTCCTGCAGGACATTATGGCCTGAGGTTGGGAACTAACAAGGTGTAATTGGTCATAAGTTCCACTTGTCCTGAAATCCCTATGAATCTTACACCTCACTTAGGTATATCTGACAAAGCAGTCGTTTGTATTTGCAACATTATGGAACACTTCACTGCAGTTACTTAGAATGCGCACGCTGGTGGTGCAATTTAGTGTTGTTCTCAGTTGTAGCTTTTCTTTGTGATTTTTTTTTTTGTTGATTTGTTCTTTTGTCTTTGTTGAAGCTTTTCTCCCCAGGCCTCCACTGAAAATCGGCTAAAACCCAGTCAGACTGTGCCAGTAAACAAATGTCAAAAAAAATTAATAAGTTGTAGTGTAAACATGAAGTTGGTACATGTAAACTTGGGGATGTGGGGGACTTGCTCCCGTATTACTAACTGCAGGGGGGAGGGGCTTCCTCCTGTTCAAGAAAGACTTATGTTTTTTGAGTTGTACTTTTCTGCATTCAAAATTCAGAAAAGCAGGACTATAAAAATGCAGGGAAACTACAGTAAAACAGAGGCCAATAAAGACTGGGGAGCAAGGACTTACTAAAATGTATTGTATAGCTTTAATGATGTGAAAGATACATTTATGTTGCAGATTACTACAGTGCATTTCATGCCTCTAAATTTCTATGTTGTTAATGCTACATATACAGCTACCTGCCTGTTTCAACACAATGTTATATAATGCCTGTAGTTTGGTGCCGTTTTTTCCCATCCTTCCAATATTTATACATATTGAACTTCTTTCAATGTTTACAGACACTGAGTATATCTAATAAACAAATGAGCATGCCACTGATGCCTTTGACAGGAGGCATTTTGGCAAATACATGGGAATATTCAAGATATTAAATGTTTAAATTGCTAATGTAAATAAAACTATTATATACCTAGATGCTTTGTTACTGAATGGGTCTGTTTGGCTGAGGCTGCTCATTCACTATAATACATGCAAAGGTCTCTATTTTTTAAAGCAGGATAAGAAATCCTTCCATCCACAACCCCCTTTTCCCCATTTTTGCACATGGGGTCACTGGGTGTCGCTCCAAGAGTGACACTCTGGGATTAATGGAAGAAAGAGAAAAAAACTGGAGAATTAAATAAATATGAATTTATTCATCATGAAATTTAACGAAACAAAGGGATTCCATAAAACTAACAGAGTGATGCTTACGCATAATGAATAAACATTTTCAGTTTGATTGTTAAGAGATGAATTTCACAGTCTGCAGAAGTACTTAATCAAAAATGTGTCTATGGGGTCAATAGCATACCTGTAACATTTGTAACAAACTTGCCTATGGAAATCCTAATAAGAAATATGGCAGAAGACATACAATAGATACTTTCAGTGAAGCTTAATATACAAAGAAATGGCATACCAAGCTTCAGAAGTCCAGGATGGGCTTGACAGGTACTGTAAGGATCAAGGAAATAACACGAGTTGATAAACTGGGGCCTTTTTACAAATTTATTAAAACAAATACGAATCATTTAATAAAGCAAGAAAGTAAGTTCAAGGTGAATGAAAGTAATTTAAGTCCCTTTAACTGGTTTCTGATTTGAAGTTATTGTGTGGGTTCTCTCCTAAGGGGGAGCTGCATATAGTATGAAAATAAATAGCATTTACACTGGATGAGTGATTGAGTGAGAGAGCATGGATTACAATAAAATGCCAGTCTCTTACTCCAGTCGTACCTTATTGACTTATGCTTTAAAGAAAGATGGGAGTCTGCATTACATCTTAACACTGGACCCTCATCAATTTGGCATGGAAAAGGAAGGTCATGACCCTTTAATCTTTGATAAAGTAACCAAAGTAGTAATCAATATTGGTTATGCAGTACATACAGCATTCCTGGACATGGGCAAGCCTTTTTTTCACTACTCCCCAATGCAGGCTTTAGTGATAGACTTGTAAATCTCAATATATACCTTTACATTATGCCAACTGGTTGCCTGACAGAATCAATGCGGTTAGAGTTTGCATGTCCTACTTCTGAAAGAAAAAAGTTACTGGTTGTATTATACCACAGAGGTCAGAGTTGGGCCCTCTCCTATTTGGCATCAATTTGGCATATATATTTGTCTAAACACGTCAGCAAACTTAAGACCAAGATATTCCTAACTAAAAATATCAGCAGTCTCAAAATCCTAGTTATCAGGAAAGACTGGCAGCCCTTTATCTATACAAATAAAAGAAAGTTCAAATTTAGTTTCCACCGATCCCTGTACTTCCGAACAACAAAAAGAAAACCGATCAGGTAGAAAAACACTCACTTTATTCAGTAACTAACAAAGCTTTCAGGAATGTCCCTTCTTCAGTGTTAATGCTAAATGAATTAAAACATTATTATATAGTGATTTTTCAATAACCCACATGACACAGCCACCCAATGTATAAACAAGTATTATTAAGAATACAAGCACTTCTAAAAGACACAGTATATTCAAAGCATAAAAGACATATGTTATATTCATTCTTTTAAAGGAAAAAAAATAAATAAACTCAATCAACTGGCGCATTTCTTTTAACCAAATGTTGTTGTTGTTGCGTCTTTCGGCTTTTCCCGGTTAGGGGTCGCCACAGTGGAACTCTGGTCCGCTAATGATTGGCAGTACATTTTTACGTGCAGACTTGCCGGGCCTGACGCACAACCTTCAACGAAGGAACGCCCATTCACGCATGTCGCAACACAGAAAACACTCTGAGAATCGAACGGGGCAACGTCTTACTGTGAGGCGACAACGCTACCGCAGCACCACCACCACAGTTCATGCGTAGTTTAACCAAATAATACACAAAAAATGTATATAAAAATATATAAAAGATGCATAAAAAATTAGATAAACGTACTAATAGTTTTTTTCATAATTATTAGCATAGAATGTTTACTAAAATTTTTTTTCTTTAATACACCATATATTCCTAACTTTCTAACATGTACATATGTATATTCAATGCAAACACAGACAGTAAAACATCTACCTGTATTGCTTCTGTCTAAAAATCTGACATAGGTTTAAGAGCTATTCTATTATTCAACCCTGGTGTTCTATCTGCTGCTAATCTTATCCACCTATATTCAGACATCTCTAGCTTGTTATTTTGATCCCCCATTCTTAAGTTCTTATGTATAACTTCCAACACTTTAAATTTAAAATTATGCAAGTTACAAATCTTGGATGCCTTCTATGTAGTATGTGTAGATGATTTGAGAAATTTATACTATGAGGTTACAATGGGTAGGCTGAAAATAAAAAAAATATCTCTTATGAAGAGTTTTTAGCATGTAAGCAATTATGTACTAATGAGGACATCATTATTAAGCAAGCCAATAAGGGCGGAGCTACAGTCATTTTTCATAAAGAAGAATATAATTTAATGAAACAATTTTTAAATAAGCACACCTTTAAAGAACTAACTTTTGAAGAAGTGAGAAAAATTATTTATGAAATATACATGTACATTTATGATATGCAAATGCAGAATATTACAACTGAACTATTACTTTACTGTATTAACCCCAGTGATTCCTGTAATATATGGAATACCGAAACTACATAAATCAATGACCACCCCACCAATCAGGCCCATAGTGTCAGGAAGAGGGTGGTCAACAGAACCTCTATCCATCTATATTCAGGAGAATCTGAGTAAATACCTACCTCTATGTCCAAGTTACATTAAAGACACCAATGATTTTTTTAAAAAGCTTTATGGGTGGTATGAAAATAATATACACAAATAATTTATAATGGTAACTTTGGATACAAGTTCTTTATTCACAGTAATACCAAATTAATATGGGGTGAATGCAATCCGTGAATTTCTATGTGTTGAAGCAAAAATGAAAGGTAAAGAGGTGGAAACACGTGTAGTATGACAGAAGTGGTTCTGGAAAAAAAACGTCTTTTTATTCAACAAACAACCATACTTACAAATGTCTGGTGTGGCCATGGGTACTCCCATGGCCAACACTTATGCTGACATAGTATTAAATCAATGGGAAAATATTACATTAGAAGTGACAATAATAAATATAGAAATAATATTCTTTTCTATCAACGCTTTGTACAGGATTGCTTCTTAATATGGAAAGGAGATGAACAGGAATTAAAATCTTTTGTTCAATATTTAAATAGTACTACAAATTTTCTTAAGTTTACGATTAATTATTCTTGGAATAAGATATCCTTTCTGGATGTTGAAATTTACAAGGGTTTCGACAATAAATCAGAAACTTGTGCATATACAAATATACACATGCTAGAAGTATGCATGCAGCACATGTGCTTAAAGGCATTGTAAAAAGTCAATTATTAAGGATTAGTAGGTTAAATACAGACCCCAGGAAATGTGAAGAACAAATGGAAATTTTATGTGAAGAATTTCAAAATAGGGGATACGATATGGAAAACATTACAAAAATAAGAAAAACTGTAATGGAGCTTAGGGTGATGCAAGCATCCCCTTACTTTTAGTAACTATTCAGCTACTAATGGTAGTGTAGCAAACATCTTCCATGGCGAGATATATTACTACATATAATAATATGACAAGACATGTAGAAGCAATAAGAAGGAACTGGCGAATCTTGACGGTTCAGCCTGAATTATATACACTGTTGGGTAACAGTCCTTATTTTGTATATAAAAATATGAATAATTTAAAAGGAAGTTATGTTTTAAAGACTTTAAAGTAAATTTAATTAATCCAATAATACATAACATAGGTACAGTTCCCTGTTATAATTGTAGTTGTTGTTCAGACATTTGTGATAAAAAAAATATTTTGAACATCCAATAAGTAAATCAATATATGAAATAAAATGTGCAGCAACCTGTAAGACTACTATGGTTGTATATCTAGCTACATGTACACAATGTCAAGGATTTTATGTTGGAAAATGTTCAGGGTGTTTAAAAGATCGCATCATTGAACATAGGTCAGATATGAAAAGAAACAGTCCATCTAATGCTCTAGCACAACATAAAATGGACAAAGGTAACTTGCATAATTTTAAATTTAAAGTGTTGGAAGTTATACATAAGAACTTCAGAATGGGGGGGTCAAAATAACAAGCTAGAGACGTCTGAATATAGGTAGATAATAAGATTAGCAGCAGATAGAACACTAAGGTTGAATACTAGAATAACACTTAAACCTATGTTAGATTTTAGACAGAAGCAATACAGATAGATGTTTTACTATCTGTGTTTGCACTGAATATACATACGTACATGTTAGAAACCAGGAAAAGTGTAATGAGAACTCCACCAGGCACAAATAAATCGAAGCTCCAAGGTAAAATTGCTTTTAATAAGCACTTTGAACCACTCCACAACAAAGACTGGATCAAATAAAGACAAGCAAAACAAAATAACGTATCCACATACACGTTTTCGTCGCCAACTTCATCAGTTATACATCCATTTTAAAACTGAAATGCTTTTATATGCTGTTTGAATTTAGTCATAGGTCTGTTGTCCAATCCTTTAACACATTCAATTGAGGTTCATTTAATTGAATGATTAATAAAAACTATGTAAAAAAACTATGTAAAAAACTAAATAAATAAGTCCAATTCTCTAAAAACATATAATCACAACTTATACCCTTTTTATTATAATTTGTCAAAGAATTTAAAACCTTTAATACATTTAAATACATTTAAATAAGACTTTTAAAATGTTTCTGTATTGTGCTTGATTTGGGCTTTTGGATCTGAAATTACAACAAAGCACCATCTTGTGGCCATTGAATGAATTGCAAAGCCATACACTGAGACCTTGAGAATCCAAAGAAACACTTGTTTTTTTGCAATCTGTATAAAATATCATAACAATAAAACCAAAACTAAAAAAACTTCTTTGAGTTAAAGCTTGGCAGCTCTCATCTTCAAAACTGGCCAATGATACCATATCATTGAGCCCAAAATTACGGTTTGCATCCAAAAGAGCTGCCAATACAATTCTTTATACTCAATGAGTGTCTCCCACATTCCACCTCTTGGATTAGTGGGAACCACTTCCAATACAAAAATGAGTAACCTGTGGTGTTGCATTTTATTGAATGTTTACTCAATGCACTTTTTCTTTCATCACCCTGACATCATATAAGTGCTCGTATATTCTCTGTCTGAGCTTTCTCTCTCTTTCCAACGTAGAAAGAGGGACATTTTTGCAAACAGCTAAATATATGATGCCTTTGGTGTCACAGTTAGCAAATGAATTTAAATGTATGGTCATTTTCCTTGCTTCTAAAACCATACTTTCCCCACAGATCAAGTAGGTACAATAATTACATCTCCCACACTTTTGTAATCCTTTCTTGGATTTTTCTTGGTTATTACACTTGTTGTTTTTCATCCCTGCTTCAAGGTAATTCTTGATACTTTCCCTCTCGATATACATGGGTTAGTTCTTTATCAAAGATAGATTCAAGATCTGAAAATTTTGAAAAGCTATCCCATTCTCTAGAAAATATGTTCCTGACAAAAGCTGATTGTTCGCTAAAGGTAGTTATTAATCCTGTCCCCTTTTCAGCGAAATTGCCCGCTGAACCTAAATTGTGGGTCAGTATTTCTTCCTTCCCTAAAATAGGGGCAAAGATGTCTACTCTTTTTGTATTGACTTCCTCCAACACCTTGTTGAACATCTCTAGAGGGTACCCTCTCTGGGTAAAAGATTCTTTAACAGTTCAGTTTCTTCAAGAAAAACTTTATTATCCGAAGTCATTCTGCTACACCTGACCAATTGCCCTTTCAACACCCCCTTTTTCTGGTGGGGGGGATGGCAACTGGTGTAGTGCAAATAAGAGTTGGAGAAGGTTTCTTTCCTGAAAATTCTTGATGACAGGTTCCCCTCTTTTTCTCTATGTGAACATCAAGATATTTTAATGTCTGTTTGTCAAAATTACTAGTAAATTTCAAAATGTGGAGGTGTTGTTGACAAAGGTCAAAAGGTTGTTGAAATTTTCTTCACTACCACTCCAAAAAAAACACAAATCATCTAGATACCTAGTATAAAGGGAGCATTTGTTCATCAAAGGAGAATTGAGAAGAAAAGTTTCTTCCCAAAAGGCCATTATAATATTGGCATATGTGGGTGCACAGTGTGCACCCATCGCAACCCCCTTTTCTTGTTTGAAGTACTCCTTGGAAGTAAATGAAATTGTTTTTAATACAATTTCCATGAATGTTAAAGTGTTAACGAAATCAGTCTGTGTCAGTTTTTTACTTTCAATTAATTTTTCTTCAAACCAAGAAAGGCCTAAATCATGGGGGATACAACCAAACAAATCAATCACGTCCATGGTTCCAAAGCAGGTGTTTTCACTGTATATTGAGGGTTTGATTCTTCTCAGTAAATCCCAAGAGTCTTTTAGAACATTTTCACATCCCTCGAGTACATGTTTGATCTTGTGATCAACAAACTTGGCTAGGGAGCTGTAATTGATCCTTCCGCTGACACAATTGGTCTTAGGGGCGGGTCACAGGCAGTTTTGTGGACTTTGGGTATCCCGAAAATGCAGGGAATTTTTGGTTTGTCCACAACCAAAAATTTGTAAGTATTTTGATCTATGGAACCTTGCATTAACATGTCATATAGTAAACATTGAATCCTTTTGTATGCTAAATTCACTTCGTTAATGGATACCCTAGTGTATTTGTCTGAATCATTTAGTAAGTCCAACATTTTCCCTTCATATTGTATTGTTTCCATGACCACAACCCCTCCTCCTTTGTCAGGTTTCATTACCCTCAGATTGTGATTTTCACTAATGACTCTCAAAGTGTTTTTTTCTTCCTGGGTTAAATTTGAATGAAAAGTTCTTGTTGTCAAATGATTTCTTATTTCATGTTCAACTTTTAATTCAAAGTTCCTAAGTTGAGGGTGAGTGGGAGGGTTGAATGTACTTTTCCGCTTCAACCCCTGTTCTTGAAAATCAGACTTGTTGTCCTTAAAGAAAAGTTCTAAATTCTTTTTCCGGATAAACAACTTGATGTCTATCAATAATTTGAAAATGTCCGTTTTTTGTGTGGGAACGAAGGTGAAGCCTTTGGAAAAAAGATCAAACCAACTCTTGTTAATGCTGACACTGGAATAATTATATATGTTGAACCCATTGAAAGTCCAGGTATTCAAGTTGTTAGAAATACCAACTTCTAGTTCCAACCTTGACGTCGTCTGGTAAGATCTCCCCCCCCTCCCCCTGTAGTTTTTTGAATTGTAGTAAACCCTACCCTGCTGCATAAGCCTCTCTGATCTCCTTAATGGGGGATACTCATCTGTCTCTAATATTTCTTCTTGTTGTTCTTCAATGTCCGTTTCCCCCCATTCTCCTTCAAAGTTGTCATCTTTCCTCCATTTGTCATACCCATTCCTGTGAGTAATTCTAGGTCTAGGGTAATGAGTTTTATTTTTGTATTCCACTTGGTCTCTTTTTATTTTCCCTATCTTCCTGTTCTGAACCTCCTTACATTTAGTATCAACTTTTTCAAAAACATTCTCATATTTTCTCTTGTTTGCCCTAACAGTGTATAACAAATCATTTGTGATAGCTTTGTTAATTTTCTCTATGTCACCATGCAACTTTTGCATTAACCTTTCATTGTTGTTAATAATAGCTTTCATTACATTTAAACCACAATTGTCAAAAATAGTAATGAGCTCAGGGGACAGGATTAATAACTACCTTTAGCGAACAATCAGCTTTTGTCAGGAACATATTTTCTAGAGAATGGGATAGCTTTTCAAAATTTTCAGATCTTGAATCTATCTTTGATAAAGAACTAACCCATGTATATCGTAGAGGGAAAAGTATCAAGAATTACCTTGAAGCAGGGATGAAAAACAACAAGTGTAATAACCAAGAAAAATCCAAGAAAGGATTACAAAAGTGTGGGAGATGTAATTATTGTACCTACTTGATCTGTGGGGAAAGTATGGTTTTAGAAGCAAGGAAAATGACCATACATTTAAATTCATTTGCTAACTGTGACACCAAAGGCATCATATATTTAGCTGTTTGCAAAAAAATGTCCCTCTTTCTACGTTGGAAAGAGCGAGAGAAAGCTCAGACAGAGAATATACGAGCACTTATATGATGTCAGGGTGATGAAAGAAAAAAGTGCATTGAGTAAACATTCAATAAAATGCAACACCACAGGTTACTCATTTTTTGTATTGGAAGTGGTTCCCACTAATCCAAGAGGTGGAATGTGGGAGACACTCATTGAGTATAAAGAATTGTATTGGCAGCTCTTTTTGGATGCAAACCGTAATTTTGGGCTCAATGATATGGTATCATTGGCGCCAGTTTTGAAGATGAGAGCTGCCAAGCTTTAACTCAAAGAAGTTTTTTTAGTTTTGGTTTTATTGTTATGATATTTTATACAGATTGCAAAAAAACAAGTGTTTCTTTGGATTCTCAAGGTCTCAGTGTATGGCTTTGCAATTCATTCAATGGCCACAAGATGGTGCTTTGTTGTAATTTCAGATCCAAAAGCCCAAATCAAGCACAATACAGAAACATTTTAAAAGTCTTATTTAAATGTATTTAAATGTATTAAAGGTTTTAAATTCTTTGACAAATTATAATAAAAAGGGTATAAGTTGTGATTATATGTTTTTAGAGAATTGGACTTATTTATTTAGTTTTTTACATAGTTTTTATGAATTAATCATTCAATTAAATGAACCTCAATTGAATGTGTTAAAGGATTGGACAACAGACCTATGACTAAATTCAAACAGCATATAAAAGCATTTCAGTTTTAAAATGGATGTATAACTGATGAAGTTGGCGGCGAAAGCGTGTATGTGGATACGTTATTTTGTTTTGCTTGTCTTTATTTGATCCAGTCTTTGTTGTGGAGTGGTTCAAAGTGCTTATTAAAAGCAATTTTACCTTGGAGCTCGATTTATTTGTGCCTGGTGGAGTTCTCATTACACTTTTCCTGGTTATAAACTTTTTTGGCTCATTTTACCTTTTATCAGTTTTTATGGAGCCGCTGCCGAGCACAGATCCAGCTCCTAAGAGCTCAGAGACTGGGGAACTACGGAAGTTGATTGGGCAACTCACGCAGTTGGTTGCCTTGCTGACACCGCTAAGTCAGTCTTTTGCTTCAATTGCTGCTTCTACACGATTACCGGAAATCAGGAAGCTAATCGGAAGCAGACTGAAGCGGATGTATTCACCTGCAATGATGCAAGTAATGTTTTTACAACAGAAGAAGATTTAAACTGTAATAACAGTTTAGATGGCTTTCCGCACATCACAGTGGATCAAACGAACACTAACAGCAACGGAACAGAGGGTGTTTCTGTAAGACCAAAAAGTCAGCTTAAACGGCAACAAGCCTGCACGGACCAGCCTAATGCTACTACAGGTACACAAAAACTGTTTTCTGACTGCTTCAAAGCTAAATATAGCTTTGAATTTCAAAGCAGTCCAACCAAATATAGTAACATTAATTTTGTTACGCTTTTGGATGATTTGGAATTTTATTTGATAAAGTATAAAACGCTTCGAAATGGACAATGATTACCTTAGACACTGTACTACCCTACATATTGTACCTAAGGGCTTAAGGGTTTGCAAATACCTAACAATGTCACTGAAGGGTCTGAATTTCATACTGAGCTCATTACTATTTTTGACAATTGTGGTTTAAATGTAATGAAAGCTATTATTAACAACAATGAAAGGTTAATGCAAAAGTTGCATGGTGACATAGAGAAAATTAACAAAGCTATCACAAATGATTTGTTATACACTGTTGGGGCAAACAAGAGAAAATATGAGAATGTTTTGAAAAAGTTGATACTAAATGTAAGGAGGTTCAGAACAGGAAGATAGGGAAAATAAAAAGAGACCAAGTGGAATACAAAAATAAAACTCATTACCCTAGACCTAGAATTACTCACAGGAATGGGTATGACAAATGGAGGAAAGATGACAACTTTGAAGGAGAATGGGGGGAAACGGACATTGAAGAACAACAAGAAGAAATATTAGAGACAGATGAGTATCCCCCATTAAGGAGATCAGAGAGGCTTATGCAGCAGGGTAGGGTTTACTACAATTCAAAAAACTACAGGGGGAGGGGGGGGAGATCTTACCAGACGACACGTCAAGGTTGGAACTAGAAGTTGGTATTTCTAACAACTTGAATACCTGGACTTTCAATGGGTTCAACATATATAATTATTCCAGTGTCAGCATTAACAAGAGTTGGTTTGATCTTTTTTCCAAAGGCTTCACCTTCGTTCCCACACAAAAAACGGACATTTTCAAATTATTGATAGACATCAAGTTGTTTATCCAGAAAAAGAATTTAGAACTTTTCTTTAAGGACAACAAGTCTGATTTTCAAGAACAGGGGTTGAAGCGGAAAAGTACATTCAACCCTCCCACTCACCCTCAACTTAGGAACTTTGAATTAAAAGTTGAACATGAAATAAGAAATCATTTGACAACAAGAACTTTTCATTCAAATTTAACCCAGGAAGAAAAAAACACTTTGAGAGTCATTAGTGAAAATCACAATCTGAGGGTAATGAAACCTGACAAAGGAGGAGGGGTTGTGGTCATGGAAACAATACAATATGAAGGGAAAATGTTGGACTTACTAAATGATTCAGACAAATACACTAGGGTATCCATTAACAAAGTGAATTTAGCATACAAAAGGATTCAATGTTTACTATATGACATGTTAATGCAAGGTTCCATAGATCAAAATACTTACAAATTTTTGGTTGTGGACAAACCAAAAATTCCCTGCATTTTCGGGATACCCAAAGTCCACAAAAATGCCTGTGACCAGAGCCTAAGACCAATTGTGTCAGCGGAAGGATCAATTACAGCTCCCCTAGCCAAGTTTGTTGATCACAAGATCAAACATGTACTCGAGGGATGTGAAAATGTTCTAAAAGACTCTTGGGATTTACTGAGAAGAATCAAACCCTCAATATACAGTGAAAACACCTGCTTTGGAACCATGGACGTGATTGATTTGTTTGGTTGTATCCCCCATGATTTAGGCCTTTCTTGGTTTGAAGAAAAATTAATTGAAAGTAAAAACTGACACAGACTGATTTCGTTAACACTTTAACATTCATGGAAATTGTATTAAAAACAATTTCATCTACTTCCAAGGAGTACTTCAAACAAGAAAAGGTTGCGATGGGTGCACACTGTGCACCCACATATGCCAATATTATAATGGCCTTTTGGGAAGAAACTTTTCTTCTCAATTCTCCTTTGATGAACGAATGCTCCCTTTATACTAGGTATCTAGATGATTTGTGTTTTTGGAGTGGTAGTGAAGAAAATTTCAACAACCTTTTGACCTTTGTCAACAACACCTCCACATTTTTGAAATTTACTAGTAATTTTGACAAACAGACATTAAAATATCTTGATGTTCACATAGAGAAAAAAGAGGGGAACCTGTCATCAAGAATTTTCAGGAAAGAAACCTTCTCCAACTCTTATTTGCACTACACCAGTTGCCATCCCCCCCACCAGAAAAAGGGGGTGTTGAAAGGGCAATTGGTCAGGTGTAGCAGAATGACTTCGGATAATAAAGTTTTTCTTGAAGAAACTGAACTGTTAAAGAATCTTTTTACCCAGAGAGGGTACCCTCTAGAGATGTTCAACAAAGTGTTGGAGGAAGTCAATACAAAAAGAGTAGACACCTTTGCCCCTATTTTAGGGAAGGAAGAAATACCGACCCACAATTTAGGTTCAGCGGGCAATTTCGCTGAAAAGGGGACAGGATTAATAACTACCTTTAGCGAACAATCAGCTTTTGTCAGGAACATATTTTCTAGAGAATGGGATAGCTTTTCAAAATTTTCAGATCTTGAATCTATCTTTGATAAAGAACTAACCCATGTATATCGTAGAGGGAAAAGTATCAAGAATTACCTTGAAGCAGGGATGAAAACAACAAGTGTAATAACCAAGAAAAATCCAAGAAAGGATTACAAAAGTGTGGGAGATGTAATTATTGTACCTACTTGATCTGTGGGGAAAGTATGGTTTTAGAAGCAAGGAAAATGACCATACATTTAAATTCATTTGCTAACTGTGACACCAAAGGCATCATATATTTAGCTGTTTGCAAAAATTGTCCCTCTTTCTACGTTGGAAAGAGCGAGAGAAAGCTCAGACAGAGAATATACGAGCACTTATATGATGTCAGGGTGATGAAAGAAAAAGTGCATTGAGTAAACATTCAATAAAATGCAACACCACAGGTTACTCATTTTTGTATTGGAAGTGGTTCCCACTAATCCAAGAGGTGGAATGTGGGAGACACTCATTGAGTATAAAGAATTGTATTGGCAGCTCTTTTGGATGCAAACCGTAATTTTGGGCTCAATGATATGGTATCATTGGCCAGTTTTGAAGATGAGAGCTGCCAAGCTTTAACTCAAAGAAGTTTTTTAGTTTTGGTTTTATTGTTATGATATTTTATACAGATTGCAAAAAAACAAGTGTTTCTTTGGATTCTCAAGGTCTCAGTGTATGGCTTTGCAATTCATTCAATGGCCACAAGATGGTGCTTTGTTGTAATTTCAGATCCAAAAGCCCAAATCAAGCACAATACAGAAACATTTTAAAAGTCTTATTTAAATGTATTTAAATGTATTAAAGGTTTTAAATTCTTTGACAAATTATAATAAAAAGGGTATAAGTTGTGATTATATGTTTTAGAGAATTGGACTTATTTATTTAGTTTTTACATAGTTTTTATGAATTAATCATTCAATTAAATGAACCTCAATTGAATGTGTTAAAGGATTGGACAACAGACCTATGACTAAATTCAAACAGCATATAAAAGCATTTCAGTTTTAAAATGGATGTATAACTGATGAAGTTGGCGACGAAAACGTGTATGTGGATACGTTATTTTGTTTTGCTTGTCTTTATTTGATCCAGTCTTTGTTGTGGAGTGGTTCAAAGTGCTTATTAAAAGCAATTTTACCTTGGAGCTTCGATTTATTTGTGCCTGGTGGAGTTCTCATTACACTTTTCCTGGTTATAAACTTTTTTGGCTCATTTTACCTTTTATCAGTGTACATGTTAGAAAGTTAGGAATATATGGGGTATTAAAGAAAAAAAAATTAGTAAACATTCTATGCTAATAATTATGAAAAAAACAATTATTAGTACGTTTATCTCATTTTTTATGCATCTTTTATATATTTTTTATACACATTTTTTGTATATTTGGTTAAACTAAGCATATCTTATTAGAAATGCGCCAGTTGATTGATTTTATTTTTTTCCTTTATAAGAATGAATATAACATATATGTCTTTTATGCTTTGAATATACTGTGTCTTTTAGAAGTGCTTGTACTCTTAATAATGCTTGTTTATACACTGGGTGGCTGTGTCATGTGGGTTATTGAAAAATCACTATATAATGTTTTAATTCATTTAGCATTAACACTGAAGGGACATTCCCGAAAGCTTTGTTTGTTAATGAATAAAGTGAGCGTTTTTCTACCTGTTCGGTTTTCTTTTTGTTGTTCGGAAGCCCTTTATCTATACTCAATCTCTTATAGAATCCTCAGTGGAGATCTGTATCTAGCCTTTTGTATCATAAAAGATCTGAACCTCTAACCTCTTGATCACTTGCAGCACAAATGGTACCTCAAATACCTGGTTAAAGGAACTAAACCTATTATCAGAATATGACATGTCATATTAGAATCGCATCGCCTCACAGTTAGACGTTGCCCGTTCGATTCTCAGTTAGAGCATCTTCTGTGTAGCGACATGCGTGAATGGGCGTTCCTTCGTTGAAGGTTGTGCGTTAGGCCCGGCAAGCCAGTACGTGAAACTCTACTGACAATCATTAGCGGACCGGAGGTCCGCTGTGGTGACCCCTAATCAGGAAAAGCCGAAAGACACAATCATACCAGTGTGTCCCTGACCTCTGAAACAAGCGCAAAACAAGTTAAGCACAGTAGTACCATTGCCACCTTCAAGGTAAATAAAGACATTTGACGGGCTGCCTCAAATCCTCCTTGATCTCTCTTATCGCCCTGGTTTGACAAGAATAATAATGTGCAGTGTTTCAATTTTTCCCAGTAATATTAACCTCATTAGTCCAATAAACAAAAGGGAATATAAATAACTTTGCTAAATCAGCAGATAAGGTGTTGTGTGCATAAATATATTTGTTGAAATTATTAAAAAGAATTGGGAGTATTTTAATGTCAGATGTAAATCTGAGGCATTTACTTCCCAGGTTTCCTGTTTCGTATACTAGATGTAAATTTGAGGCGTTTAATTACCAGGTTTCCTGTTTTTTTGTATACTACAGCAATACATACTGGGGAATTTTGTCCAACAAAAATAGTTTTAAGGAACTAAAGGTTAAAGGGGGAATATTTGAATGTATGAGGTGTGATGTTTGTATATTTGTACTCTTCCTTGGATTATATTGTCTCCTCAGTGTGTGACTGTTAAATTATTTCATCATCCCCTGTCACTACACAACAGGTCATGCCATGCACTGGATTGCTTGACAGTTGACAGAAGCATACCTCTCAACCATACAGAATGTTACCGGTTTTGAGGTCCAAATAATGGGGTGCCACGATTCCAGAGTGGCACTCCTTAATTTCCGATTTTTTTAAACTTCGGCCTTTTGACCTGATGTCATCATGTGCACGGTGACGTCAGCTCCAAGACCTGTCGGAATTGAGCTCTGGTGTAACGTGCAAGCATTTCTGGCTTTTTCTTCCAAGAACTGTAAGAAAATGGAATGGTTCTGCTCTGCTGCAATGGGTTTCCAGGAACACTGCTGCTTGGGTTCATTATTGATAGCTGAGGGAATTTATTCAGTCCCGGAACAGATTGGTTTGTTTATTCAGTTGTTTATTCAGAATGTTGCTTGGTTTTATATTGAACGTTGCTACCTGCTGAGAGAATAGTCCAGGAACAGCTTTTTATATTGAACGTCCGGGCTTTATTTGTTTATTCAGAACGTCGCTACCTGTTGAAAACTTTTAAATTAATTCCAAATCATTGCAGAAGTAAAGCAGTTTGCACATTACAGTGTTTACGGTAAATTGGGTGAAATAGCCAAGTAATGGGACATTGGAATGGCTGCGGGGGGGGGGGGTCTGTATATGCATAATGAAAAGCACTGCAATACAGGGAAAATATAAAAAATGTTGTATGGCCAGGTTTCAGGATAAGGTTTTGGCATCTTTTATCTGGACTTAAATATTTACTGACTGTTAACCAGAATCAACTAGAAAGCTGTAAAAGGTGACTTTAAAGGATGCTTCTAGAAACAGATTTTGAAACATGCACACTATATCTCCCTTCTATCCCATAATTCTCCTATGCAGGGATAGTAATAACAATAACCATTTAATCAAGTAGGCCCTACTGGACACAGTCCCTTTTCAGGGGTAATCCATGAGCACTGCCTGGTTAAATGACTTGCTCAAGGTCATACAATAGGCAAATGAGGGTAAGGTGAATCAAACCCTATACCGCAGAATTGCAGCTCAGAGCCTTAACTCTCTGTGCCAATTGCTGGATGACACCATCCTGCACATGATGCCCATATGGAGTATACAGCACAACTCTTAAGAATGTAAAGGCTGTCACAGAGTCAATTACACTTGAACCCTTAGCCTCTTTTACTAGTAATGCCCCTATAGAAGTGAAAAAAGATATCGAAGACTGTCATTTCTATGACGGTAGCAAAGCTCACTGCTGATCTTATAAACCTATCACATTTGTTTAATAGTATTTGTTCATAGTTTGAGAGTATTGCTTATAATATCGTAAATTTGGGAGTTTTAATTATGTGTATTTTATACTTTTATATATTTGCTGACAAAAGATACGTGTTATGTTAATATGATTGCCCTAGAATGGTTTACAATGTTTGACTGTCCTATTATATTTTATTTTATTTTATCTATGATGTCTGAAATGGATACTGATGCTGTCTTTTTAAGAAGCCATTTATTTGACTGTGAATGCTTCTTAATTGTTTGAAAGATTTTTTTATCGCTTGAGCATTAGTTTACATAATTGATTAATTAATTAATTGATTGCATTTGACTTGCTATATATATAATGGATGAGCTATTGCACTATGTTAAGATCTGATGAAGCGCACTTTGGTGCGTGAAAGCGCTTGTCTATTTGTTTTGTGAATAAAGGAATTATTCTTCGTTTCCTGGTGGTGAATCTTGCAGTGTTCTTCACTTCTACTGATATTCGTTTGACTGTGAGACTCTTTTGGGACTCTACGGTAATTGTGTACATAAACCTATCACCCCAAAATGCAACAGCTCTTTGGCATATCAAGTTTGAGGGAAATATTCTGACTGCTATTAGTGGCAACACCCTACTACGTTTCGTGTCACATACTCAAGTGCTGTTTACGAAATTTCACAAGGCTTTTTCCATTTAGTCATGAGAATCTAACAGCAGGAATCAACAGTTTACTTTAGTGAGAAAGACACGTAAAGGTAATACATACCTCGAATTTGCTGACCACTAGCATAACTCACTGGCACAGGCTGCCCTCCTCCATAAGGTGAGGAATGCTGTGACTGACCCACTGAGTAAGGACTATGTCCAGACTGACCAGACTGATATTGGCTGTGTTCTGTGCTACCAGATGAAAAGCTGGGTTGGCCTGGAAAACCACGTGTCTAGGAAAAAAATAGCTTTATGTATTAGAAATGTATTAAAAAAAAAAAAAAAAAAAAAAAGTATCAACATTAAGCCAGTACTGCAGAAACAGTACCAGAATGGGCAGAGAAGGTAAGTGGGAATAAACTGCATCAAGCATACAATAAGAAAACAGCAAAAAATAGAAGAAAATATATATAGTATGCAAGTTACAAAATAAACTTAATAGCCTAGTCCACATATTCGCCGAATGTTCATATAGGTTTTCAAGTTACCCACTTCCTCCCACCTCTAAGATGGATAGGTCAGTTTTACAAAGACTGGAAACTTAAGTAGGATTACTCAAAATAAAAATACCTCCAATTCCCGCTAAACTACACAATTTTTTTTTCTGTGACAGGCTCTCCCCATAACCAAGTGGAGATCCCTACACCCCTTAAAACTAATGAACTCCTATGTTGCTACATCTTGGGAAAAGGATACAGTGATTTCAGAGCATGAGCTGTTTGTTCCTACAGCTAGTCAAGATTTGCTGCGTTTGCCTTCAACCAACAATTCTGCTTCACCCCCCCCCAAAAAAGAAACACACTGGTTGATTAGCTAAAAAGTGTTTATATTTATATGCAATTTTGCCTTTAAACCAAGTTACAGCTGAGAAGCATCAGCACCATTTCAGTTCTTACCACGTTTACAATTTACTAAATTAAAACATATAAACAGATCATAACACAAGGTGTTATCAATGCAGTGTACCAAATACAACTGACTCATTTGCAATATAAAAAAAGCAAATGCATAAATTTCTGTGTTTGAACTGTATTGCTTTTTTTCAGATTCCTGTTTTGTTCATGCCAAACCTGCAGTGTAGTACCAGACAACCTTACAAATCTAACAGACTGCAGACTTTCAATCCTATAAGATAATGTAAAGGTCACCTTAAGTGGGATGCCACATTCAATAACTTATGGTAGCCATTAATGATCTTGTTGCTCTCTCCTAATGACAAATAAATAACAATAGTAGTAATAATAATATTAACAAAACAATAACAATGCTCAAAGATACAGACACATGCCTATTCTGTGAAGGATGCAAAGTTGAAGTTCGTTTTCAGTGTTCTACTTCCTAAACAGTTGGCATTTATAATTAAAGAGTTAAATATACTATAAACTTGCACGTAAATTAAATTACATCATTGGAATCAGAACTTCAGAACACTTAACATACAACAAAGTAGTAATGTGCAGTGTTGCTTGATGCTGGCAAAATGAGTTTATGCCACAGTCTGTCGTCGTCCAGCAAAACAGTTCTGATATTTAAATTAAAGTATTTAAAATGTAAGCACTTTACAGTCTTAAAATAAAACATAAGAATACAACTCAAGAATAATATAGTAATTCTCTAGACAAAAACATGACTATGTGGTATAAACAGTAAAGCTCTGATTATGCTCTGGTAAACTTGGGTACAATTAGAGGTTCTGGCACTAGAAGGGACCAGGCAGGGGAGGGTGGAATTGAGCTGCTGATGCCAGCTTGCCACCCCAGAAGGGAGAAGCAATATAGCTCAGTGCACCACTGACCTCAAAAGGAGTTTTGGGTAATGTAGTATCAGCAGTTGGGTCTGCTGGCTCAAGTCTACTGTCAGGCAATGACATTTCACACTGGTGAAAGCCTACACACCATACTTCTCTATGAAAGCAGTTGGTGTGGTGGGGCTTAGGTAAGGGAATCCTCTCACATGAATGTTGGTCTGCTGACTTCTGCCACTGCTGGGCTCTTACTATGAACAGAGAATGAATGTGCCATGAGGCTAAACTTACTATGACCAGGGAGTGACTGGACCACAAAATGAATAGGCCATGAAACTAAGCTATTATGACCAGGGAATGAATGGGCCATGGAGCTAGCCATGTTTACAGCAAAAAAAAGACTGCTCTCACCTCAAAGGAGGAATGAATGAGGTGATAAGGATCAAATGAGAGGCTTGAAGGCCTGGAATAAGGTATTAAAAAATATATATCCCGCTACTCCCTACCATCAGGTTCTCACCAGGAAATGGAACACCAATCTAAATTCTTGCCTAGCCTGGGAATGCACGCCTCCCATACCCTCCAGAATGAATAGCCCAGATAGGTGCAGCTTGATGAACCATTACATAGGGTCCTGAGGGAAAGCAAAAAAAAAAACACATACGCAGGAACTGGCAACTTAGGACTGAATATTTTCGGAAGCCTGCATAAGTAAATGCCTTTAAAGACCTTCTAAAGAAATATTCCAATTCAGTAACTGGAGAGTTAATGAATTCTATAAGACTAGGGTTGGGAGGGTGGCTTAATGGCCAAGGTGTTTGCCTTACAAACACAAGGTGCAGGGTTTGAGTCTCACAAGGGATAATTGGCTAGGCTTAAAATGGCTCGCAAGGGCAGTTCGCTTAGTACTAAACTATGAACCAATGAACTTCAGCCTGTTAAGAGAAGGTAAAGCATCCAGATGATTCTAGGTGGATAATAACTGCTAACAAAGTACAGTTGTGTACACTTACCATAAATGTAGATGTTGGTGTGTATTCACTGTTGCAGTCATTACATTTGGGTAATCTGCGGGCAGGTTGCCCTCAGTCGGCCTGATTAACAAAGTCTTGGGTCCTGCATTGGTTGCTGTCCCTTCTTCCATGACGTCAGGTCGTCAGGGGTATAAAACATGCAGCCGACGCCATTACATCAGTTTTTTTTGCCCCAGATATCAGGTGCCCCCCAAATGGGGAGCAAAATATATAAGTAATTAAAAACACAAAAATATACCTCCAAACAAAAACAAATACACCAAAAAGGCTTTTAAGCATAGTAAAAGAAAGTAGAGGTATAGTAAGAGAAAAACAGGGGGCTGGAGGGAGGGTAACCAGGACTGCAACAGTGAATACACTTGAACATCTACATTTATGTTAAGTGCACACAACTGTACTATGTTCTTCATGTTTCATTATTGCAGTCATTACATTTGCGTAGATTCCCAAAGCTATGGTTGGGAGGATGGATTTATACAGCATTAGGACCAGCTATAAGGCCCTGCCAAACAGCAGTGGCAAAGCCAGCTCTGGACTTAGAGAAAATTGGTAAGTGATAATGCTTGGTGAAAGTATGAACTGAACTCCAGGTAGTAGCTTCTAGAATATCCCTGGTAGGAACACCTCTGAGAAAGGCTGTAGAAGTAGATGCAGCCCTGGTGGAATGAGATCTGATCCGCTGGGGGATAGGTTTTCCATGGTGCTTATAGCAGAAATGAATACAATGGCTTATCCATTTAGAAATTGTTTGTTTTGAAATGGCCTTCCCTTCTGCCCCTGCAGCAAATGCTACCAGCAGTTGGACAGATTTTTATCGAGATTTAGTCCTGTTCAAGTAGAATCTAAGTTGTCTGTGTACATCCAATGAATGCAGAATCCGCTCCCTCTTGTTCTGTGGATTGGGAAAGAAAGTTGGCAAATGAATGGACCGATTAAGAGCCACACTGGATACCACCTTAGGCATGAAGGATGGATTGGTCCCGAGTGACAGCCTGTCCGCATGAAAGATGATGAAAGCCTCCACTGCTGTAAGGGCCTGTAATTCAGATATCCTTCTAGCTGAAGTGATTGCTAAAAGGAAAGCTGTTTTCCAGGAAAGAAATTTTAAGTCTGCAGTAGCAGCTGGCTCGAAAGGAGGTAGAGTGAGTTTCTCCAATACAAAGTTAAGGTCCCAGGCAGGGGCTGGAGCTCTCCTGGGTGGTCTCAAGTTTTTGGCCGCTCTGAGATACTGCTTTAGCAGAGGATGAGAGAAGGGGGGGTTCTGTGTTGTAATGAGCTGAAATGGCTGAGGCATGGATTTTAATGGAGGAAAAAGACAGGCCCTTGTGAAGCATCTCAGTTAAGTATTGCAAAATCTGAGGTAAATTGGGCACCGCTGTGCTCATCCCTTGAGATAGATTCCAGGCAGAGAATCTTTTCCATTTGTCAGCATAAGATTTTCTAGTACTAAGTCTTCTCACCTCCAAAATGACATCCAACACCAGTTTGCTGAGGGATGCTAAGGGGAAATTTAAATGATTAGCCAAGCTGCAAGATTCAATGTTTGGAGCGGAGGGTGCAGAATTTGGTTCTCCTGCTGAGACAGTAAAGGAAGGTGTCTGAGGCAGGTGCCATGGAGAAATGTGTGATGCACTGCACAGGGGTGGGTACCAGTGTTGTCAAGGCCGGTCTGGAGCAATCAAAATCATTTTTGATATGTCCTGTTTGACTTTTAGTAGAACTTTGGAGAGCAAAGGCAGAGGGGGAAAGGCATAGACTAATAGGTTTTTTCCAGCTGAAGGACAGAGCATCCACTTTCCAGGCTTTTTTGTGATGAAATTGTGTGCAAAATTTGTCCATCTGGTAGTTCTGGGATGAGACAAAAAGATCTATGTCTGGGCTCCCCCCCCATTTGCGTGTCAACATGTTGAAAATCCGTGGCTCCAGTTTCCATTCGTGAGGGTCCATGAGATTTCTGCTTAGTCTGCCAGAACATTCTGCTTTCCTGGCAGGAATTGAGCTTGTAGTTGTACTTGGTAGCTCAAGGCAGTGTTCCACAATACCATGGTCTGCAGAGGGGGTAGGAGTGTGTACCCCCCTGCTTATGTACCACATAACCATGGTGTTGTCCATCTTTATCAGTAATTGTCCTGGATGAAGGTAGTTGTTAAAGGCCGTCAGTGCATTCTGTACAGCTAGCATTTCTTTTTGATTGATATGAAGGTGCGTTTGATTTGGGCTTCATCTGCCCTGAATGCACTTCCCTGCCAGATGAGCCCCCCCATGCATAGTCTGATGCGTCTGTAGTTAGGGTTTGGGCAGCAGGGTGTGGTATGAATGGCAGTCCCTTGTTTTGGTGGCAGGCCTCTGCCCACCATAGGAACTCAAGGCGCAGGCAAGGTAGATAGGAATCATTGTTTCCAGGCTGTGACAATGTTGACCAAGTATCACTGAAGTTTCCTCATATACAGTCTTGCATAAGGAATTAGAAGAATGCATGAGGCCATGAACCCCAAGGCTTGCAGTATTTGCCTTGCAGACAGCAGGGTTTTTGTGGCCACCTGTTTGAAGCAAGTCGTCAAATGAATTTGCTTTTCTGGCGTAAGGAAAGCCATCTGGGCAGTTGTACTCAAGCTTGCACCCAGGAATGTAATTTTGTGAGGGTACCAGTTGAGATTTCTTTTCGTTTATGGTGTACCCTAGACCGGTTAGAAGTCTTTTTACAAACGTCAAATGTTTTAGAAGAATGGCCTGATTTTCTGCCTGAATTAGACAATCGTCCAGGTATGGATATATTTGAATATTTCTTTGCCTGCAAAATGCAATTACTGGAGCCAGGCACTCTACGAATACCCTGGGCACAGCAAACAAGCCAAAAGGGCAGTGCAGAGAAAGTACAGTTGTGTACCTACCATAAATGTAGATGTTAGAGTGTATTCCCTGTTGCAGTCATTACAATTGGGTTATCCTGCTGGCAGGCTACCCGCAGCCGGCCTGAATTCCAAAATCTAGGTCCGGCGTTGGTTGGTGTCGCCTCCTCCCTGACGTCAGTGCGCCAGGGGTATAAAAGATGCAGCCAATGCCATTTTCTTCAGTTTTTCTTGCCCCAGATGTCAGGTGCCCCCAAAAGGGTAGGCTAAAAATGTGTCAATAAAGCTTACATATGCAAAGTAAATTATTCTTTCCTCTACCAGTAAATACACCACATAGGTTGTATAGAATAGAGAAGTACAGATAAGTTCCAGCAAAGATAAGGGGGGTGGTGGGTGGGTAACTTGGACTGCAACACTGAATACACTCGAACATCTACATTTATGGTAGGTACACAACTGTACTGTGTTCATTGTGTTTCACTGTTGCAGTCATTACAATTGGGTTGAATCCCAAAGCTAAGGTTGGGAGGCTGGAGCTAAATAGGATTAGGAGCGGCTATGAGGCCCTGCAAAACTGCAGTGGCAAAGCCTGCCCTGGATTTAGAGTAGAGAGGTAAGTGATAGCGCTTTGTAAAAGTGTGCATTGAGCTCCAGGTTGCAACCTCTAAAATGTCTTTGGTTGGTACTCCTCTGAGGAAGGCTGCTGAAGTGACTGCTGCTCTGGTTGAATGTGGCCTAATGGCCTTAGGCACTGATTTGCCATGTTGTGAATAGCAGAAACGAATGCAGTGGCCTATCCACTTTGAAATAGTCTGCTTTGATATAGCCTTTCCTTGTAATCCTGCAGCATATGCCACTAGTAATTGCTCTGTCTTTCTGAAAGCTTTGGTTCTGTCCAGGTAGAAGCGCAGCTGTGTATGTCCAAAGAATGCAGATGTCTCTCACCCTTATTCTGTGGGTTTGGATAAAAAGGTAGGTAAGTGAATAGTTTGGTTAAGGGCCACACTGGACACTACCTTAGGCATAAATGTCAGGTTTGTCCTCAGAGAAACCCTATCTGGATGGAAAATGATAAAAAGGTTCCACAGCCATGAGAGCCTGTAGCTCTGAGACTCGTCTTGCAGAAGTTATTGCTAGGAGCAGAGCTGTTTTCTAAAATAAAAATTTTATATCAGCTGTAACAGCTGGTTCAAAAGGAGGCAGGGTGAGTTTTTCCAAGACATAATTGAGGTCCCATGCAGGTATTTGTGATCTCCTTGGAGGCCTTAAGTTTTTGGCTCCTCTGAGATACTGCCTTAGTAAAGGATGAGAAAAAGCAGGCGGCTCTGTATTGTAATGAGCCGAAATGTCATTTAAGTATTACAAAATCCGAGGAATATTTGGTACAATCATGTCAATTCCTTGTGTCTGGTTCCAAGCACAAAATCTCTTCCATTTTTCAGCATAAGATTTTCTGGTACTAGGCCTCCTGGCCTCCAAAATAACATCCATCACCACTTTAGAAAGAGGGGTGTTTTGAATGAGTAAATTATCCGCCATGCTGCCAGATTTAGGGTCTTGAGTTGGCTGTGCAGGATCTGACTGTTTTGTTGGGACAGTAAGTGAGGAATCTGAGGTAATGTCCAGGCTGGGCATTGAGACAGGCTCCTTAGGATTGGGTACCAGTGCTGGCGGGGCCAGTCTGGGGCAATCAGTATCATTTTTGGCTTCTCTTATCTGACCCTTAGGAGTACCTTGGGGGGGGAGGGGCAGCGGAGGAAAGGCATATACCATTAAGAGCATCCACTTTCCATGCTTGCTTGTGCTAAGTCCTTGTGCAGATTCTCTGTAGTTGTCAGTTGTCAGGGGAGGCAAATAGATATATGTCCGGGCATCCCCATTTCCTTGTTATTACGCTGAATATTTGTGGATCCAATTTCCACTCGTGGGAATCCAAGAGGTTTCTGCTTAGTTCGTCTGCCAGAGTATTTATCTTTCCTGGCAGGAATTGTGCCTGCAGATGTACTTGGTAAGTCAATGCTGTGTCCCACAAAGTCTTGGCTAGTCTGCATAGGGATAGGAATGAGTGCCTCCCTGCTTGTTTATGTACCACATGACTGTGGTATTGTCCGTTTTTATCAGTAGTTGTCTCGGATGAAGTTGGTCCTTGAAGGCTGTCAGGGCATTCTGAACAGCTAGCATCTCTTTTTGATTGATATGTAGATGCATTTGGCTTGCAGACCATGTGCCCTGAATACATCTTCCTGCCATGTGGGCTCCCCAGGCATAATCTGATGCATCTGTTGTTAATGTTTGCCTGGCTGTGGGTAAAGTGAATGGCTGTCCCTTGTTGTGGTGACAGGCCTTTGCCCACCATCGAAACTCCTGTTGTAGACAGGGAATGAGGGTAATTATTGTTTCCATGCTGTGACAATGTTGAGTCCAAACACTTTTTAGATACCAATGAAGTTTCCTCATATGCAATCTTGCATATGGAATTAGCAGAATGCAGGATGCCATGAAGCTCAAAGCCTGCAGAATTTTTCTTGCAGATAACTGGGCCTTTGTTGCCAACAGTTTGAAATAAGTAGTCAGTTGCCTTTGTCTGGCATGAGATAAGCCATCTGGGCAGTTGTATTTAAGCTTGCACCCAGGAATATTATCTCTTGAGAGTGTACAAGTTTTGATTTATTTTCGTTTACCGTGTACCCTAGGCATGCTAGTAATCTTTTTACAAACGCCAGATGCTGTAGTAGAATGTCCCTGTTCTCTGCTTAAATGAGGCAGTCGTCCATGTAAGGAAATATTTGTATTCCTCTTTGTCTGCAAAATGCAATTACTGAAGCCAGGCATTTTGTGAAGACCCTGGGCGCAGTAGATAAGCCAAAGGGCAGTGCAGAGAATTGGTAGTGCATTGAGCCCGCTATGAATCTGCGGTATCTTTTGCATGACTGTCTGATTGGGACATGCAGGAATGCCTATTTTAGGTCTAAATTCACAAGCCAAATCTTCTTGCCCAGCATGGGCAGAAGCTGCTGCAGAGTCAACATTTTGAATTTTGGAATATCCAGACGTGTTTAGAATAGATAGGTCCAGTATTGGTCTCCAGGCTTTGTCCTTTCTGGGCACCAAGAACAGTCTTGAATAAAATCCTTGTCCCTGCTCTTGCTCTGGTACTTGCTGAATGGCCCTCATGTCCATGAGGGATGAAATTTGCTTTTGTGCCTCTGCCCATTGATTTTTTGGCAGGTCTTGCACACCGTGTGCCCTTGGCAGGGTATGAAAGCGAAACTTGTAGCCTTGTGACACTATGTTCAAGACCCATTTTTCCTGTGTTACTATGTGCCAATTTTGATGAAAAAGTGCTAGTTTTCCCCCTAAAGGTGCTGCCAGGAGACAAGTGCTTGGCGCAGGCAGGGGGAAGTCATTGGGACTGTTTCCTGTAAGGCTGTGATTTGCCTTCTCCTCTTCTGGAGGTAGAAGGACCCCATTGTTTAGACCTGTAAGTGTCTTGGGGCTGGGATCTGCATCTAGGGCGTCTGTATCTGTCCCTTTGGGGCCTGTCTGACACTGGAAAGGACCAATTCTTTTGTAGGCTAGTGTCTGCTAAATCTTGGAGGCTGTACCTGTAAGAAATCATTGACTGTTTGCATAGATTTTGCTTTGTCCTCCATTTTCTTCAACACCTCCTCTGCTTTAACACCAAACAAGGTATCATGCTGTAATGGAGCATCTAATAATTTTGCTTTAACATGATCAGGCACATTCTGTTCCTTTAACCAAGCATGCCTCCTGATGACAGAACCCGTAACAGCGGCCCTGCAGGAGGCCTCCAGAGAATCAAAACCACATTGCAAAGTATGCTTTCCAACTTCTTCAGCTGCATGCAATAAATCCTGCATTTTTTTGTTTTCTGCACATTCAGAATTTATCAACATTTTCTGTTTAAGCAGTGACATAATATACTGCTGATATTTAACCATATGAAACTGACAATTTAAAGCCCTTATAGCCAAGGTAGCAGAAGTGTAAATCTTTTTTCGCCATCTGTCCAGTGTCCTAGAATCCCTGTCAGAGGAGGTAGAGTTTTTTGCAGTGGAAGCCTTGACCCCTTTGGGACCCTGAGAGATAGTTTCTGGGTCAGCAGCAGGGTTTTTAAAAAAACATTTATGTGAATCAGGAACCCTGTAGTATCTGTCTTGGTTAACAGGAGTTGGAGGCAAGGAGTCAGGAGTCAGACTGGACTCTGAAAAAACATCTACAATGTCTAACAGGAGGAATAGCAAGGGGCCTGTGCTGAGGCACTAAAAGGAAGTCTGAGCCTTTTCTGATTAATCTTGGCTCTCCCAGTGAAAATGCTCCCTCATGGTATGCAGTTTCCCCAAAAGAATAATTCTTAGGAGGAGAGGCTGAAGAGATAGATTCTTCAGCATCAGAATCCTCATAAGGAGGAAGACAGTATTCCTGATCAGAAGAGGAATCAGATGAAATAGAAACCTGATCTGAAGATTCATATTCTGTCTCTTGCATAGGCCTCTTATCAGGAGGGAGAGGGGAACCCCGGATCAAAGTAATTAGGTCTTTGGCCATTATGAGCATCTGTTTTTTAGGCATGGAGGCCTGTCCATGGGGCTGCTGTACTTGTTTCTTTGTCTTTAAAGGTGCTTTAGTCTTTGCCTTTGAAGCTGAAGTCATTTTTACATATAATTGTGTTGGCCTGAAAACATCCTTAGAAGCCGATGCCTGCTCAGTGGCTCTGGACCCATCTGAGAGAATAGTTTCCGAGGTTCCAATACCTTGAGTTTCCAGCAGCCTAGACAGCGCCACGTGGGAGTCGGTAGCGGCCTGTGGCTCTAAAGTAGCAGGCGTCAGGGGCTGCGAAAGCACCTCATTGAGAACCGGCGACTGGCTTAGAAGAAGCCTCGTCAGTTTTGGACCTCGGATGTTTGTCTTTTTCTTTTTCCTTGCATTTCTTGTGACCTGTGGTAGTCGGATGGCTATCCAACGACATTGTGTAATTATATCTTCTGCCAAAATAAAGAAATGGAAAATTGTACCGATGCTTAATAGTGTGTTGGTTAAATCTAGCACAGAAAGTACAGTTTTGTACCTACCATAAATGTAGATGTTCGAGTGCTAATACAGCTGCAGTCATAACAGATGGGGTTCTCCTGCCGTCAGGCGGGTCCTCGGTCGGCCGAATTCCAAAGTCTAGGTCTGGCGTCGGTTGTCGTCGCTTCTTCCCTGACGTCAGTGCGACAGGGGTATAAAAGAACCAGCCGACGCCATTTTCTTCAGTTTTTCTTGCCCCAGATGTCAGGTGCCCCCAGAAGGAAGGCAATACATAAAATAATGTAATAATGCAATACAATATAATCAAAAAACAGTAGTTGCAAGCAAATACACCATAAAAGAATAAAAACAAATAGATGCAACCCCAATACAGGGCAACGCTCCAAGTAAATAATAAAGACAGCTACCACAGCAGCCACTGCCAAAAACATTCAGGACCAGCCAATACCATAGAAAATGCTGTTTATTTTCCACACAAATACCGACTAAGCGCTTTCACCTTACAAGGCATCATCAGAGACTCTGATGATGCCTTGTAAGGTGAAAGCGCTTAGTCGGTATTTGTGTGGAAAATAAACAGCATTTTCTATGGTATTGGCTGGTCCTGAATGTTTTTGGCAGTGGCTGCTGTGGTAGCTACACTATAAAAGAATACCCCTAGAGGGGAAGGAGGGAGGGAAACCTGGACTGCAGCTGTATTAGCACTCGAACATCTACATTTATGGTAGGTACAAAACTGTACTATGTTCATCGTGCATACAGCTGCAGTCATAACAGATGGGTAGAATCCCAAAGCTAAGAAACGGGTGGTAGGCACTAGGTGGAACTAGGAGGAGCCAGAATGCCCTGCAAGACTGCAGTGGCAAAGCCTGCTCTAGATTTGGAGTATAATGGTAGGTGGTAGTGCTTAGAGAAGGTATGCACAGAACTCCAAGTGGCTGCTTCCAAAATATCCTTGGCAGGTACTCCTCTGAGGAAGGCTGCAGAGGTGGCTGTGGCCCTGGTGGAATGGGTTCTAATGCCTGTAGGTACAGTTTTGCCATGAAAAGAATAGCAAAAGTGTATGCAGTGGGCTATCCATTTTGAGATTGTCTGTTTGGAAATTGGCTTTCCTAGAACTCCTACCACATAGGCCACAAAGAGCTGTTCTGATTTTCTGAAAGGCTTTGTTCTGTCCAAATAACGCAGTTGCCTGTGGATGTCCAAGGTATGTAGTAATCTCTCCCCTTTGTTTTGAGGATTAGGATAAAAAGTAGGTAAATGTATGGCCTGATTTAAAGCTACCCTGGATACCACTTTAGGCATAAAGGACGGGTTGGTTCGTAAGGAAACTCTGTCCTGATGGAAGATGATAAAAGGCTGGACAGCCATGAGAGCCTGTAGTTCTGAAACTCTAGGAGCTGAAGTGATAGCCAGAAGGAAAGCTGTTTTCCTGGACAAATATTGCAAATCTGATGAGGCAGCTAGCTCAAAAGGAGGCAAGGTCAGTTTTTCCAGAATGAAATTAAGATTCCAAGCAGGTATTGGTTGTTTCCTTGGAGGTCTTAAATTCTTAGCCCCTAAGGGTGAGAGAATAAAGGTGGATCAGTGTTGTATTCTGCAGAAATGGCTGAGGCATGGATTTTGATGGAGGAGAACGAAAGTCCACTGCTTAGCAGTTCAGCCAAATATTGTAGTATTTGAGGTAAATTCAGTTTTCCAGGGTTCTGGCCCTTTTTCCTCATTCCAGACACAAAAACGTTTCCATTTTGCGGAGTAAGCTTTTCTAGTTGATGGCCATATGCATAAGATGCTTATCATACTATGTTGGTAAAACAGAAAGATCCTTAAAGAGGATATACGAACATATGTATGATATTAAAAAATGTAAAGAAACTAATGCACTTTACAGGCATACACAGGTATGTGAAGAATATGTATTTAGATTTTTTGTGTTGGACCAGGTTAAAATGGACATTAGAGGTGGCCCTTGGGAGGTAATATTGGCTACAAGGAATTATGGTGGCAATTAGCCTTAGAAGCCAATAAAACCCCAGGCCTAAATGAATATATTTCTATCCTATCACTATTAAAACTAAAAGCAACCAAAATTTAATTTTATTATAGTAGTTATACAAAAAGGCCAGTAGATGGCACTCTCTCTTTACAAACATCAAAGAAAGGAAAATTCCAAGACTTAATATATTTTAAATATATACATATTTTTAAGGGACAATTTTAAATCAACATAAACCACAATAATGTATTTTTTTGAATGAATTTAAAATAAAAAATTATTTTTAAATTGTTTTTAACATTTGTAATAAAGTTTTATTAATTTATGTATGATTTTAACTTTGAAGAAATGTATAAGCTCATTTGTACATTTAAATTAAATGTATGAAATGATTGGTTAGGGTACAATTAACTACGTGTATAAAAGGCTGTTGCAAATATGGAGGTTGTATCTGATGAAGTCCATTGTAGGACGAAAACGCATGAGTTATTAAAAGCGTTCATCTGCTATTGTGTGAATAAACTTTGGAGCAGTCAGTTTTCACTCTCCTTTCGACTTTTTATTTTTGTGGATTTTCTAGTTGATGGCCTTCTGGCCTCCAAAATGACATCCTGCACCTCCTTGGTGAGTAGGTCCTGCTGTGATGCTAAGGAATCTTCCATGCGGCTAGATTGAGTGTTTTTAGCTGTGAAGAGTTTTGAAGCTGTGCCGAGTCAGAAGAAGAGGCATTAGAGGCAGGGTCCATGGTGGGGAATGCGTCAGGCTCCTCAGGATTGGGTACCAGTGTTGCCTTGGCCAGTCCGGAGCAATTAGGATCATCTTTGGTCTGTCAGCTCTGGTCTTCAATAGGATTTTGGGAAGCAGAGGAAGAGGCGGGAAGGCATAAACTGTCATTGATGTCCAACTGAAAGAGAGAGCGTCCACTCTCCAGGCCTTTGGATGGAAGATCCTTGAGCAGAATTTTGTCAATTGATGATTTTTGTGGGAGGCAAAGAGATCTATGTCTGGCCTTCCCCATTCTTGGATTATTTCTGTAAAAACTTTTGGATGCAACTTACATTCGTGTGGATCTGTCATATTCCTGCTTAGGTTGTCTGTCAGTGTGTTTTCCTTGCCTGGCAAGTACTGTGCTTGTAGTTCCATTTGTAAGTCCATGGCCATGTTCCAAAGTGACATGGCCAGTCTGCATAGCGGGTAAGAATGTGTTCCTCCCTGCTTGTTTATGTACCACATAACTGTGGTGTTGTCCGTTCTTATCAATAGTTGACCTGGTTGTAGAAGGTCCTTGAAAGCTATAATAGCATTTATTACTGCTAGCATTTCTTTTTGATTGATGTGAAGGTGCTTTTCTTTTGGGACCATTTGCCCTGAATGCACCGTTTGTCATGTGCCCCAGGCGTAGTCCGAGGCATCTGTTGTGATGACTTGATTTGCTTGAGGCTTGCTGAATGGAAGACCTGTGTTTGTTTGACATGCTTGAGCCCACCACAGAAATTCCTTTTGCAGACATGCAATTAGTGGTATTATTGTTTCCAAACTGTGGCTGTGTTGAGACCATATGTTTTTTAGGTACCATTGTAGTTTTCTCATATGCAGCTTTGCACATGGGTTTAGTAAGATGCAAGATGCCATGAATCCCAGAGCCTGCAGGATTTTCCTTGCAGTCAGCCTGGTGCAATTTGCCAGTGTTCTGAAATATTGAATTAGTTGCCCCTGCTTCTCTGGCGTGAGGTAGGCCATCTGGGTGTTTGTGTCCAAATTGGCACCCAGGAAAATTATCTTCCGAGAGGGTATTAGCCTTGATTTCTCTTTGTTGACTGTGTATCCCAGAGAGTTTAATAACATTATTACATAAGCCAGATGTTTCAGAAGAATGTGCTTGCTGTCCGCTTGGATCAGGCAGTCGAGCAAATAAGGGTATATTTGTATCCCATGAAGTCTGCAGTAGGCAATTACTGATGCCAGGCATTTCGTGAATACTCTGGGCGCAGTAGATAAGCCAAAGGGCAATGCAGAGAATTGATAATGGGTTGAACCTGGAAGAAATCTGAGGTATCTTCTGCAATTTTGTCTGACTGGGACATGCAGGTATGCCTCCTTGAGGTCCAATGTTACCAGCCAAGACTCCTTGCCCAGCATGGGAAGAAGTTGCTGTAGAGTGAGCATCTTGAATTTTGGTACGAGCAGGAATGTGTTTAGGATGGAAAGATCCAAAATAGGTCTCCAATCTTTTCCCTTCCTTGGCAGCAGAAATAGCCTGGAATAAAAACCTTGACCTTGTTCGTGTGTAGGTACCTCTTGAATAGCTTTCATGTTTATAAGATCTGAAATTTGCTTTTGTGTCTCTGCCCTTTGATTGTGTGGCCGGTTTGGCATGCCTCTCATTTTTGGAAGGGTATGGAAATGGAATTTGTAGCCTCTGTTTATAATGTCCAGGATCCATTTGTCCTTTGTGACATGCCAATTTTTTGGAAATAGTGCCAGCTTTCCTCTCAAGGGGGCTGCCATTTGAGACCTGGTTGGCATGCAAAGAGGAAAGTCATTGGGTTTGCTTTCTGAAAGATTGCGAGTTGTCCTCACCACCTCTTTGTGTAGGAGCTTGCCACTGTCTGCCTCTGTACGATCCTTGTGATTGTCCTCTGCCCCTCGGGCGCCTGTATCTGCCTCTTTGGGGTTTGTCTGTGGCAGGAAAGGACCAGTTTTTTGGAAGGCCAATTTCTACTAAAACGTGGGGGTTGAACCTGCAGAAATTCTTTCACAGTTTGCATTGATTTAGTCTTTTCCTCCATTTTCCGTAATACTTCCTCAGCATTTGCCCCAAATAGTACATCCTTTTGAAGAGGGGCGTCTAGTAATTTAGCTTTGACATGATCAGGCAAGGCTTGTTCCTTGAGCCAGGCATGCCTACGTATGACTGAGCCTGTAACAGCAGCTCTACATGAGGCCTCTAGAGCATCAAAACCACATTGTAAGGTATGTTTACCCACTTGTTCTGCACTATGCATCAAATCCTGCAACTCCTTCAAGTCTGGTTGTTCAGGTTGTGACATTTTACTTTTCAATTGAGATAACAGAAACTGTTGGTATTTTAGCATATGAAACTGACAGTTTAAGGCCCTCATGGATAAGGTAGCCGAGGTATATACCTTTTCTCCCCACCTTTCTAAGGATTTGGAATCTCTCTCGGAAGGGAATGGATTTTTGGCAATGGAGGCCTTAACTCCCTTGGGCCCCTGTGAGATGGTTTCTAGGTCAGCAGCATGCCTTTTGTATAGAAATTGGTGAGAGTCAGGAACCCTGTAGTACCTGTCAGGCTTAACTGGAGCTGGAGGTAGAGAGTCCGGGTTAAGGCAGGCCTCCGAGTAAACATCATCTAGGATGTCCAAGACAGGAGGTATAGCCAGAGGCCTGTGCTGGGGTAACAAAAGAAATTCCCTGAGCCTTTTCTTGGAATCTGAATAATCCTGGCCTTCCCAGTGGAAGTGTTCCCTTAAGGTATGCAAAGTTTCCCCAAATGAGTAATCCTCAAGGGGGGATACAGAAGGAATAGACTCCTCTGCATCAGAGTCTTCAAAAGGGGAGTAAGACTGTTCCTGATCATCAGAGTGTTCTGAAATAATGGAGCCCTGATCAGAGGAGGGGGAATTTTCCTCCACTCTGGGCCTTTTGTCCGGAGGTGGCTGAGAACCTCTGATTACAGTAATTAAATCCTCAGCCATTTTAAGCATCTGTTTCTTAGGCATGGGGCCTGGAGATGGGCCCTGTGTAGCTGGTCTCTTAGGGTGCATGGTTGCTTTAGACTTGGTGGAAGCCTTGATGGAGAAAGAAGAGGAAGGTCTGAAGACACCTTGAGTGGAGGTGGACCTGTCCACATTCTGTGTATCAACGTCAAGAGTGGCTTCGGTATCTGCAGTCGGGGTGTGGGCCGAGGAGCCTGCGACCTCGGGTACAGGAGACACCGCCAAAGATGTGTCGTCGGTAATCAGGGTCTGATTAGGCGCCTCGCTGAGAACTGGACCACGTGTAGTCGGCTTTGGCGTGGTGTCGGTAGAGGCCGCGGACCTAGAGTGTCGGTCCTTGTCTTTGCGTTTTTTAGACAAAACCGGAGTCGGAGTATCCGACGACATAGTATAGTTAAATGCTTTCCCAAAAAAATGCTGGGCGAACTCCGCCCGACGCTTAATAGTGCGTTTGTTGAATGTAGCACAAAAGTGACAGACCGAGACGTCGTGGTCTGGGCCTAAGCAAGGAATACAGAGGGAATGGAAATCCTTATGCGGTATTTGCTTCCCACAAGAAATACAATTATTAACTTTGTCTGACATCGGTCTGAGGCAAGAAAAGTTTCCCCAACAGGGTACTTAGCTTTTAAGAAGACTTCGGTTTCCAAATTTTCGTAATCTCAGGAGCTGGCTGACCGGCACTTGCGAACTGCTTCTGCTTCGGGCACCGCGCGGCAAGAAAGACTGAAGAAAATGGCATTGGCTGGTTCTTTTATACCCCTGTCGCACTGACGTCAGGGAAGAAGCGACGACAACCGACGCCGGACCTAGACTTTGGAATTCGGCCGACCGAGGACCCGCCTGACGGCAGGAGAACCCCATCTGTTATGACTGCAGCTGTATGCACGATGAACATCCTAGAATTAGCAACGTCGTGGTCAGGGCCTAGGGAAGGAATACAGTAGGAATGAAAGTCCTTATGAGGTATTTGCTTCCCACAAGAAATACAATTAAGGTTTTCTGACATCGGTCTGGTGCAAGAAAAAAAGTTTCCCCAACGGGGTACTTGGCTTTTAATGAAGACTTCGGATCTGAAATTCGAACACGAAAATCTCAGGAGTCGGACGACCGGCACTTGCGAACTACTTTTGCTTCGGGCACCGCACGGCAAGAAAGACTGAAGAAAATGGTTTTGGCTGCATCTTTTATACCCCTGGCGCACTGACGTCAGGGAGGAGGTGACAGCAACCGACGCCGGACCTAGACTTTGGAATTCAGGCTGACTGCGGGTAGCCTGCCAGCAGGATAACCCAACTTAAATGACTGCAACAGTGAAACACAATGAACATCTGATAATGCATGCAGCCTGCTTTGAAGCGTAGGAATCTTCTGCAAGATTCACCGATTGGTATATGCAGAAGCCTCTTAAGTCGAGAGCTGCCAACCAGGCATCTTTGCCTAGCATAGTTAGAAACTGGTGAAGGGTGAGCATCTTGAATTTTGGAATGTCCAGAAAGGTGTTTAGACAGGTCCAGAATGGACGCCATGATTTGTCTTTTCTGGGTATCAGGAAAAGTCTGGAATAGAAACCTTGTCCCTTTTCCTCTTCTGGTACTAGCTGAATAGCCCCCATGTTTAGGAGGGAAAGTACTTGTTTCTGAGCCTCTGCCCACTGATTTGGGGGCAGGTCTGGCAACCCATTTGGAGTGAACAGCATGTCGAAATTAAATCTGTATCCCTGGGACACTATTTAAAACTCATTTGTCCTGGGTTATAAGTTGCCAGTTTCTTGAATGAAGAACCAGTTTTCCCCCCAATGGGGCGGCTAAGAGGTAAGTGCTTGGTAATTTCAAAGGGAAGTCATTGAGACCGTTTACCATAGGGTGGTGCCTTGTTGTTTCCAGATTTGGAAGTGGAAGCACCCCACTGCTTAGTTCTGAAGGTCCCTTGGAACTGAAACCTAATGGTTTTGGAATGTCTGGGTTTGGCCGTAGTGGCTCAGGAAGGAGATGGAAAAGGCCAGTTCTTAGTAGGCCAATGCCTACTAAATCTAGGAGGTTCCACTTGTAAGAAATCGCACAGTTTGCACAGATTTAGCTTTATCTTCCATCTTTTTTAGAACTTCTTCAGCCTTTTTGCCAAATAAGTGGTCCTGCTGTAAAGAAGCATCCAAAAGTTTTGCTTTAACATGATCAGGCAGAGATTGCTCCTTAAGCCAAGCATGCCTTCTAAGCACAGACCCAGTAACAGCAGCCCTACAAGAGGCCTCTAAGAAATCAAAACCACATTGCAAAGTAAGTTTATCAACCTGTTCAGCTGAATGCAATAAATCCTGCAAATCTGTATTCTCCACACAGTCAGAAATCAACATAATTTTCTGTTTAAGCAGTCCCATGACATACTGTTGATATTTTAGCATATGGAATTGACAGTTTAAAGCCCTGACTGCTAAGGTTGCAGAAGTATAAACCTTTTTACCCCATCTATCCAGTGCCCTGGAGTCTCTATCAGAAGGGGTAGGATATTTAGCAGTAGAAGCCTTAATGCCCTTGGGCCCCTGAGAAATGGTTTCAGGGTCCGCAAAGTACAGTTTTGTACCTACCATAAATGCAGATGTCCGATAGGTATGCAACTGCAGTCCTGACATATGGGTTGTCCTGCCTCAGGCAGCCCTTCGGTCGGCCGGATTCCAAAGTCTGGGTCCGGCATCGGCTGATGTCGCCCTTTCCCCGGCGTCAGAGCGCCTGGGGTATAAAAGCGTCAGCCGACGCCATCTTCTTCAGTGTTTCTTGCCCCAGATGCCAGGTGCCCTCTAAGGAAGGCTAAATTTTGTAAATAGAGAAAAAATTCCAGACAAGTACAACAACATAAAAACAAATACACCATAAAAGATTACCCCAGGTAGCTAAAATGAGGGGTAGAAACCCAAAAGAATACCACAGAGGGGTAGGTGGGAGGGAAAACCTGACTGCAGTTGCATACCTATCGGACATCTACATTTATGGTAGGTACAAAACTGTACTATGTCCTTCAAGGATGCAACTGCAGCCCTGACATATGGGTTGAATACCATAGCCAACCTGGGGGTGGTAGGCACTAAGACAAAGATGGTGTAGCTAAAATGCCCTGCAGGATTGCAGAAGCAAACCCTGCTCTGGATCTGGAATATAAAGGCAGGTTGTAATGTTTGGAAAATGTATGCACGGAGCTCCATGTAGCAGCTTCTAAAATGTCCTTTGTTGCCACCCCTCTTAAAAAGGCTGTGGAGGTGGCTGCAGCTCTGGTGGAATGTGGCCTGATGTCAGCTGGCACAGTTTTTCCATGAAACGAGTAGCAGAATCGAATGCAATTTCCAATCCATTTAGAAATTGTCTGTTTGGAAATTGCTTTTCCCTGCACTCCAGCAGCGTAAGCTACAAAAAGCTGGTCAGATTTTCTGAAAGACTTTGTTCTGTCCAAGCAGTAGCGCAACTGTCTGTGCATGTCCAAGGTGTGCAGAAGTCTCTCTCCTTTATTTTGAGGATTGGGAGAGAAGGTAGGCAGGTGAATAGCTTGATTCAGGGACACCCTGGATACCACCTTTGGCAGGAATGACGGATTGGTTCTCAAAGAAACTCTGTCCTGATGAAAAATGAGAAATGGTTGTATTGCCATAAGGGCCTGCAGCTCAGAGACTCTTCTTGCTGAGGGTACTGCCAGAAGGAAAGCTGTCTTCCAAGACAGAAATTGCAACTCAGAAGATGCTGCTGGTTCAAAGGGAGGAAGAGTTAATTTTTCCAGCATGAAGTTGAGGTCCCATGCAGGCACTGGTGGTTTCCTTGGAGGGTTGATGTTCTTTATACCTCTTAGAAACTGTCTTAGCAATGGGTGAGAAAATACAGGCGGATCAGTGTTATATTTGGCAGATATTGCTGAAGCATGTATTTTTATGGAAGAATATGAAAGGCCATTGAGGAAGGAACCACGGATTGGTGTGTGTCAAGCTCCGTAGCAGTGGGTACCAGTGTTGTCTTGGCCAGTCTGGAGCTATCAGTATGACTTTCGGTTGCTCTGTCTTGATCTTCAGTAACACCTTGGTCATCAAAGGAAGAGGTGGGAAGGCATATACTGTTAGGGAGTTCCAACTGAAGGAGAGAGCGTCCAACTTCCATGCTTGAGGATGGTATGTCCTTGTGCAAAACTTTTTCAGATGGTGATTGAGGTGGGAGGCAAAAAGATCTATGTCCGGCCTTCCCCATGCTTGAGTTATTTGTAAGAAAATGTCTGGATGCAACATCCATTCGTGCGGATCCATGATGTTTCTGCTTAGACTGTCCGCCAGAACATTGTCCTTCCCTGGTACAAACTGGGATTGTAGCTCTATTTTCAATTGTAGGGAAATATCCCAGAGATTCATTGCCAGTCTGCAAAGAGGGTAGGAATGGGTACCTCCTTGCTTGTTTATGTACCACATAACTGTGGTATTGTCTGTCTTTATTAGTAGATGGCCCTGATGCATGAACTTTTCGAAGGCCTTGATTGCATGTATCACTGCCAGCATTTCTTTTTGGTTGATGTGCAGGTGCTTTTCTTTTTGTGTCCATTGTCCTTGAATGCATCTGCCCTCCATGTGCGCCCCCCCATCCATGGTCTGAGGCGTCTGTTGTTATGGTTTGACTTGTATGAGGCTTGCTGAAAGGAAGACCTTTGTTTATCTGGCTTGCTTGAGCCCACCACAGGAATTCCTTTTGAAGGCATGGAATGAGTGGGATCAACGCTTCCAGGCTGTGGCTGTGTTGAGACCATAGACTTTTTAGATACCATTGTAGTTTCCTCATATGCAGCCTTGCGTGTGGAATCAGAACAATGCAAGATGCCATGAAACCCAGGGCCTGCAGGATTTTCTTGCAGTCATCTGGGTGTGTGTTGCCAATTTTCTGAAGTATTCTGGTAATTGTTTTTGTTTTTCTTCTGTCAGAAACGCCATCTGGGTGTTTGTGTCCAGTGTGGCTCCCAGGAAAGTTATTTGTTGGGATGGTACGAGACTTGATTTCTGAATATTGACTGTGTATACCAAGGCTTGCAGTAGGTGAATGACATAGTCCAAGTTTTTTAACAAGGCTTGTTGGCTGTCCGCTTGTATAAGGCAGTCGTCCAGGTAAGGGTATATTTGTACCCCCTGAAGTCTGCAATGTGCAATTACTGATGCCAGGCATTTCGTGAACACTCTGGGCGCAGTGGATAAGCCAAAGGGCAATGCTGAGAATTGATAATGCTCTGAGCCTGCAAGAAATCTGAGGTATCTTCTGCAACCTTGTCTGATTGGGACATGCAGGTATGCCTCCTTGAGGTCCAGAGTTACCAGCCAAGACCCCTTGCCCAGCATAGGAAGGAGTTGCTGTAAAGTCAGCATTTTGAATTTTGGCACAATAAGGTAAGTATTCAGTGCGGACAATTCCAGAATGGGTCTCCATTGGTTTTCTTTTCTTGGAACAAGGAACAATCTTGAATAAAATCCTTGGCCTTGTTCTGCAGAAGGAACCTTTTCTATTGCTCTTATTTAAAGTAGGTTTGTTATTTGTTTGAGTGCCTCTGCCCTTTGATTTGGTGGCAGGTTTGGCATGCCATGTCTTGTTGGTAGTGTATGAAAATGGAATCTGTATCCTTTGTCTATTGTGTCCAGTATCCATTTGTCCTTTGTAATATTGTGCCAATTTTGTGAGAATAAAGATAATTTTCTGCCCAAAGGTGCTTCTAATTGAGCCCTGGATGGCGGAGTCAAAGTCAAGTCATTGAGATTGTCCTGAGCAGTGGAAGGTCCTGCCCCACCTCTCTGGTTCGGAGGCTGCCACTGACGTCCTCTGTAGGAGCCTCGAGTTTGCCCTCTAACTCTGCCACGTCTGTTTTTGCCTCTTTGAAATTTGTCTGTGTCTGGAAAGGACCAATGCTTAGAAGGCCAATTCCTGCTGAATCTTGGAGGCTGTACCTGGAGGAAATCTTTGACTGTTTGCACTGATTTTGCCTTTTCCTCTATTTTCTTTAAAACCTCTTGTGCAGTAGCACCAAATAGGTTTTGTTTCTCTAGTGGTGCGTCCAAAAGCTTAATTTTCATATGGTCTGGCAATGTTTGTTCCTTTAACCAAGCATGTCTGCGTATGACCGCACCTGTCATTGCTGCTCTACATGAAGCTTCCAATGCATCATATCCACACTGAAGGAAAAGGTTGCTAACCTGCCGAGTATTATGAACCAATTCCTGCAACCCCTTTCTATGTAATGGTTCAGGGGAAGCCAATTTCTTTTGCAAGTCGTCCAACATGTATTCCTGATACTGAATCATATGAAATTGACAATTTAATGCTCGCATAGAAAGGGTGGAAGATGTATATACTTTCTTGCCCCACATTTCTAAAGCCCTAGAATCTCTTTCCGAAGGAAGTGGAGTCTTAGCAGTAGTGGAGGAAACCCCTTTAGGCCCCTGAGAAATAGTTTCAGGGTCAGCAGTATGGCCCTTGTACAGAAATTGATGTGTCTGGGACCCTGTAGTACCTGTCTGGCTTGACAGGAGCAGGGGGGAGGGAGTCAGGGGAAACACTAGATTCTAAGTACACATCATCTAAAACATTTAAAACTGGAGGTATAGCTAAGGGTCTATGCTGAGGTAGCTTTAAAAATTCCCTTAACCTTTTCCTAGAATCTGAGTATTCTTGGCCTTGCCATTTGAAGTGTTCCCTCATGGAATGAAGCGTTTCCCCAAAGGAAAACTCCTCAGGAGGAGAAGCAGAGGGAATGGATTCCTCCGCATCAGAATCCTCGTAGGCCGGGAAGGCCTCCTCCTGGTAGTCTGAATGTGCAGAACCACCTGAGGCCTCATCGGAGGACTGGGGATATACCTGCTCAACCCTAGGCCTCGACAGAAGGCGGATGAGAGCCTCTATCTGGATGTGGCTGAGAACCCCTGATTAAAGAAATAAGGTCCTCAGCTAAACTTAAAATTTGAGAACCAGAAGTGGATCCCAGAGAAACAGATCTTGGAGGGAGAGACTTAGCCTGTTTGGCAGCCTTAGCACGTGTGTAGGCCTTAATGGACATAGACACTGGAGGCCTGGCAGTCCCACGTGCTGGAGTAGTCTTATCCACTGAAATGGTGTTAGAAATATCCTGGGCTTCGGTCTCAGAGGGGAGAACAGAAACCGGCACCGAGCTGGCCTCCGGTACCGGAGTAACCGGTGGGGCGGTGTCGTCGGTCTGTAGTGGTTGTGAAACCGGCTCAGAAGAGACCGAGAGACTCGCGGTAGGCCTAAGCGTAGTGTCGGCCGAGACCGCGGACCACGGGTGTCGGTCCTTATCCTTCCGTTTTTTTAGGTAAATGCACTGTCAGAAGCTCCGACGGCATGATATAACAGAAATCTTCCCCAAAATAATCCTGTGCAAACTCTGCCCGACGCCTAAGAGTGCGTTTATTGAAAGAAGCACAAGCTGTACAGGCCGAGACGTTGTGTTCTGGGCCTAGGCAGGGTAAGCAGTAAGAGTGGAAATCCTTATGAGGTATTTGTTTCTCACAAGTTAAACAATTATTAACTTTTACAGTTTTATCTGACATCGGCTGAGGCAAGAAAAGGTCCCCCAACGGGGTACTTAGCTTTTTTGAAGACTTCGGTAGCTGAAAACACAGGAGCTGGTCGACCGGCACTTGCGAACCGCTTCTGCTTCGGGCACCGCGCGGCAAGAAAGACTGAAGAAGATGGCGTCGGCTGACGCTTTTATACCCCAGGCACTCTGACGTCGGGGAAAGGGCGACATCAGCCGACGCCGGACCCAGACTTTGGAATCCGGCCGACCGAAGGGCTGCCTGAGGCAGGACAACCCATATGTCAGTTCTGCAGGTGCATCCTTGAAGGACATCAGGATTTTTGAAGAGGAATTTGTAGGACTCAGGAAAGTACAGTTGTGTACCTACCATAAATGCAGATGTTCGAGTGTATTCACTGTTGCAGTCATTACTCTTGGGTTATCCTGCTGGCAGGCTACCCACAGTCAGCCTGAATTCCAAAGTCCTGGTCCAGCGTCAGTTGCTGTCGCCTCTTCCCTGACATCAGTGCGCCAGGGGTGTAAAAGATACAGCTGACGCCATTTTCTTCAGTTTTTCTTGCCCCAAATGTCAGGTGCCCCCAAAAGGATAGGCTAAATATATTATGCAAATAAACATACATGCAGTAAAGAAACATTTCCTTCATCTACAAGCAAATACACCACATAGGTTGTATAGAATAGAGAAGTACAGATGAACCCCAGCAAAAGAAAGGGGGAGGGAGGGTAACCTGAACTGCAACAGTGAATACACTTGAACATCTACATTTACGGTAGGTACAAACCTGTAATATGTTCATCGTGTTTCACTGTTGCAGTCATTACTCTTGGGTTGAATCCCAAAGCTGAGAATGGGTGGCTGAGCTAAATAGGGTTAGGAGAGGCTATGAGGCCCTGCAGCACTGCAGTGGCAAAGCCTGCTCTGGATTTAGAGTAAAGAGGTAAGTGGTAGTGCTTTGTAAAAGTGTGCACTGAACTCCAAGTTGCAGCCTCTAAGATGTCTTTGGTTGGTACTCCTCTGAGGAAGGCTGCCGAAGTGGCTGCTGCTCTGGTAGAATGAGGCCTAATGCCCTTAGGCACTGATTTGCCATGCTGAGAATAGCAGAAACGGATGCAATGACCTATCCATTTAGAAATGGTCTGTTTTGAGATAGCCTTTCCTTGTGATCCTGCAGCATATGACACAAAGTTGCTCAGTCTTTCTGAAAGCTTTAGTTCTGTCCAAGTAGAAGGGTAGCTGCCTGTGTATGTCCAAAGAATGCAGAATTTTCTCACCCTTGTGCTGTGAAAAGGTGGGCAAGTGAATGGTTTTGGTTGAGGGCCACACTGGACACCACCTTAGGCATAAATGTTGGGTTTGTCCTCAGAGAAACCCTGTCTGGATGAAAAATGATAAAAGGTTCCACAGCCATGAGTGCTTGTAACTCCGAAACTCGTCTTGCAGAGGTTATTGCCAGTAGCAGAGCCGTTTTCCAGGATAAGAATTTTATATCAGCTGTTGAGGCTGGCTCAAAGGGAGGCAGTGTGAGTTTTTCCAAGACATAATTGAGGTCCCATGCAGGTATTGGTGCTCTTCTTGGAGGTCTTATGTTTTTGGCCCTCTGAGGTACTGCCTTAATAAAGGATGAGAAAAGATAGGAGGTTCCGTATTGTAATGGGCTGAAATGGCAGAGGCATGAATCTTAATTGAAGAAAAGGAAAGGCCTTTGTCCAGCATCTCAGTTAGGTATTGTAAAATCTGAGGAATATTTGGTACAAACATGTCAATGCCTTGTTCCTGGTTCCAAGCACAGAATGTCTTCCATTTTTCTGCATAACATTTTCTGGTACTGGGCCTCATGGCCTCCAAAATAACATCCATAACAGCTTTTGAAAGAGGAGTGTTCTGAATGGCTACATTATCCACCATGCTGCCAGATTTAAGATCCTGAGTTGACTGTGCAGGATCTGATTGTTTTGTTGGGTCAGCAAGTGTGAATTTTGAGGCAATATCCACGCTGGGCCTTGAGACAAGCTCTTTAGGATTGGATATCAGTGCTGGCGTGGCCAGTCTGGTGCAATCAGTATCATTTTTGGCTTCTCTTGTCTGACCTTTAGGAGTACCTTGGGAAGGAGAGGCAGTGGAGGAAAGGCATATACTGTTAGGTTTTTCCAGCTGAAGGATAGGGTGTCCACTCTCCATGATTGTTTGTGATAAATCCTTATGCAAAATCTCTAATTGTCAGTTGTGAGGGGAGGCAAATAGATCTATGACTGGGCATCCCCATTTCCTTGTTATCATGCTGAAGACTTGTGGATCCAGTTTCCACTCGTGGGGATCCATGAGGTTTCTGCTTAGTTCGTCTGCCAGAGTATTTGTTTTTCCTGGCAGGAATTGTGCTTGCAGGTGAACTTGGTAAATTAATGCAGTGTCCCACAAGGTCATTGCTTGTCTGCAGAGAGTGTAGGAATGTGTGCCTCCCTGCTTGTTTATGTACCACATGACCATAGTACTGTCCGTCTATCAGTAACTGTCCTGGATGAAGTAGGTCCTTGAAAGCTGTCAGGGCATTCTGAACAACCAGCATCTCTTTTTGATTGATATGAAGATGCATCTGGCTTGTTGGCCATGTGCCCTGAATACATTTTCCTGCCATATGGGCCCCCCAGGCATAATCTGATGCATCCGTTGTCAGTGTCTATCTGGCTGTGGGTAAAGTGAATGGCAGACCCTTGTTGTGGTGACAGGCCTGTGCCCACCATCGAAACTCCTGTTGCAGGCAGGGAATAAGGGTAATTACTGTCTCCAGGCTGTGGCAATGCTGAGTCCAAACACTTTTCAGATACCATTGTAGTTTCCTCAAATGCAGTCTGGCATATGGAATTAGTAGAATGCAGGATGCCATGAAGCCCAAGGCCTGCAGGATTTTCCTTGCAGGTAACTGGGTCTTTGTTGCCAACTTTTTGAAGTAAGACGTCAGTTGCCTTTGTTTGTCTGGCGTGAGATAAGCCATCTGGGCAGTTGTATTTAAGCTTGCACCCAGGAATATTATCTCTTGAGAGGGTACTAGTTTTGATTTATTTTCGTTTACTTTGTACCCTAGGCAAATTAGTAATCTTTTTACAAACGCCAGATGCTTTAGAAGAATGTCTTTGCTCTCTGCTTGAATAAGGCATTCATCCAAGTAGGGATATATTTGAATTCCTCTTTGTCTGCAAAACGCAATTACTGGTGCCAGGCATTTTGTGAAGACCCTGGGCGCAGTAGATAAGCCAAAGGGCAGTGCAGAGAATTGGTAGTGCATTGAGCCAGCTATGAATCTGAGGTATCTCCTGCAAGATTGTCTGATTGGGACATGCAGGTATGCCTCTTTTAGGTCCAAAGTTATGAGCCAAGCCTTCTTGTCCAGCATAGGCAGTAGCTGCTGTAGAGTCAACATCTTGAATTTTGGAACCTCCAGAAACGTGTTTAGTATAGACAGGTCCAGTATTGGTCTCCAGGTTTTGTCCTTTCTGGGCACCAAGAAAAGTCTCGAGTAAAATCCTTGCCCCTGCTCTTGTTGTGGTACTTGTTGAATGGTCCTCATGTCCATGAGGGCTGTAATTTGCTTTTGTACCTCTGCCCACTGATTGTGTGGCAGGTCTGGCATACCTTTTGCCCTTGGTAGGGTGTGAAAATGCAGCCTGTAGCCCTGGGACACTATGCTCAAGACCCATTTGTCTTGGGTAATCTTTTGCCAATTTTGTGAAAAAAGTGCTAGTTTTCCCCCTAAGGGGGCTGCCAAAAGTGCTTGGATCTGGCCGAGGAAAGTCACTGGGACTGTTTCCTGTAAGGTTGTGATTTGTCTTCTCCACTTTTGGAGGTAGGAGCCCCCCATTGTTTAGGCCTGTATGAGCCTTGGGGCTGAGATCTGCCTCTGGGACGTCTGTATCTGCCTCTTTGTGGCCTGACACTGGAAAGGACCAATTTTTGGAAGGCCAGTTCCTGCTAAATCTGGGTGGCTGTACCTGTAAAAAAATCCTTAACTGTCTGCATGGATTTCGCTTTATCCTCCATTTTCTTCAACACATCTTCTGCTTTAGCACCAAACAAAGTATCATGTTGTAATGGGGCATCTAACAATTTTGCTTTAACATGATCAGGTAGATTCTGTTCCTTTAACCAAGCATGCCTTCTAATAACAGAACCTGTAAAAGCGGCCGTGCAAGAGGCCTCCAGTGAATCATAACCACATTGCAAAGTATGCTTTCCCACTTGTTCAGTTGCATGCAATAAATCCTGCATTTCCTTGTTCTCTGAACATTCAGAATTTGTCAACATTTTCTGTTTAAGCAGTGACATTAAGTATTGCTGATATTTAAGCATATGAAATTGACAATTTAAAGCCCTTACAGCCAAGGTATCAGTGTAAACTTTTTTCCCCCGTCTGTCCATTGCCCTAGAATCCCTAATCAGAGGGGACAGGGTTTTTTGCAGTGGAAGCTTTGACCCCTTTGGGACCCTGAGATATAGTTTCTGGGTCAGCAGCCTGGTTTTTATATAGGAATATATGAGAATCTGGGACCCTGTAGTACCGGTCAGGCTTAGCAGGTGCAGGAAGTAGAGAGTCTGGGGACAGGCCGGACTCTGAAAATACATCTACAATGTCTAGAACAGGTGGAATAGCAAGGGGTCTGTGCTGAGGTAAAAGCAGAAAGTCTGAGTCTTTCCTTAGATTCTGAGTAATCATGGCTTTCCCAGGGGAAATGCTCTCTCATGGTATGCAGTGTTTCCCCAAATGAATAATCCTCAGGAAGAGAGGCTGAAGGGATGGATTCTTCAGCATCAGAACCCTCATAAGGAGGAATGGAATAATCCTGTTCAGAAGAGGAATCAGAGGAAATAGAAACCTGATCAGAAGAATCATGTTCTGTCTCTTGCCTAGGCCTCTTATCAGGAGGGGGATGGGAACCCCTGATCAAAGTAATTAGGTCTTCGGCCATTTTAAGAATCTGTTTTTCAGGCATTGTAGCCCGAGTAGGAGAATGCTGTACTTGTTTCTTTGTCTTTAGTGTTGCTTTAGTCTTTGAAGCTGAAGATGGTTTAATATATAACTGTGTAGGTCTGAAGACAACCTCAGAAGCCGGTGCCTGGTCAGCAGCTCCGGACCCATCTGAGGGAATGATTTCAGAGTGTCCAATACCTTGAGTATCCAGAGGCCCAGTCGGCTCCACGTGGGAGTCGGAAGTGGCCTGTGGCTCTGAGGTAAGTGGGCGTCAGGGGCTGCGAAAGCGCCTGACTGAGAGCCGGTGAACCGGGGACTGGCCTAGCTGAGGCCTCGTCATCAACTTTTGACCTTGGATGCCTATCCTTTTCCTTGTCCTTGCGTTTTTTGTAAACTCTGGACGTCAGCTGTTCCGATGGCATTATATAATTAAACCTTCGGCCAAAATAATGAAATGCAAAGACGCTTAATAGTATGTTGGTTAAATCTAGCACAAAACCGACAGCTAGCAACGTTGTGGTCGGGGCCTAGGCAAGGAATGCAGTAAGAGTGAAAATCCTTATGAGGTAATTGCTTCCCACAAGAAATACAATTGTTAACTTTTTCTGGCATCTGTCTGGAGCAAGAAAAAAAGTTTCCCCAATGGGGTACTTAGCTTTAATGAAGACTTCGGTTCTGAAATTCGGATTTGAAAATCTCAGGAGTCGGCCGACCGGGACTTGCGAACTGCTTCTGCTTCGAGCACCACGCGGCAAGAAAGACTGAAGAAAATTGCGTCGGCTGCATCTTTTATACCCCTGGCGAACTGACGTCAGGGAAGAGGCGACAGCAACCGACGCCAGACCAGGACTTTGGAATTCAGGCCGACTGCGGGTAGACTGCCAGCAGGATAACCCAAGAGTAATGACTGCAACAGTGAAACACGATGAACATCCCTGTAGTACCTGTCTGGTCTGCTAGGGGCTGGAGGCAAGGAGTCAGGGGCCATAGTGGATTCCGAAAACACATCAACAATATCTAGTACAGGAGGTATAGCCAAAGGCCTATGCTGAGGAAGAAGGAAATCCCCAAGTCTCTTTTTGGATTCAGAGAAATCCTGACTTTCCCAGTGGAAATGCTCCCTTAAGGTATGTAAAGTTCCCCCAAAAGAGAAATCCTCAGGTGGAGAAGCAGAGGGAATGGAATCCTCTGCATCAGAGTCCTCATAAGTAGGTATGGACAAATCCAGATCATTACAAGACTCAGAAGAAACGTCCTGTTCAGAAGATTCATAGTCAAATGCAATCCTAGACCTCTTGGAGGGGGGGTTTGACTAACCCTGATTAGAGTAATTAAATCTTCAGCCATTTTGATCATATGTTTTTTAGGCATAGGGGCCTGAACATGTGGCCTGGGCATCAGTTTTTTTAGACAAAGATGGAGATTTAGGCCTTAGCACTAAAGTTGGAGTCAGTTTAATATGCAAGTCTGTAGGGCCTGAATACACCCCTCAGAAGCCAGTGCCTGCTCAGCAGCTCCGGACCCATCCAAGGTAGAGACATCCGTTCCATATATGAAGCATCTCGTGGCATACTGGACTCCGAATGGGTCTCAGTAGAGGCCTGCGAATCAGAAGTAGCAAGTATCAGGGGCTGCGAAAGCACCTCACTGAGTACCGGCGACTGGCTTAGGAGAAGCGGTGTCGGCAGTTTTGGACCTCAACGGCCTGTCTCTGTCTTTTTCTTTACGTTTTTTCAGTATTCCGGTACTTGGATGGCTAACCAACGTCATTTCTAGATAAACAGAGAACCCAAATATTTTGAAGCAAAAATGTACCGATGACAGATAGTGAGCTGATTAAATAAAGCACAAAACCGACAACAAGGTACGTCGTGGTCAGGGCCTAGGGAAGGAATACAGTACAAATGAAAATCCTTATGAGGTATTTGCTTCCCACAAGTAATACAATTATTAACTTTTACTGCCATCGGTAAGGAGCAAGAAAAAGGTTTCCCCAACGGGGTACTTAGCTTTAGGTTGAAGACTTCGGTTCTGAAACTCAAAAATGGAAATTTCAGGAGTTGGCCAACCGGCACTTGCTAACTGCTTCTGCTTAGTGGCACCGCACGTCAAGAAAGACTGATGTAATGGCGTCGGCTGCATGTTTTATACTCCTGACGACCTGACGTCATGGAAGAAGGGACAAAAACCAACGCAGGACCCAAGACTTTGTTAATCAGGCCGACTGAGGGCAACCTGCCAGCAGATTACCCAAATGTAATGACTGCAACAGTGAAACACAAACATCCAGTTCAATCCCACCTCATGTGTTGTCACAGTATAAATCAACCACATCAATAGTGAGCAGTAGGTCAGTCTCCACATAGGTGTTATTGATGTTTTCTAAGAACTCCCAGGAGTTTTGTAGACTTGTGGTTCAGTCTTGAGTATGTCTATTAATTTATAACCCACAAACTTGAAGTATGCCTGGGTGATAGATCCTCAAATGTCCACACAATGTCCACTTATACCTGAGGGGAATGAAGTTCACATGTGCCACCTGATTGTGTACTAACTTGTGAAGGGATTTTTTTGTGCAGAATTGTGGGTTATTTACATTGCAAAATGTGACTCGTATTGTAATTTACATTGGAAATACTGAGCTTGCATTGAGGAAACTTGTTTACCAGCATGTATACAGCATTAAGATGCACAATGCAACAAACGCTTTACACAGCCACTCTATTACCTGCCACAATTTTGTGCAGTTTAATTTTTTTTATCTTGAAAAAAGTAGCAAGTCCCATAGGGATGGCGTGCTTCCAGGTTTAACTGACTTAATTTCCATCAGCAGTCTATCAAAGATTAGGGCTGCTATTGTATAACATTTTGTATAAAGGTGTTTTTACCATTGTGTTTCAAAATATTTGTGTATTTAACTGCCTCTTTAAATGTATTAGATCACGTGATTTTCTCAAACGCCATATCACTTTTCTAGTATTTAAATTTCATGTGGTGCTCAGTAGGTTTCATTCCGTCAAGTCTGGGATTGTTTAGATGAAAGCACTGAATTAAAACATTTGCCTCCTACTGCCTTGGTGCCTTGGACCGACATGTTTTCAAAGTTAACAAAAAATGAAGATAACCTACATACTCTCGACTCAAGCCAGTTCAGATTTGTCAAGGGAAAGTACAGTTGTGTACACTTACCATAAATGTAGATGTTCACTCATGTTAAATGTTCATGTTAAATGTAGTGTATTCACTGTTGCAGTCCTTACATTTGGATAATCTGCTGGCACGTTGCCCTTAGTCGGCCTGAGTAACAAAGACTTGGGTCCTGCGTCGGTTGCTGTGCCTTCTTCCATGACGTCAGGGGTACATAAAACATGTAGCCGACCCCGTTACATCAGTTTTTCTTGCCCCAGATGTCAGGTGCCTCCCTAATGGGGAGCAAATAAACAAAAACACAAAGGTATACCTCCAACAAAAAGCAAATACACCAAAAAGGCTTTTAAGCATAGTAAAGGAAAGTCGAGGTTTAGCCAGAAAAAGTTAGGGGGCTGGAGGGAGGGTAACCAGGACTGCAACAGTGAATACACTTGAACATCTACATTTATGGTAAGTGTACACAACTGTACTATGTTCTTTGTGTTTCACTGTTGCAGTCATTACATTTGATTAGATTCCCAAAGATATGGTTGGCAAGAGGAGTTTATAAAGTATTAGGGGCCAGCTATAAGGCCATGCAAGACAGCAGTGGCAAAGCCAGCTCTAGATTTGGAGAAAACTGGTAAATGATAATGCTTGGCAAAAGTATGTACAGAGCTCCAGGTAGCAGCTTCTAGGATGTCCCTGGTAGGAACACCTCTGAGAAAGGCTGCTGAAGTAGATGCAGCCCTGGTGAAATGAGATCTGATCCCCTGGGGGATAGGGTTTCCATGGTGCTTACAGCAGAAATGCATGCAATGACTTATCCATTTAGAAATGGTTTGTTTTGAAATAGCCTTCCCCCCTCTGTCCCTGCAGCAAATGCTACCAGCAGTTCAGATTTTCTTCGAGGTTTAGTCCTGTCCAAGTAGAATCTAAGTTGTCTGTGCACATCCAAGGAATGCAGAATCTGTTCCTCTTTTTTCTGTGGATTGGGAAAAAAGGTTGGCAAATGAATAGACTGATTAAGAGCCACAATGAAAACCGCCTGGTGCATGAAGGATGGATTGGTCCTGAAAGATACCCCATCCGCAGGAAAGATGATGAAAGGCTCCAATGCCATAAGGGCCTGCAATTCAGATATCCTTCTAGCTGAAGTGATTGCTAAAAGGAAAGCGGTTTTCCAAGAAATAAATTTTAAGTCTGCAGTAGCAGCTGGCTTGAAAGGAGGTAGAGTGAGTTTCGCCAAAACAAAGTTAAGGTCCCAGGCAGAGGTTGGAGCTCTCCTGGGTGGTCTCAAGTTTTTTGCCCCTCTGAGATACTGCTTGAGCAGAGGATGAGAGAAGAGGGGAGGTTCTGTGTTATAATGAGCTGAAAGAGCTAAGGCATGAATTTTAATGAAGGAAAAAGACAGGCCCTTGTGAAGCATCTCAGTTAAGTATTGCAAAATCTGAGGTAAATTGGGTGCTGCTGTGCTCATCCCCTGAGACTGGTTCCAGGCAAAGAATCTTTTCCATTTGTCAGCAGAAGATTTTCTAGTACTAAGTCTCCTTGTCTCCAAGATGTCATCCATCACAGGTTTGCTGAGGGATGGATAAGGGTGAATTTAAGGGATTAGCCAGGCTACAAGGTTCAAGGTTGGAAGCGGAGGGTGCAGAATGTGTTCTCCTGCTGACAGCAGGGAAGGGGTCTGAGGCAGGTGCCATGGAGATAACTGCGAGACACTGAGCAGGAGGGGGAACCAGTGTTGGTGCGGCCAGTCTGGAGCAATCAAGATCATCCTTGGTTTGTCCTGTTTGACTTTTAGTAGAACTTTGGAGAGCAGAGGCAGTGGGTGGAAGGCGTAGACTGATAGGTTTTTCCAGCTGAAGGACAGAGCATCCACTTTCCAGGCTTGTTTGTGGGGAGTGTTTGTGCAAAACTTGTCCAACTGGTAGTTCTGGGGGGAGGCAAATAGATCTATATCTGGGCTCCCCCATTCGCTTGTCAACATGTTGAAAATCCTTGGTTCCAGTTTCTACTTGTGTGGGTCCATGAAGTTTCTGCTTAGTCAGTTTGCCAGTGTATTCAATTTTCCTGGCAGGAATTGAGCTTGTAGGTGCACTTGGTAGCTCAAGGCTGTGTTCCACAATGCCATAGCTAATCTGCAGAGGGGGTACCCCCCTGCTTGTTTATGTACCACATAACCGTGGTGTTGTCTGTCTTTACCAATAGCTGACAGGGAAGAATGTAGTCCTTGAAGGTTGTCAGAGCATTCTGTACAGCTAACATTTCTTTTTGAATGATATGTAGGTGCATTTGATTTGGGTTCCATTTGCCCTGAATGCACTTCCCTGCCAGGTGAGCCCCCCATGCATAGCCTGATGCATCTGTAGTTAGGGTTTGTGCGGCAGGGGGTAGTGTGAATGGTAGTCCCTTGTTTTGGTGGCAGGCCTCTGCCCACCATAGGAACTCCAGGCGTAGGCAAGGTATGATGGGAATTATTGCTTCCAGGCTGTGATAATGTTGACTCCATAGACTTTTTAGATATCACTGTAGTTTCCTCATATGCAGGCTTGCATATGGAATTGGAAGAATGCAGGAGGCTAAGAACCCCAAAGCCTTGCAGTATTTGTCTTGCAGATAAGCAGGGTTTTTGCGGCCACTTGTTTGAAGTAAGTTACCAAATTAATTTGCTTTTCTGACGTGATGAAAGCCACCTGGGCAGTTGTATTCCATCTTGCACCCAGGAATGTAATTTGTTGACAGGGTACCAGTTGTGATTTCTTTTCGTTTATGGTGTACCACAGACAAGTTAGAACCCTTTTTACAAACGCCAGATGATTTAAAAGTATGAATTAGACAATCGTCCAGGTATGGATATATTTGAATATTTCTTTGCATGCAAAATGCAATAACTGGAGCCAGGCACTTTGTGAATACCCTGGGTGCAGTAGACAAGCCAAAGGGCAGTGCAGAGAACTGATAATGCGAGTAGCCTGCTTTGAAGCATAGGTATCTTCTACAAGATTCCCTGATTGGGATGTGCAGGTATGCTTCTTTTAATCTAGAGTTGCCAACCAGGCGTCTTTGCCTAGCATATGGAGTAACTGGTGAAGAGTCAGCATCTTGAATTTTGGTATCTCCAGAAAGGTGTTTAGAGTAGACAGGTCCAGGATTGGATGCCATGATTTGTCTTTTCTGGGTACCAGAAAAAGCCTGGAGTAAAAACCTTGTCCCTTTTCCTCTTCTGGTACCAGATGAATAGCCCCCATGCTTAAGAGGGAAAGTACTTGTTTGTGAGCCTCTGCCCACTGATTTGGGGGCAGGTCTGGCCACCTGTTTGGTGTTGGCAACATGTGGAAATGAAATCTCTATCCCTGTGACACTATATTTAAAACACATTTGTCCTGGCTTATGATTTCCCAGTTCTTTGCATGAAGAGCAATCTTTCCCCCCAAAGGGGCGGTGAAAAGATAAGTGCTTGGGAATTTTAAAAGGAAATCATTGAGACTGTTTACTATAGGGGGTGTCTTGTTATTTCCAGATTTGGAAGTGGAGCCCCCCCCCCACTGCTTAGTTCAGAGAGTCCCCTGGAACTGAAACCTGGGGTTTTTGCTGTGTCTGGGTTTGCTTGAGAGGACCTGGAAGGGACTGGAAAGGACCTATTCTTAGTAGGCCAGTGCCTACTAAATCTTGGAGGTTGCACTTGTAAAAAAAAATCTTTAACAGTTTGCATAGATTTAGTTTTATCTTCCATCTTTTTAAAAACTTCTTCAGCCTTGTTGCCAACAGGCGGTCCTGATTTAAAGGAGCATCCAACAATTTAGCTTTAACATGATCGGCAAAGATTGCTCCTTAAGCCAAGCATGCCTTCTAAGCACAGACCCAGTAACAGCAGCCCTGCAAGAGGCCTCTAAAGAATCAAAACCACATTGCAAAGTAGGTTTTCCAACTTGTTCAGCAGAATGCATTAAATCCTGTAAATACAGAAGTTATGTACTCACCATAAGGTTCCATCCGAGTAGTTAACTTCATTTGTCAGCAAAGTACAGTTGTGTACACTTACCATAAATGTAGATGTTCGAGTGTATTCACTGTTGCAGTAATTACATTTGGGTAATCCTGCTGGCAGGTTGCCCTCAGTCGGCCTGAATTCCAAAGTCTTCTGTCCTGTGTCGGTTGCTGTCGCCCCTTCCTTGACATCAGAGTTATAAAAGATGCAGCTGACGCCATTTTCATACACCACATAGGTTGTATAGATCAGAGAAAAAAAGATAAGCTCCAGCAGAAATAAGGGTAACCTGGACTGGAACAGTGAATACTCGAACATCTACATTTATGGTAAGTGTACACAACTGTACTATGTTCTTCGTGTTTCACTGTTGCAGTCATTACATTTGGGTAAAGTCCCAAAGCTATGGTTGGGGGGCTGGAGGTAAACGACAGTAGAAGCGGCTATGAGTCCCTGCAGAACTGCAGTGGCAAAGCCTGCTCTGGATTTAGAGTAAAGTGGCAGATTGTAATGCTTTGTAAAGGTGTGCACTGAACTCCAAGTAGCAGCCTCTAAAATGTCTTTGGTTGGTATGCCCCTGTGAAAGGCTGCAGAAGTGGCTGCAGCTCTGGTTGAATGTGGCCTAATGCCCTTAGGCGCTGGCTTGCCATGCAGAGAGTAGCAGAAACGAATGCAGTGACCTATCCACTTTGAAATAGTCTGCTTGGAGATAGCCTTTCCTTGTGATCCTGCAGCATATGCCACTAGTAATTGTTCTTTCTGAAAACTTTAGTTTTGTCCAAATAGAATCTAAAGTTGTCTGTGTACGTCCAAAGAATGCAGAACTTTCTCCCCCTTGTTCTGTGGATTTGGATAAAAAGTTGGCAAATGAACAGTTTGGTTAAGGGCTACACTGGACACCACCTTAGGCATAAATGTAGGGTTTGTCCTCAGAGAGACCCTGTCTGGATAAAAAAATGATAAAAGGTTCCACAGCCATGAGAGCCTGTAGCTCTGACACTCATCTTGCAGAAGTTATTGCTAGGAGCAGAGCTGTTTTCCAAGATAAAAACTTTATATCCGCAGTAGCAGCTGGCTCAAAAGGAGGTAGGGTGAGTTTTTCCAAGACATAATTGAGGTCCCATGCAGGCATTGGCGATCTCCTTGGAGGTGTTAAATTTTTGGCTCCTCTGACGTACTGCCTTAATAATAAAGGATGAGAAGAGAGTGGTGGCTCTGTATTGTAATGAGCCGAAATGGCAGAGGCATGAATTTTAATTGATGAAAAAGATAGGCCTTTGTCCAGCATCTCAGTTAAGTATTGCAAAATCTGAGGAATATTTGGGACAGCTGTGTCAGTTCCTTGAGATTGGTTCCAAGCACAAAATCTCTTCCATTTTCCAGCATAGGATTTTCTTGTACTTGGCCTTCTGGCTTCCAAAATGATATCCATCACAGCTTTACTGAGAGGTGTGCTTTGTATGGCTACATTATCCGCCATGCTGCCAGGTTTAGAGTCCTGAGTTGGCTGTGCAGAATCTGATTGTTTTGTTGGGACAGAAGATGAGGTATTTGAGGTAAGGTCCAGGCTGGGCATTGAGACAAGTTCCTTAAGATCGGATACCAGTACTGGTGGGGCCAGCTTGGGGTAATCAGAATAATTTTTGGTTTCTCCTGTCTCACCTTTAGGAGTACTTGGGGAGGAGAGGCAGTGGAGGAAAGGCATATACTGATAGGTTTTTCCAGTTGAAAGATAAGGCGTCCACTTTCCATGCTTATCTGTGATAAGTCCTTGTGCAGAATCTTTTTAGTTGATAGTTGTGAGGGAAGGCAAATAGATCAATGTCCGGGTGTCCCCATTTCTTTGTTATTATGCTGAAGACTTGTGGATCCAGTTGCCACTTGTGGGGATCCATGAGCTTTCTGCTTAATTCGACTGCCAGAGTATTGTCCTTTCCTCGCAGAAATTGTGCCTGCAGATGAACTTGGTAAGTCAACGCTGTGTCCCATTATAGCCATGGCTAGTCTGCAAAGGGGGTAAGAATGCATGCCCCCCTGCTTGTTTATGCACCACATGACCGTGGTATTGTCTCTGTCTTTATCAGTAGTTGTCCCGGATGAATTAGGTCCTTGAAGGCCGTCAGGGCATTTTTAACAGCTAGCATCTCTTTTTGATTGATGTGTAGATGCAATTGATTTGTGGACCAGGTGCCCTGAATGCCTTTTCCCGCCATGTGGGCCCCCAGGTATAATCTGATGCATCCGTTGTTAGGTTCTGCCCGGCTGGGGGTAGTCAGAATGGCTGTCCCTTGTTTTGGTGACAAGCCTTTGCCCACCATCGAAACTCCTGTTGCAAGCAGGGAATGAGAGTAATCATTGTTTCCAGGCTGTGGCAATGTTGTATCCAGACACTTTTTAGGTATCATTGAAGTTTCCTCATATGCAGTCTTGCATATGGAATTAGTAGGATGCAGGATGCCATGAAGCCCAAAGCCTGCAGAATTTTTCTTGCAGATAACTGGGCCTTTGTTGCCATTTCCTTGAAATAAGTAGTCAGTTGCCTTTGTCTGGCGTGAGATAAGCCATCTGGGCCATTGTATTTAAGCTTGCACCCAGGAATATCATCTCTTGAGAGGGTACTAGTTTTCATTGATTGTGTACCCTAAAGCGTGTTAAGTCTTTTCACAAACGCCAGATGCTGCAGTAGAATGTCCTTGTTCTCTGCTTGAATGAGGCAGTCGTCCAAGTAAGGATATATTTGTATTCCTCTGTCTGCACAAAGCAATTACTGGTGCCAGGCACTTTGTGAAGACCCTGGGCGCAGTAGATAAGCCAAAGGACAGTGCAGAGAATTGGTAATGCTTTGAACAAGCCTTTAATCTGAGGTATCTTCTGCATGATTGCCTGATTAGGACATGCAGGTATGTCTCTTTTAGGTGTAAAGTGACGGGCCAAGCCTTTCTGCCCAGCATGGGCAGAAGCTGCTGCAAGGCCAACATCTTGAATTTTGGTACATCCAGGAAAGTGTTTAGAATAGATAGGTCCAGTATTGGTCTCCATGCTTTGTCCTTTCTGGGTACCAAGAACAGTCGAGTAAAATCCTTGTCCCTGCTCTTGCTGTGGCACTTGTTGAATAGCCCCCATGTCCATGAGGGATGAGACTTGTTTTTTGAGCCTCTGTCCATTATTTTTTGGAAGGTCTGGCCAACCGTTTGACCTTGGCAGGGTATGGAAGTGAAACTTGTAGCCTTGTAACACTATGTCTAGAACCCATTTGTCCTGGGCTATAATGTGTCAAAAAAGTGCTACTTTTCACCCTAAGGGTGCTGCCAATAGATAAGGGCTTGGTGTAGGCAAGGGGAAGTCATTGGGACCGTTTCCTGTATGGTTGTGATTTGTCTTCTCCACTTTTGGAGGTAGAAGCACCCCACTGCTTAAGACCTGTACAAACCTTGTGGCTGGAATCTGCTTCTAGGGCGCCTGGATCTGCCCCTTTGAGGTCTGTCTGACACTGGAAAGGACCAATTCTTTGTAGGCCAGTGCCTGCTAAACCTAGGTGGCTGTACTTATAAAAAATCTTTGACCGTTTGCATAGATTTAGCTTTGTCCTCCATTTTCTTTAACACCTCTTCTGCCTTAACACCAAACTACAATGTAATGGTGCATCTAATAATTTAGCTTTGACATGATCAGGCAGATTTTGTTCCTTTAACCAAGCATGCCTCCTAATTACAGGACCCGTAACAGCGGCCCTGCAGGAGGCCTCCAGAGAATCAAAACCACATTGCAAAGTACGCTTTCCAACTTGTTCAGCTGCATGAAATAAATCCTGCATTTCTTTGTTTTCTGCACATTCAGAATTTACCAACATTTTCTGTTTCAGTAGTGTCATGACATATTGCTGATATTTGAGCATATGAAACTGGCAGTTTAAGGCCCTTATGGCCAAGGTAGCAGATGTGTACTTCTTTTTTCCCCATCTATTCAGTGCCCTAGAATCCCTGTCAGAGGGGGTGGGGTTTTTTGCAGTGGAAGCCTTAACCCCCTTTGGGACCCTGAGAAATAATTTCTGGGTCTGCAGCAGGGTTTTTGAAAAGGAATTTATGAGAGTCAGGAAAGTACAGTTTTGTACCTACCATAAATGTAGATGTCCGATAGGTATGCATCTGCAGTCATCACATATGGGTTGTCCTGCCTCAGGCAGCCCTTCGGTCGGCCGGATTCCAAAGTCTGGGTCCGGCGTCAGCTGATGTCGCCCTTTCCCCGACGTCAGAGCGCCTGGGGTATAAAAGCATCAGCCGACGCCATCTTCCTCAGTTTTTCTTGCCCCAGATGCCAGATGCCCTCAAAGGAAGGCTAACTTTGGAGAAATGCAATAAATTCCAAACATGCACATAAATGTATATATATATATATATAAATATATATATATATATAAATATAAAACAAATACACCATAATAGATAACCCCAGCTAGCTATGAGAGGGATTAGAACCCAAGAGTTACCACAGAGGGGAAGGAGGGAGGGTAAACCTGACTGCAGATCATACCTATCGGACATCTACATTTATGGTAGGTACAAAACTGTACTATGTCCTTCAAGGATGAATCTGCAGTCATCACATATGGGTAGAATACCATAGCCAAACTGGGGGTGGAGGATCTATGTAAAGGATGGTGTAGCTAAAATTCCCTGCAGGACTGCCGTAGCAAAGCCTGCTCTGGATCTGGAATATAAAGATAAATTGTAATGCTTGGAAAATGTATGCACGGAGCTCCATGTAGCAGCTTCTAAAATGTCCTTGGTAGCCACCCCTCTTAGGAAGGCTGTGGAGGTGGCTGTGGCTCTGGTGGAATGAGGCCTAATGTTAGCTGGCACAGTTTTTCCATGAAAGGAGTAACAAAAACGAATGCAATTCCCTATCCATTTTGAAATTGTCTGTTTGGAAATTGCTTTTCCTTGTGCACTAGCAGCATATGCTACAAACAGCTGATCAGTTTTTCTGTAACTTTTAGTTCTGTCCAAGTAGTAGCGCAACTGCCTGTGTATGTCCAGGGTGTGCAGAAGTTTTTCCCCTTTGTTTTGTGGATTTGGAAGGAAGGTAGGCAGGTGAATAGCTTGGTTTAATGAGACCCTGGATACCACCTTTGGCATAAATGAAGGATTGGTTCTCAATGAAACTCTGTCCTGATGAAAAATAAGAAATGGCTGTACTGCCATGAGGGCCTGTAACTCAGATACTCTTCTTGCTGAGGTTGTGGCCAGAAGGAAGGCAGTCTTCCAAGACAGGAACTGTAGTTCTGCAGATGCTGCTGGTTCAAAGGGAGGCAGTGTTAGTTTCTCCAACACGAAGTTAAGGTCCCAGGTAGGCACTGGTGGTTTCCTTGGAGGATTGATGTTTTTAATTCCTCTTAGAAACTGTCTTAGGAGAGGATGAGAGAAGACAGGTGATCAGTATTGTACTCTGCTGAAATTGCTGAAGCATGAATTTTAATGGAAGAGTAAGACAGGCCATTGTGGAGCATTTCTGCCAAGTATTCCAGAATATGTGCCATGTTCATCACTGTCGCATCTAGGCCCTTTGTGGTGCTCCAGGTGTGAAATCTTTTCCATTTTGCTGAATATGCCTTTCTTGTGGAAGGCCGGCGAGCTTCCATGATGATATCCTTCACTCTCTTGGATAGCTGACCCTGGGAAGGAGTCAAGGTATTCTCCAGGCTGTTAGTTGCAAGGTTTTCAGGTTGGAATGCAGAGTTTTGTAATTGTGCTGTGTCAGGAGAAGTGGCCATTGAGGAAGAGGCCACGGTTTTGTGTGTGACATGCTCTTTAACAGCGGGTACCAGTGCTGTCTTGGCCAGTCCGGAGCTATCAGAATCACTTTTGGCTGCTCTGTCCTGATCTTCAGTAAGACCTTGGTCATCAATGGAAGAGGTGGAAATGCATACACTGTTAGAGTTCTCCAGCTGAAAGAGAGAGCGTCCACTTTCCATGCTTGTGGGTGGTATGTCCTTGAGCAGAATTTCTTCAACTGATGATTGTGGTGTGAGGCAAAAAGATCTATGTCCGGCCTCCCCCATGATTGTGTTATCTGAAAGAAGATGTCTGGGTGCAGCATCCATTCGTGTGCATCCATGATATTTCTGCTTAGGCTGTCCGCCAGTATATTGTCTTTTCCTGGTACAAACTGTGATTGCAGCTCTATATTGAGTTTCAGGGAAAGTTCCCATAGATTCATTGCCAGTCTGCAAAGAGGGTAGGAATAGGTACCTCCTTGTTTGTTTATGTACCACATAACTGTGGTGTTGTCTGTCCTTATTAACAGGTGGCCTTGATGTAGGAAGAGTTTGAAGGCCTCGATTGCATGTATCACTGCCAGCATTTCCTTTTGGTTTATGTACATGCGTAGCTCCTTTTGTGACCATAGTCCTTGAATACATCTGCCCTCCATGTGTGCTCCCCAACCGTGGTCTGAAGCGTCCGTTGTAATACTTTGGCTGGCTACTAGTTTGCTGAAGGGCAGACCCCTGTTTGACTGGCTTGCTTGAGCCCACCACAGAAATTCCTTTTGGAGCCATGGAATGAGTGGGATCAAAGCTTCTAAGCTGTGACTGTGCTGTGTCCATAAACTCCTTAGGTACCATTGTAGTTTCCTCATATGCAGCTTTGCTTGTGGAATCAGAAGAATGCAAGATGCCATGTAACCCAGAGCCTGCAGGATTTTCCTTGCAGTCAGCTGAGTTTGTCTTGTCAGGTTCTTGAAATAATCCGGTAGTTGTCTGTTTTTCTTCTGTGAGAAAAGCCATTTGGGTGGTTGTGTCTAGATCCGCACCCAGAAAAGTTATTCTTTGGGATGGAACAAGTCTTGATTTGTGAATGGTGACTGTATATCCCAAGGCCTGAAGTAGGTGGATGGCATAATTCAAATGCTTTACCAAAGTTTGTTGGCTGTCCTCTTGTATAAGGCAGTCGTCCAGATATGGATAAATTTGAATCCCATGAAGTCTGCAGTGTGCAATTACTGATGCCAGGCATTTCGTGAATACTCTGGGCGCAGTAGATAAGCCAAAGGGCAATGCTGAGAATTGATAATGTTCTGAACCTGCAAGAAATCTGAGGTGCCGTCTGCAACTTTGTCTGATAGGGACATACAGGTATGCCTCCTTGAGGTCCAGAGTTACCAGCCAAGACCCCTTGCCCAGCATGGGAAGGAGTTGCTGTAGAGTCAGCATTTTGAATTTTGGCACAATGAGAAGTATTCAGTGCAGACAAGTCGAGAATAGGCCTCCATTGTTTTTCTTTTCTTGGAACAAGGAATAGTCTGGAATAAAATCCTTGGCCTTGTTCTGAAATAGGAACCTTTTCTATAGCTTTCATTTGCATTAAGCTGGCGATTTGTTTCAAAGCCTCTGCCCTTTGATTTGGTGGCAGGTCTGGCATGCCTTTTCTGTTTGGTAATGTGTGAAAATGGAACCTGTATCCTTTGTCTATTATTTGCAGTGTCCATTTGTCTCTTGTAATACTGTGCCAATTTTCTGAGAATAAAGAAAGCTTTCCGCCCAAAGGTGCTTCTAATTGAGCCCTGGTTGGTGGAGTCAAAGTGAAGTCATTGCGTCTGTCCTTGTGCAGCAGTTGTAGGTCCTGCACTACCTCTCTGGTTGGGAGGCTGCCATTGACGTCCTCTGTAGGAGCCTCTAGCTTGCCCTCTACCAATGGCACGCCTGTTCTTGCCTCTCTGAAATTTTTCTGTGTCCGGAAAGGACCAATTCTTGGCCGGCCAATTTCTGCTGAATCTTGGCGGTTGGACTTGTAAAAAAATCTTTGACTGTTTGTACAGATTTTGTCTTTTCCTCAAATTTCTTTAAGACCTCCTGGAGCAGTGGAGCCAAATAACTTTTGCTTTTCCAGTGGAGCATCCAGAAGTTTAGCTTTAACATGGTCTGGCAGGGATTGTTCCTTCAGCCAAGCATGCCTATGTATGACTGCACCAGTCATAGCTGACCTACATGAAGCTTCCAATGCATCATAACCACACTGCAAGAAATGGTTGCTAACCTGCTGGGAGTTATGTACCAGATCCTGAAGTGATTTGCGATCAAGGGGTTCAGAAGAAGACAGTTTCTTATGCAATTCATCCAACAAATACTCTTGGTACTGTATCATATGAAATTGACAATTTAATGCTCTCATAGAGAGAGTAGCTAAAGTATACACTTTTTTACCCCATCTCTCTAAAGCCCTGGACTCCCTTTCAGAGGGGAGTGGATTTTTAGCAGTGGCAGCTGCAACCCCTTTAGGAGCCTGGGAAATAGTTTCTGGGTCAGCAGAGTGGGCTTTATAAAGAAAGTGATGTGAGTCTGGGACCCTGTAGTACCTATTGGGTTTGGCAGGGGCCGGAGGAAGAGTGTCAGGGGTTATGCTAGACTCAGAGTACACATCATCAATTACATTCAAAACAGGAGGAATAGCCAAAGGTCTATGCTGAGGTAAATGCAGAAAGGTTCTTAATCTCTTCCTGGAATCAGAGAATTCTTGGCCCTGCCATTTGAAATGCTCTCTCATGGTGTGCAGGGTCTCCCCGAAGGAAAGTTCCTCAGGAGGGGAGGCCGAGAGGATAGATTCCTCTGCATCAGAATCCTCGTAGGCCGAAAAGGTCTCCTCCTGGTAGTCCGAGAGAGCAGAGCCATCAGAGGCCTCCTCTGAGGAGTGGGGATCACAGGGCTCAACCCTGGGCCTTTTGTCTGTAGGAGGTTGAGAGCCCCTGTCCGGATGGGGCTGAGAGCCCCTAATTAAGGAAATTAGGTCCTCTGCTAAACTAAGAATCTGTGAACCTGTAGTGGGTCCCTGAGGAATAACCCTGGGAGGCATGGTTTTTGTGTGTTTAGCAGCGTTAGCCCTGGTGAATGCCTTTATGGACATGGATGCAGGAGGCCTGGCTGCACCACGTGCTGGAGTGGTTTTGTCTAGAGGAATGGTGTCAGAAGTTTCCAAAACACCAGTTTCTGAAGGAAATTCAATAACCGACTCAGCAGGGGCCTCCGGGGCTGAGGTTGTCGGTTGAGCGGTTTCGGTGGATGGAAGTACCAAGGACTCGGTTTCAGCCGAGACCGAGACACTCGCGGTAGGCCTGGCCGTGGTTGCAGCCGAAACCGCGGCCCGCGTGTGTCGGTCCTTGTCCTTCTGTTTCTTAATTAAATGGGAAGTTGGGAGTCTCCGACGGCATAATGTAAGCAAAACTAGCCCCAAAAAATTCCTCTGCAAACTCCGCCCGACGTCTAAGAGTGCGTCGGTTGAAGGAAGCACAGGCTGAACAGGCCGAGGCGTCGTGGTCTGGGCCTAGGCAGGAGGCAGTGCAGTGGAAATCCTTATGAGGTATTTGTTTCCCACAAGTTAAGCAATTATTAATTTTATCTGACATCGGCTGAGGCAAGAAAGAGTCCCCAACGGGGTACTTAGCTTTTTGAATCTTCGGTAGCTGAATTACAGGAGCTGGCCGACCGGCACTTGCGAACTGCTTCTGCTTCGGGCACCACGCGGCAAGAAAGACTGAGGAAGATGGCGTCGGCTGACACTTTTATACCCCAGGCGCTCTGACGTCGGGGAAAGGGCGACATCAGCCAACGCCGGACCCAGACTTTGGAATCTGGCCGACCGAAGGGCTGCCTGAGGCAGGACAACCCACATGTGATGACTGCAGATGCATCCTTGAAGGACATCCCTGTAGTATCTGTCAGGCTTAACAGGAGCTGGAGGCAAGGGAGTCAGGGGTCAGACTAGACTCTGAAAACACATCTACAATGTCTAACACAGGTGGAATAGCTAGAGGCCTGTGTTGAGATAGTAGAAGGAAGTCCCTGAGCCTCTTCTTAGATTCTGAAAAATCTTGGCTCCCAGTG